>NW_006408648.1:3424796-3431542 GCF_000296735.1 Chrysochloris asiatica | reverse complement strand
TATGATAGGATGAATGTAAAGATAATGTTCACCCATGGAAACTAACACATAATTCACAATAAAAACTTTAAAAAGCATTTCACTATGTGCATCATAGCAAAACATAGATAACGTTGTGAAGAATGAGAACTCAAGAACACTTAATTGTGCTCATGTGGAACACGTATATAGACCAAGAACAGAACATGGAGATATTGAATGGTTTAGAATCAGGAAAGGTGTGTATCAGGGTTGTATCCTTTCACCCTACTTATTCAGACTGTATGCTGAGAAAATAATATGAGAAGCTGGGCTATAGGAAGCAGTACACAGCATCAGCATTGAAATTAATTAACAACCTGTGATATACAGATGGCAAGACCTTGCTTGCTGAAAGTGAAAAGTACTTCAAGCACTCTTTGTTGAAAATCAAAGAACGCGGCTTTCAATAGGGATTACAGGTCAACACTGGCACCATACGAAAAGCACTGGACTGCAAGGTCGGTTTGAACCCACAGGACTGGCAGTTTAATCTCACCAGCTGCTCCTTGGAAACGCTATACAGGGTCGCTATGAGTCAGACGTGACTCAAAGTCACTTAATAACAACAACAAGATCAATAAGTGACATCATGATTAACTAAAAAATATTGAAGCTATCAAGATTTCATTTTACTTGGATCCACAATGAATGCTTATGAAAGCAGCAGTCAAGAAATCAAATGATTTATTTTGGACCAAACTATTGCAAATGACCCCTTCAAAGTGTTAAAAAGTAAAGATGTCACTTTCAGAACTAAGGTGTGCCTGGCCTAAGCCATGGTATTTCAATTACCTCATATGCATGTGAAAGCTAGACAATGAATAAAGAAGACAAAATAATAATTGATGTCTTTGAATTATGGTGTTGTGAAGACTATCGAACATACCATGGACTTCCAAAAGAATGAATTTGTCTTAGAAGAACAGTCAAAATGCTTCTTCAAAGGAGGATGGCTAGAGACTTCTTCTCATGTACTTTGAACTTGTTATCAGAACCTGTTATGGGAAAGAATATTATTCTTGGTAAAGCAGAGGATCATAGAAAAAGAGGAAGATCCACAGAGATGGATTGACACAGTGGTTATAACAATGGATTCAAACAGTAATGATTGTGAGATGGTGAAGGACCACTTTGCTTTGTTGTACCTAGGGCCTCTAGGAGTCAGAACCTACTCCAAAGCACCTAACAACAGTAAACATCTTTCTGGAATTTGCTTCTCTCAGTCAAGATCAATAGATGGATGTCTTCTTCCAAACCTGACTTGAAGTTCTGGAAGTTATCACATATTTGGGAGCAGAGAGACATAATTTAATCCATAACATAGACAGAAGAAACCAATGGCGAAGAAGGAGAAAAAACAGGAAAGTGTAATGTCTTGGAAGTCAAGAAAACAAAGTGTTTCACGGATGAGTGATCTACAATGTCAGTCTGTTGCTAGGTCAGTGAACTGAGGCTGAGATGAACTTTTCATTTAACAACATGTCTCTGATGACCTTGACAAGCGCAGTCAGTGGAGTGACGGGCTGAAAGCCTGATTTAAGTGTGCTGAAGAGCAACTGGAAGGAGGGAAGTTAGAGGCAACAAAGACAGAAAAATCTTTTAAAGAACTTTGTAATAAAAAGCCGAGAAATGGTGAGATGTGAACAGGAAGATGATTGGGAAAGTTAAAAAATGCTTGCAAGTTTATGGGAATGATCTAGAAGAGAGGGGAAAATTAAACGATGAAAAGGTGTACAATCAATTTTCAAATCCACAAGACAATAGAGGGGAACAGTATTCGCTACGTGGTAGGTTTACATACAAACATTGATGTTGTAATATGCGATATGTATAAAAGAGCACAGGTGTGCCTGGATGGTGCAAATGATTAAGGTATTCGACTGCTAATTCAAGTCCACCCACAGACAACTCAGGAGAAAAGCCTAGTCATCTGCTTCCAAAGATCTACTGCTGAAAACCTATAGAGAGCACTGTTCTACTCTAACACACATGGGGTCACCAGGAGTCAGAGGCAACTTGAAGGTAACCAGTGGTTTTTAAAACAGTACAAGTTCTGAAACATAATAAATGAACACTCACACCAAGAGCTAGAACACCACCCATCACTTGCAGCTCCCTTCTGCATCTCCTGTCTCTCATTAGGAAAACAACTCTCCTGAATTTCGTGTTGATCATTTCCTTGAGAAATCATATTCTCTTCATTATATCCTGTTGTACTTACTAATGAACAGATCACCTCTGCCTCTCAACCTGGCCTTCTGCAGATACATACATCCAGACCACTTCACTTCCATGATATCATGAAATTCCTCTTTACATTGAATCTGCCATGTTTAAATTCCATTTTTTTTTTCATTTACCACCTCACGCTGGTTATGTGTTGCTAGCTGCAAGGTCAACTCTAATAGTCACTCTGCTGGTAAAAGAGGAGGCTTTCTGTTTCCATAAAGATTTACAGCCTTGGAAACCCTATACAGGGTTGCTATGGCTAGGAGCTGACTCAACAAAACTTAACCACCACCTCAAGCTGGCTGCTGCTTTGCATGCAAAATCCTTTCTTCTTCATGAAGATTATTATTATTCTCCCCTGCCTTATTTATTCTGCATGAAAGTAGATAGAAACCAGCACAACTTCTTCCTTTGTACACACATTTATTCCTGGAAGATACACTTGTAGGCTTCATACCTTCATCCTCCCCTTCTCATCCTAAGGCATACCTCAAAGGTCTTGCTGTTCCCAGAGACCACAGAAAGGCAGGTGACTGGTCCAATTAGGTTTCTTTCATTCCCAGATCTTTCCTGTGAGCAAGTGGCCATCTCCAAATTGTCTAGGATTCCCCAAGTGTGCAAGGATCTGAAGTATCCTGCAGAAAAAATGCCAGCAGAGTGGGCCCTTTACAAATGGGTAAGAGCAGCTTGTGCAAAGCCCTCTGCATACATAATCCAAATACCTAGCTCCCCACTTGCTCACTGATACTTGAAATTGCCTTAAGGGGAGACAACAGCTTTTATCTCACAACTGGAGAAATCTTTGAAGGCCCTGAGTGAAGTAACTCATTGGTTTTGACTAAGGTATATTACTGTATAAATATGCTGAAAGACTGATGGTGCATTGGGCACCTTAAAAGTAAGCATAAAATGACAAAAGCTGTACCAGAGGAAGATGAGGTCTTCTTTGCCAGTTTGGAAAATTGAAAAAGAACAATCTTGAAATTAGAAGACCTGGAGCCAAATTTGGTCCTACTACCAGATGTTTGACTTTAGACAATTTGCTTACAGTTTTGAGCCGGTTCCTCATTTCTCATACATACAAAGGTAATACCTACTTCTAATGTTACTGTGGGAACACTGGAGCTCTGTAGGGTAAGCACTGGACTGCTGACCACACAGCCAGCAGTTTGAGTCCAGTAGCTACTCTTTGGGACAAAGATAAGGTTTTCTACAACCTATACAGGGTTGCTATGATTCAGAACCTACTCAGTGGCACTTAACAACAACATTACTGTGAGAAGTGACAACATCCTACCTATTTAATATTTTTCTTCTTTCCCACCTACAATCCTTTTGTCTCAAACATATATAGTTCTGTCCCTATCCATACTAGCTCCTCAGATGCAAGGCCTGAAAAATCAGCCATTGAAAATCGTATGGAGCACATTCTATTCTGACACATACAGGGTCACTACAAGTCAGAACCAACTCAGCTGCAACTGGATCTGGTCTGTGCTACAGTTCTCTCATCTGTAAAATGGAGATAATAATAGTACTTGCCTCTAGGACTGATTGTAAAGATTAAATAAGTCAATATGCATAATCTGCTTAGAACTGTTCCTGGCATAAATAAGTACTTCCGAAATGTTTTCTACTATTATTCCCATAAGGAGCCCTGGTGGCGTAGTAGGACCTGTGTTGGGTTGAAAACCGCAAGGTCAGCAGTTCAAGCCCACCAGTAGCTCACTGGGAGAAAGATGAGGCTTTCTGTGTCTGTAAAGATATACAGTCTCGGAAACCCTAGGAGTCTATGAGACAGAACTGAGTGGGAACTGACTATGTCACACCACCACCACCATTACTCCCATGTACTTCTCCCCACCTGCCTACTTTACACAAGCCAAAAAGATCATTTAAGCGCCTCCATTTCTGCTTTCTAACATACAAAAGCCCACTGTAAATGGTAACACATCCCCTCAGCAGGTTGCCTAAGGCCTCTTGCCCTATCCTTAAACGGCAGAAGTCTGGCCCTCCCACGAGAAAACTCTGAATATTTTTTTCTCCCAATCCTCCCCAGCTCCGCCAGAGAAGGGGTTTTAGGAGTCCGAATTCTGCAAGAGATGTATGTGGGGATCGGGGTGGAGAGCTGGGACTCTGCAAGGAGGTGGGAGGGACCAGGCAGGTGGGAAGTTTTGTGACGTCGTGCTGGATCCCCTCCTCCTGGTTGCCAGGCAGCAAAACCCACCTCCAGGTTGCCAGGCATAGGCAAGGAGCAAACAATGCTCCAGCCTGCTCCGCCTCTCTGGTCCCTTTTCTCCCGTGCCTCTTGTCCCACACAAGTTCTATTGACTCTCCTTCTGCCTAAATTGCCAGGCACTGAATCTCTTCCCACTCCTATCGCCTGAAGCAAGATATCAGACAGCCCCTTTGAGAGCGACCCTCAGGTAGTATTCCTGGAGCAAAAGTGGAGAGAGGTCCTGAGCGGTGATTAAGGGATTAAGTCGGTCTGAGAGAAGAGGCCTCCTTGATGGGCCTTCCTAGATTCTGAATCTTCTCAAGAATTCACAGAGCAAGGGAGGGGATGGTGATCTTAGGAGAATATGTTTGTGGGGAACCACTATTCTCTGGTACTATACGAGTATATGTATTTAGAACCGAAACTATTTTACGATTTCTTTATGAGGACAATAATTTGGAAACAACAGAATTAGGAGTCAGAGACTCCCCTTTCCCAGCCCTGCTGACTAGCCAAATCTCGACTTCATATGTAACATGGATATCATACCTGTGTGTATGGACTCCTGGTGTAGCACTGTAGGATCAGCACTGGACTGCGAACAATAAGGTGGGCAGTTCAAACCCACCAGCTGCTCCTCAGAAATCCTACACAGGGTCGCCATGAGTAGAAACCAACTCGATGGCACTTAACAACAACTGTGTGTGTGTGTAGGGGTTGTCCTAAGAGCCAAATAAGCATGACTAGCACGCTATAAACTGCTATGATTCATTCATTTTATTAATAGTTATTGATCACAGACAGTGTTACAGGCATTGAATTAGACACTGGAGTGGGCAAAAACTGACCATGCCTGCCTTTGAATTTATAGTTTATCAGAGGAGGCAGGTATTAATTTAAAAAGAAAATAATGTGAGATTAGAACTGAGATGAATACTGTCAAGGAAATGTGGATAAGTGATACTCAGAGAAGGTATGATGGAGACGATCTATAATCAGCTGAGCTCTGAAGGAAGAATTGTTCTTGTTAAGTGCAGTCAGGTCAGTTCCAACTCATAGCCACCCTGTATAGGGTTTCTGAAGAGCGGCTGGTAAATTTGAACTGCGGACTTTGTGAGTTAAATGGACCTGCAGTGCAGCACATTTACCCACAGTGTCACACCAGGACTGTGAAGGAAGAATTTACTTGTGAAAACAAAGAGGGAGTACATCCAAAGCAAATGTAACCACCAACTCCTATTTCAAACCCAAAAGTGCATTTTCCCTGGTCTTTGCTTCTAAGAGCTGTTTACAGAAACTGCCTCTAATATTCTGGTGTCCAGAGCCTTTCCTTCATATAACTTCCTAATTAGTTCATGCCAATAAAGTCAAAGGAGAAATTCTAGAGACAAATCTGCAGCCCATATTTGATTCAATCTACATTCTTCAACACTTAGCAAGTATGTGTTGGACTGCCAGTCCACAGCAAGAGACATACAGTTTCCATTTAAGAAAAAAAGTACTGAAATGGAAGAATTTTTGGAGAAATTGCGTAGTTGAGGAAGACTTGCCATTCCATAAACTTAATAAATGAAAAAAGCACTTTACAAAATATTGGAATTGTGGAATGTTAAGTTAGAATGGGCCTTACCCCTCTTTTTTTTTATGTGATGTGACAAAGGCTCACTTTGCTTAAAGGTAAAAATGCTGGGCCTCTCCAGCTCAAGGACCTATGATCATACCTCTCCAGCCAAGGAGCCTATGATTCTAAATCTTTGTGACTAAAATTGTAAAGTGCATGCAACTCCGGAACTCCTGGAGGTAAGTGGGAATATAGGAGGAGAATTGGATGTGTCTCTCCTTCAGTGTTCTCCATTTCTATATTATACCGTCATCCACCCAATCAATCATTCAAGCTTGGGGAATCACCCTAGACTCTTCCCTCTCCTCATTTGCCTTGCCCAAGTAATCAAGCCCTATTGGTTGGTTAGTTATGTGCCATGGAGTCGGTTCCGACTTATAGCAACCCTGTATAGGGTTTTCGAGGCTGTAAATCTTTACGGGAATAGAATCCTCATCTTTCTCCCACAGAATGGCCACTGACCTTGAGGTCATTTTTATAACCACTGTGCTACCAGAGCTTCTTAGCCCTAGTGTTGCTGTTGTTAGGTGCCATCGAGTAGGTACCAACCATAGTGACCTTATGCACAGCAAAGCGAAACACTGCCCGATCCTGGGCCAACCTCAGTACTGTTGTCATGCTTGAGTCCATTGATGCTGCTACTTAGCCAATCCATCT
>NW_006408648.1:3407445-3424096 GCF_000296735.1 Chrysochloris asiatica | reverse complement strand
GGTGAAAGAATACAACCTTGTTGCACACCTTTCTTAATTTCAAACCATTCAGTGTTCCCATGTTCTGTTCGAACAACTGCCTCTTGGTCCTATAGATCCTATTCCTCCTCTTTGCAACTGTTTTTGAAGACAATGAAGCTCTTCAGATGTGTTGTCAGCAATGCTGCCATATTATTCTAACCAGGTTCCTTACCTGAAAATTCACTTGATTCCCTTCAGCCCATTCACACAATTGTCAGAATCATCACATGTTTTATCAAGATCCAACTAGGAGACAAAAATCACATAGTAATTTGAACAGGGAAAGTTCAATGTAAAGAATGAATTACTAACTATATTGGAATTGGAGTACTGAGGGATTAGCTAGTAAGAAGGGAATACAACTCTAAATAATACAGGAATCAAAGACACAAAGAACGATGACTAGTTGGATCACCCAAGGAAGAGATACCCCCAGACTTGTTAGAGAGGGTGAAAGGGTGTGGCCACAGCTCACTGGATGTGCTAGAAATTAGCTAGAAATTCCTGAGGTGCCATGCCAGTGGAAATCAACTCTCCGGGATGCCAGATAAGTCATTCATGAGAAGGTGGCACAGTGGCAGCACACTGCTGCAAAACATCCAGTGCAGGTACCAAAGGAAGCTGCTGGTCATTGCTGGCTACTGGTTGCCATGCATTGTAAGAGTAGGGCAGGTAAGAATCCAGATGCTGGAAAATCAAGGTACCACAGGATCCCATGCATTCTACTGGAGCCTGGCAAGAAAGAAGCACACAGGAGAAACTTCTTCAGTGTTCTTCCAGTGCTCTCTGCTGACAAAGATTAAACACTTTGCCAGCTGATACAGGAGAAATTTTCAAAGAACCCGTATTTATCCTGAGAAGGCACTGAAGGTTGTATTTGAAGTCAAAAGGTCATAAATTGAAAACTTGCACATCAAGCTAACACCACAATCTGATTGTGTGGCTCTGGTACTTTAATGGTTTAGTGGATACCTCTGGTCTTCAAGATAAAGCTCTTGCCTTTGCAAGGCATACCCAGCCTTTTATGTTCTGGTCTTGGACTATATTTCCAGTCTTAGGTCCAGCCATTCCTCATTTGCCAACTCTGTTGTTATTGTTGTTGCTGTGTGTCACTGATTCGGTTCTAATACATAGTGACTCTGTATGGGGTTTCTGAGGGGTGACTAGTGGGTTTGAACCACCAACCTTGTGGTTAGCAGCCCAGTGCTTATCCTACAGCGCCAGACCAGGATCCCTGGCCAACTTGAGCTCTTCTTAATTACAGTTCCCTGAATTCACCGAGTTCTCTCATACCGCTACATCTTTGTCCAAGTCCTTCTGGACTTCTGGAATTCCTGTCTTACTCGTATCAGTAAACAGATGCTTACTGGGTATTTTCTCTGTACCAAACACTGTTCTCAGGCTGGGACTACAGCAATGAACAAATCAAGCTTATCCACATCTCAGTTCAAATATCATCAGGCTTTGGAAAGCATTTTCTGGTCCACTTCTGCCACGAGGTGAATTAGGAGTTTCTTTTTCATTGTCACACAACTTAGTACAGACTTGTCGGCACTTAAAATACTCTTCATCACTTTAGGAGTCCTAGTATGGCACTGTAGGAGAAGTCCTGGATTTCTAATAGTAAGATCAGCAGTTCAAACCCACCACCAGCTGTTCCTCGAAAACTCTGTACAGGGTCCTTATGTTGGTCCCTATGTTTTGGAACCAAATCAATAGCATTTACCTACAAGAACACATTTCAATTACTGATATTCCTATCAATCACTTCCACTACCCTGGGAACTTCTTAGGGCAAGGTGTGAGACTTGGAATGGTAATTGAAACAGCAGAGAAACGTATTCCTGATTGTATATTAGTAACTGTGACAGATACATTCATCCTTCAGAGCCCTTGTATACTTGAGGGTCTGAATCATGGGAATATTATAGTAAGGAGAAATGTAAAAGAATAAAAAAGGTATTGGGCATCTGCCACTTTACTCTAAAAAGGTGAAGTCTATCATACACTTAAGAAAGCCAAGGCTAAGAACACTTCATCGGTGTTCATCCAATTCCAAGCTCAGGGATTACATAACAACTACTTTAGGAAGCACTGTTAATGTGGCAGTCTGTAAATGATGTTTGTGGTTCATGATGTGAACATGGAGAAATCTTTGAAATATGAGTCTGGGCATGGTTTATAATCAGAGAAATCAAAAATTATTTGTTCACTTATCAACTAAAAACATGTGACTCTCATAACATCCAAGTTGAGAACTTTGCTAATGACATAACCCAAAACTGCTACTATTCAAAAGAAAGATGGTAATATTGTTGCTGGTATCCAAATTTTAGGTTGGCTTGACTATGGATTTGACCCGGATAGAAAAAGATCTATGTTTCTGTGAAACAAAGTTAGATAAGCAAAGCTAAAGAAAATCCATAATGTGTAATTGCTTTGTTCAGAGAGAAGTAGTATGGCACAATGTAAAAAGAACAACAAAGTAGACCTTGAGTTCTTGATTCAGTTTCACCATAAATTATAACCTTGTGCCAATCATATGATTCTTTGTACTTCATTTGTAAAATGAAGATATCGAATTATTATGAGCCAAGTTAGCATCCTTTTTTTCAAGATGCTTCTTCATTTACCTACCTAAGCAGTTTAAAAAAAAAAAGAAAAAAAAAAATCATAAAGGACTGAAGTGGAGAATGAAAGAGAAAGAAGATTCAGAGATGGTCAGGATGTTCCAGACAAGTAAAGAGTAAAAGAAGTCTGTTTTGGATGCTTTTATGGGAAAGGGGAATCAGACAGTAAGTCATTGGTAGATGAGACTGTAAAGTTTAGAGTTTACAATTGGAGATTTGGAAGTCATCAGCACAGAGATCTGCTTAAAGCCATAAAAAATAAGCCTATACTTTTGGCTAGAATATATTAGGTTGCAGCAGCTCAAGACTCCCACTGCAACAACTAAAAAAATCTGGAAAACTTATTTTTAAAACACTGTAAAGACATCAGAGTTTTAGAAGCAATGAGGACTAGATTAATTAAAATTCCAGGAAGGTATGAAGCCCTTTTAAGGTGAGCTGCTGATGGTTGTTGCCTGCCATTTTCTTCCCTAGGGGCATTTGCCAGCTCTGGATGTGAACTAAACTTGTGTTTGGCCTTTGCATAGAGACTTTATTAGGGGAAATGAGCAAAGCTTTTGATAGTTACACAGCACTGATGCAAAAGATTGAAAATCTGAGGTCTTTAATGCAGTTTACGTTTCACATACTGTTCAACATACAGAAATCATTAGACATATAAAGAACCCAGAACCATATCTGAGCATAGATCTCCAGTATCTCTAAAATAACTATAAAAAGTTCAGGAAAATTGAAGAGTATGTATAAATAGATGAAAAAATGAGAAATTTCACACGGAATGGGATCTATTTAAAAATCAAGTAGATAATCTAGCACTGACATATATAATACCTGAAATTAAATATTCATTGAATGGGTTTCAAAACAGCCCCAACAACAAAAGACATAGTTAATGAATTCAAAGGCAGGTCTATAGAAAATATACAAAGTAAGTTACTGAGAAAAAATTGGGGTCTAGGGGAAAAGCACATAGTGTATGTATGTTCCAAGATGTATGGTGGTGGTGGTGGTGGTGGTGGTGTGCCGTCGAGTCAAATCCAACTCATAGTGACCCCGTATCAGGTTTTTGAAACTGTCAATCAGAAAGCCTCATATTTCTCCCAAGGAGTAACTGGAGATTCGAACTACTGACCCATCGGTTGGCAGCCCAGATGATAATCTACTTCACTACCAGGGCCCCTTTCCAACATCTATGTTGTTGTTATGTTAAGTGCCGCCAAGTCATTTCTGACTCATAGGGTTTCCAATGAGCAGCTGGTGAGTTTGAACCACAGACCTTGTGGTTCAAACTGGCCTTGTGGTCCAGTGCTCTATCGCCACGGCACCACACCAGGACTCCTTCGACATGTATATATGAGGGTACATCCAAAAGTATTACTATAAAATTTATAACCATCTTTATTAAACAAAAATACTAAAATGTGAGGCTATTGTTCTTCAACATATCCTCCAGCTAGGTCTAAACTTCTGAAGGTACTGTTTCCATCTCTCTAACACTTCCTGGAAAAATTCTGTGCTCTTTGATTTGTTGTTGTTGTTGTTGTTGTTGTTATGTGCCGTGGAGTCAGTTCTGACTCATAGCGACCCAGTACAGGGTTTCTGAGGCTGTAAATCTTTACGGGAGCAGAAAGCCTCATCTTTTTCCGTGGAACAGCTGGTAGTTTCAAACTACTGACCTTGAAGATCGCAGCCCGATTAAAACTACCATTAAAATGGAAGTTTGGCCATCCTCAAGGGAATCAAAGCATGTTCTTTTTCAATATTCTTAGACTTTGGGAACAAAAAGAAGTTTGAAGGGGCAGAATCCAGGCTATAGGGTAGGTAGGGTAAGGTTCCCTTGTTAGAATAACCCTGGTTATCTCCCAGAGAATGAGTAGGAAAAATTTCCTTAGCACAATTTTCCTGAAGTTTTTTTTTCTTCTTCAATGCAGTTTTCCATTTTGTTCAAACTTTTTCCTACAAATTCAGTGTCCTTCCAGAAAAATCTATCAAGATTATATATCTGGAGTACCATACAGCCATCTTAACCTTCTGAGCTCATCTATCTGACTTGAATTTAGCTGGCCAATCAGATCCCTTTGCAAGCCACTGTTTTGACTGGACCTTTTTTTGTAGGCATCCTAACAAGACTAAGACAAATGTACTATTAAGAGAATTTGTCTGCAGCCATCTTAGAGATATTTGTTTAACACATTTTGTTTGGAATAAACCACATTTTGCTTGGAACTGGAACCCTAAGTAGCAATGCTTTTTGACTTACCTTTGTAATTGGAGTCTCAGAAGATGAGAAGAGAAATAATGGGCAGAGTAATGCTAAAGAATTTCTCAAAACTGATCAAAGATACTGACTCATAGATTCAAGCAGCTTAACGAACTGCAAGCAAGACAAATAAATGAATATTTCACCAGAGCACATCTTATTCAAACTGCTGAAAATCATAAAAGCAGTCAGAGGGAAAAAAGTGCAATACATCCAAAGGCACAACAATAAGACTTACGGCTTACTTTATAACAAAAATTATGGGAGCCAAAAGAAAATGATATTACATACTTAAAATGGAGAAAGAAAAAAGTTACTAACCTGAAATTCTATACCCAGTGAATATGTTCCATCAAAAAAGGAAAGCAAAATAAATATACTTTCTATGAAAGAGAGACAAAATTACCTATGTTGGGAATCATAAAATATGTGTAGAAATAAAACTGTTGTTATTTCTAAGTGCCATTGAATCAGTTGTGACTAATAACAACCTTGTACAGGGTTTCCAAAGGGCAGCTGGTGGGTTTGAACTGCCAACCTTATAGTTTGCAGTCCAGCGCCACACCAGAAGTTGAGAAATAAAATAGATTATATTTATAGTACAAAGGGTGAGAAATAAATTGGGTTAAAATGTTCTAAATTTCTTTTATTATTTAAAAAAAAGTAAAAATATCAACATAGGGTAGACTAATAAATTAAGGATGTGTATTATAGTTTTTAGGGTAATTAGTAAAGAAATAATAAAAGAATGGATAGTTAAAAACACAAAATAGAAGAAAAATAAGACTATGCTGCTTTTAAAAAGTCAAGAAAATAGGAATGAAGGAATAAACTAAATAGAAAACAAAAGGCAAGATGGTTAAAAAAAACTATTTTCATTATAGTAAATGTAAATTGCCTAAATGATACTATTAATAGAAAAAGATTTTCAGAGAGCATATATAAACTTAGTATTATTTGAGTGAAGGTTTACAGAGCAGATCATGTTTTATAGTCAACAAAATGTACACTAGTTTCATCTCAATGACTGCATTTCCCTCCTTGCAACACCAGTTTACATTCAACAATTCATACACTTTGTTTCATCTCAATGATTGCAATCCCCTCCTCGTAACTACAGTTATCCCACTTCCTCTCTGTGGTTCTTATTTCCATTCCACCCTCCTTCCCAAACCTGAACTTTGTCCTTAGGTTAATGTTGCTCTTTTGCTCTTGAATAGTTGACATTCCATGGTGAGCATACCATACTAGTGTTGTTTTCCCCCTTATATACATGTCTATCTTAGTTGAAATTCCCCCTTATTTACTTATTCTCTAGCTTAGTTGAAAATTGGGGCACAAGGGTGAGCTCTGTTACAGACTTGAAGGGTGGCCGAGGGTCATAGTCTTGGGTTTCTCCAGTCTCTTTCTGACCAGTAAGCCTGGTTTTATAATTTTGAGTTTTGTTCCACATTGTCTTCCAGTCTATCCAGGACCTACTAATGTGACCCCTTTCAAAGCAGTTGGTGTATACTTTTAAAGTTTGTTTACATATTTTGAATGACAAGGTACACACAAAAAAGACAAATTTGAAAAAATGTATATCTTATAAAAAATTAACCAAACTGAAATTATCAGACCAAATTGATTTTCAGGCAAGAAGTAAAACTACACGTAAAAGGGGGCACTTCCTCATTATAAGGAGTCCTGGTGTGGTGCTACAGGATAATGTGCTGGACTGCAAGGTCTACTTTGCTCCACACGCTCTGGATCTAGGTTCCCTCTTGAAAGTTTGTAAGCCAGTCACTTCTTGCCTCTGTAGCTCCCCCATTTTGGATAGCCAATGTCCAAGTTGCCCATCCCTGTCCTCTCTGTGGGTGGAGGGGTTTGGAATGATCCTCACTGTGAAGATTTGTTCTCTCTTTTGAGCAACTGCTTCCATAGGTGTAGGTCAAGTTCATCAAATTATATCTGGTTATTCTTTTTTTCCTCTTCTTTCTTCTACTGGAGAGCTCTGATCATCCAGTCATTGAAGCCAGGTCAGGTGGGTATTATCTGCAAGTGTGGGTGTACTTATGTATGTACCCTCTCTTCTTATCAGGAAATTTTTTTTAAAGATAAGTCAAATTTGTTTTCTTATCATGCATTTGCTTTATATCCTTTCACATTGAAATGACTACATGCAGTTTCTGATCAAAACATTTTAATGATGTTTCAAATTCTTATAACCATTACTGTCATAAACTTTGTTTTATAGATGGATCTAAGCAAATGGTAGGAAGTTTGCATATTTATTGCTCTTTTCTAATTGACAGAAATTCCTTTCTCACCACTAGCCAGAATTTGGAATATTTGATCTCTTCTTTCATTGATAAATTTAAGGTTGAAATATTTTTGTGGTGATGTGAATTAATTTCTAATTCATTTAAGCTTGTTCATATCAAGTACTTTCAAATAAATACCAAACATCTAACAGATGCTTCTCTAGTAGTTTACTTTAGAGTTCAAGTGACTATATCGTTTAAACTACTCCTTGGACTACTTCTAACTACTTTCCCTTTGTTGTTGTTGTATGTAAGTGTCGCCCAGTTGGTTCTGACTCGTAGCAACCCTGAAGAGAGTTTCCAAGGAGTGCCTGGTAGGTTTGAACTGCCAACCTTGTGGTTAGCACACGAGGACTCCACTTTTCCTTTAAACCCATGAAATTTGTTAGTGTGCTTTATATTTTCACACACTGCTTGGAATTTATTTAGTTCATTCAGGCACTCAAGTTATTTCTATTTTAAGGCAAAAATTATTTTTCACAACTCTACAATAATAGAACTCCCCCAACTCCCCACCCCCCAATTCTTCTTTCAGCTCCTAATCTTCAGAAAAAAGCTTTTTTTGGGTAGATACTTGGGTAAGAAACAGCAGAGATTGTTTTTTCACATAAATCTGAAAACCGAGCCATATCAGCATAGATTTTATTAATCACATCATTGAATGTGGAATTCACATTGCAGGCAAGTGTACAAATGAAAGCTTTAATGTGGACAAAACATCTTCCTTGAATCTCATGGTGTTCAGAACACAGAGAAAAGATGTGATAGAAAACCTTTCCAACTTCTTGTTGCCATTTTATCATCAGTACGGTACATAAATCTCTGGGTTTGCATAATAGCCATAAAATCTTATTTATTTTAAAGTATTTAGTTACTGCTCTGAATATTTCATCTTAAGTAGTTTGTTTTGGTACTTTTTGGCAATACGACTAATATTTTTCAAAGCATTCTTCTCCAAGGATTCTAAGTAGTGCTATGAATTTAACTGTTACTAACATCTGTCAGTTCGTCACTCTGCACAGAAACATTTTAATTACTCTTGTGAAGAGTGTTGTCTCTTTAGCACCTGGTTTTGTCATCAATGCATCTTCTGATATGATCATTCCAGAGTAACACTTTTTCTATTTCATTTCTTTCATTTGGTCCTACACATGATGGGCATTCTCTAGGCAGGTTAGTAAAGCTGGTAGTTCTACTATTATGCTATTCTTAAGTGTCACCAAGTTGGTTCCAACTCATAGCAACCCTGTATGTAGGGTTTCCAAAGAGCAGCTGATAGGTGTGAACTGCCGATTTTGTGATTCAAAGTCCAGTGCTGATCCTACAGCACCATACCTGGAGTCCTTTCTTCAGGGAGAGTGATGGCTCTGTAGGATAAGCACTAGACTGTGATCCACAAGGACAGTGGTTTGAGCCCACCAGTCACTCCATGGGAGAAAGATGCAGCTTTGGAAATCCTATACAGCATTGCTATGAGTTGGAACTGACTCCAACAACAACCGACATGTTGGCCTTAGTTCTTAATTATATGAACATCAAATTAACTTCCTGAGCTCAATCAAATACTCTATTGCAAACAGTTTCTTAAAACTGTGATTTTCAAAGTCTGATTTAAAGGACCTCTGAGAGTCCTTAAGACTTTTGGAAAAGAGAGTCTGCCAAGTATTATTACATTTTTGTAGTAATACTATGACATTATATCTCTTCTTTATTCTTTTTCTCATGAGGCTACAGTGTAGGTTCTCATAAGTGTGTGCAAAATAGGAAATAGAAGTGAGCTTTCTTCTGTTTAGACAGATACTAAGACACCTGCAAAAAATATAAAACAATGTCACTCTTCTTCTCACTAAGGGTTTTTTTGTAAATAGTCCCCCCCCCCTCCATATACACACAGAAATGCTAAGCTAATATTTAATTTTAAATTGTCCTTTATGGTAGGAAAGTAAATATTTAAATGTATAGTACTTAAGAAGATATATGGGAATCGTGGTGTGACACTGCAGGATAATGAACTGGACTACACGTTCAGTTTGAACCACAAGCCCAGTAATTCAAACCACCACCCACTCCTTGGAAACCCTGTATAGGGTCACTATGAGTTGGAACCGACTCAACAGCACTTAACAACAACATGGAGACATATAGGTCATTTTAGCTATATTAAGTCAATTTTTAAAGTAAATAAGGTAGTCTTACTAGCATAGTGGTTACTAGTCAGCCTGTTGGCCTCAAGGTCAGCAGTTCGAAACTACTGCTTGAGAAAGATGAGGCTTTTTGCTCCCGTAAAGATTTACAGCCTTAGAAATCCTATGCAGGATCACTATGAGTCTGAACTGACTCCAGGGCACATAACTACCAATCACCACATAAGTAAGCCAGACTGAGGAATCTGAGCCTCAGGGAGTCCTGGTGTGGCACTATAGGGTGAACACTGGACTGTTAACCACAAGTTCGGTGGTTCAAAACCACCAGTCATTCCTTAGAAACCCTGTACAGGTCGCTGTGAGTCAGAACTGACTCAATGGCACTTAACAACAACTTAAGTGTACTTTCAAATAAATAACAAAATTTTTGAAAAAGTAAGCATTTGGTGTGGTGCTGTGGGTTAATGTGCTAGACTGTAAGGTAGATATGAACCGCAAGGTTGGTGGTTCAAGTTCACCAGTTGTTCCTTGGAAACCCTGTACAGGGTCACTATGAGTCGGAATTAACTCTAAAAAGCACTGAAGAAATAAAAGTAAAGAGGGAATTATGGAAATAAGTATTCAATAATTAAAATTCTGAATTTTTATAAAATATAAATATACTTATGAATAATCAAAGTAGCTTTAAAAATATTTTTCAAGTACTAAAAGTCTACAGACCCCCTTTACTAAAATAATTGGATTATTTACCATTGCTTGTTTTCAGAAGCAAAAATTTTTTCATTTCTATAAGCAAATAATAATTAAATATAAAATTCAACTGAAATCAGACTCTAGATATTTGATAACATCAAAAGCCACAATATAATAATATATCAAGCAAGTCATCCTTGATGCAATTGAACAAACTTAACTGGCTTTATTAGGGACATATGAAGAAGATGAGGACCCTAAATCATATTTCTTCTTTGTTGGGAGAAAACAATGAGCAGATTAAAACAAAAGAAAAATGAAGAACCCTAAACACATATACAAACAAAGATTATCACTGATAATAAATATCTTGAAATTAAAGCAATAATCAATCATATGGAGATGATGTTAGCAGGATGGTTATAAGGATAAACCCTTTTAATGCTTGCATTTTCTGGTGGCAGGTGATATGGATAAGACCTTAAGCACAATAAGAGTAATTACTGAAATCTGACAAGTTTACTGACTGAGCCAAACAGTAACCAAGTATAATTTCAACTATTGTAAATGTATGAATGGTTGTAAAATGGTTGTAAATTGTATATCACTATAAAAACTTACAAGAATCAACCTCCTATGGCGCACCTGTAGCCCATTCTGCCCTGGTCACTACTCATCTTTACATAGTTATAAAAGCCTGAATGAGATAAAAAAAGTAAAATATCTACTACAAACAATATTTACTATAGGGTTCCCAAAAAGGACAATACTCAAGTATTCTAGGAAGGCATTATGGAGTAGTGTAGAGTGAAGTTGAGACGTGAAGGGGTATTGGTGTGAATAGATGGGAACCAAGAGGGAGAGAACGCCAAGTAAAACCAAGCCAAAACCAAAGCCAAAACTAAACCCACAGGAGGCACACAAGAACGCCCCAACTTGCCGATAGTACCCATTTGACCTAGCCTCGATGGCTTGATGATCAGAACTTGACTAAAGGAAAGATAAAAAACAAAAACAAAAACAGTTTTTGATAAAGGAAACAAGTGTAAATTGCTACAATTTTATGAACTTGACCAATACTTATGGATGTAGTAGCTCAAAATACCAACTGAGAGGGAAGGAGTCTTCACATCAAATTTCTATCCCCTCTGTATACAGGGTTGCTAGGGACGGGAAACTTGGAAATAGGATACCTAAAATGAGGGGGCAATAAAGCCATGAAGTGGCTGGCTTGCAAGTTTTCAAGAGGGAGTTTAGTTTAAGAGTGTGTGGGGGAAGATAAAGTCCCTACTGAATAATATTCATCTTGTCTAGTTGGGTCTGGTTAAAAGAGATGGGGATAAGAGTCTTATGATTAAATAATGAGTAATTGTTATCATAACTAACTGCAACTGTCACAACTGCAAAGGGGGAAGCTTTGTAACAAAAAGCAGGGAGTAGTTAATCTTACAGTCCAGGAACAGAGAACCCTAAGACCATCAAGGGGGAAGACAATGAGTGGAATGTAGGACCCTATCCAGAGAAGCAGCAACACCAGAGATGGAGGCAGAGATGATGACATGGAGAGAGGTTGCAGCTGAGGACTTTGGACTCATGGAAAGAGAAAGGCTGTGTGCTGACAGCCAATAGGCAGGCTTACAGAATGTGTCCTTTGTTTGTTTAAATTATTATATATTCCTGAGTGTTTTTGTGCACACACACCGCCCCCCCCCAAAAAAAAATAGAGGGAATAGAAGCAAATACTGTTGAATGATGATGCACGGAGGAGACTGTAATCATTGCAATGAAACAATGAGTGTAAAACCAATGTTCAATGTTCTCCCATATAAACTATCACTCAATTCACAATAAAAACTTACCAACCACCCCCAAAACCCAAACCCATGGCTAGTGAGTCAATTCTGACTCATAGCAACCCTTATAGGATTTCTGAGCTTGTAAATCTTTTCAGAAGCAGAAAGCCTCATATTTTTTTTCCCCATGGAGTGGCTGGTGGGGTTGAACTGGTGGTTAGCAGTCCAGTGCTTATCCTACAATGCTACCAGTTCTCCTTACTCCAAGGAAAGCAGGCTAGAATTAGAAGTGTAGTTCAGGAAAAAGAAAAGCACAATGCAGTAATATTAACAAGGGATGAGAAAGTATTACCTTTTGAATATATAAATTCTTGGAAGGTGGCCAGATAGTCTATGTGTTAGAAATTAGTGTTGGCAAATAGTAGTGTAAAATGTCTAGTTAAAAATTATATTGATAAATCATGGAGAATCTTGCAAGTTGGGTATGATTGACAGAGTGAGCAGGTCTCCCTAACTATTAAAAGCAGGTATAGAAGTTAGATCTGGAAACCCAGAACAGAATTGACGAGAAAGACACGCACGACAGGAATGCCAGTTTGGAGGCTACACAATACAGACTGAGGGGCCTGGCCAGAGTGAAAGGAGGAGAGATGGAGAGAAAGGAAAGAATTGGAAATACAACTCAAAGGATCTGTCGATGAGATTCCACCAATTGAAGAGAATGGGTGGCCCCAGGATTTTGTGCCAAATGACTAGAAGAATGGTGACAATATGTTCAGAAACAAATTTGGGAGGGGGTCTTAGTTGGGAGATAGAAAATGAATTCTAGTGAAGATGTGTCCTGGAGACAGTAGGGAATGCCGAAGCATATGTGAGAGGTTAGGGGTGGATGGACAAGTGCCATTAACACAACTGCATAGCAGATGAAGCCATGGGCTCTCCAAGAAGAGTTGCAGGAAGACCTAGACTCAGAATGCTGGCAGCTGAGCTGAAGGAAGATTGCAAAAGGAAAAAGGAAAGCAGGGTTATGGAGGAGGCTGAAGAAAAATTTTAAAACAATGGTATTATGCCATTAATGGAAAAGAAAGCTTCAGGGAGGAAAGGAAATTTGTGTTTATCAGGCTACCTCAAGCACTAGACAGTATGTGTTCAAATTCTTTTTCTTAGTTTCAACACAAAGATAACAATATAATTTACTTTATAGGTATATTTGAGGAGTAATAAGAAAGCATGTATAGGTAGGATACTTAGCTTTGTACCTCGTACTTCTAAGAGTTAATAGATGTAATTGATGACTTTAATGGAACAATCAAATGGTAGAAACTGAAAAAATTGCAAGAAGTTAGAGAAAGGATGAGCATTGAGAGAAAAAACAATAGGTATGGAGACCTTACTTATTATACATTCTGTATCCAAAAGTGAAAAGAAGTTAAACGAAGTAAAAGGTTTGCTCTGTACTGATCAACAGCTAGTGTTGAGATGGAAGACTCTTTAAATCAGACTGGATCATCTTTTTATTTACGTAAGGCCATCTCAGCCTTCCCACCACTTGCTGTCAGTTTGCCATACTGTGGTGTCTTGTGTGTTTTTGTGATGCTGGAAGCTGTGCAACTGGTATCTTAAATACCAGCAGGGCCACCCGTGGTGAACAGGTTTCAGTAGAACATCCAAACTAAGACAAACTAGGAAGAAGGAGAGGTAGATCAAATGTGAGTGGTTAGTCACTGAAAACTTTATGGATAGCAGTAAAGCTATACTGTCAAAATATGAGCCCCTCAGGTTGGAAGACTCTCAAAATTTTACAGGGGAAGAGCTGCCTTCTCAAAGCTGAGCTGCCACAGTGGCAGCAACATTGGGCAAAGTTTTTTGGACCTTCACTTGCTCATGGGGTACAGATCAAAAGAAAAAACAGATGTAACTATCCATTACTAATCACAATGTGGAAGGTATGAAGCTAGAAAAATTAGAAGTTACCAAAACATGAAATGGAACACATAAAGATCAATATCTTAAGCATCAGTGGACTAAAATAGACAGGTATTAGCCATTTTGAATCAGACAATCATATGGTTTACTATGCCAGGAATGACATATTGAAAAGGAATAGCACTGTATTCATTGTGAAAAGAGCTTTTCAAGATCTACCTTGAAGTATAACACTATCTGTGATAGGAATATCCAGGCACCTACAAGGAAGACCAGCGACTCCTGGTGTGCCCCTGTGGGTTAATGTGCTGGACTGCAAGGTTGGTTTGAACTTCAAGTTTAGAGGTTCAAGCTCACCAGCCACTCCTTAGAAACTGACTCAATTGCACTTAACAAAAACAACAACAAAGAAGAGCAGTTAATAGCACTATTATTAAAATTTACCCCCAACAACTAAAACCAATGATGATAAAATTGAAGTCTACCAACTTCTTTAGTCTGAAATTGATCAAACATGCAATCAAGATATATTGATAATGACTGGTGATTGGAATGTGACTCTGGAAACTAAGAAGAAGGATTGGTAATTGGCAAATATGGCCTTGGTGACAGAAATTATGCTGGAGATCACATGATAGAATTGTGCAAGACCAAAGCTTGTCACTAAGCATAAACATTAGACTGCTAGCCACAAGGTTGGTGGTTCAAATCCACTGGCTGCTTCTTGGAAACAAACTCGATGGCAATTAACAATGACTTATTCATTGCAAATACCTTTTCAACAACATTGAAGACAACGGCACATGTGAACCTCACCAGACAAGATAAATGGGAACCAAATAGACTACATCTGTGGAAAGAGAGGATGGTTGTTGCTGTTAGGTGCTGTCTTGTTGTTGTTGTTGTTGTAAAGTGCCGTCGAGTCGGTTCTGACCCATAGCGACCCTGTACAGGGTTTCCGAGGGTGTAAATCTTTACGGGAGTAGAAAGCCTCATCTTTCTCCCGCGGAGCAGCTGGTAGTTTCGAACCGCTGACCTTAAGGTTCGCAGCTCACTTCCAATTCATAGCCACTCTATGCAAAACAGAACGAAAGCCTGCCCAGTCCGGCACCATCCTCACATTTCTTATGTTTGAACCCATTGTTGCTGCTACTATGTCAGTCCATCTTGTAGGGGATTTTTCTCTTTTTAGCTGAACCTCCACTTTTCAAGCCTGCTGTCCTTCTCCAGGGATTGGTCCCTCCTGATAATATGTCCTAAGTATGAGAGAGGAGGTCTTACCATCCTGATCACTAAGAAGCATTCTGGCTATGCTTCTAAGACAGAGATGATGGAGAAGCTCAAAATCATCAGTTAAAAACAAGCCCAGTGATTTATTGAGCTTGCTTTATGGCATACTATATGGTCTATTTTGGATAATATTTTGTGTGCACTGGAAAGGAATGTATACTTTGTTGTTGTTGAGTGTCTGTATACATGTTCTGTGTAGGTCTATTAGACCAAGTAGGTTAATTGTTGTGTTTAGCTATTCTCTGCCTTTGATGAGTTTCTTTCTATTTGCTCTTCCCCTGCATTGAAAAGTATATATTAAAATCTTCTATTGTTGCTGATGTTGAAAAAAAAAAAAACAAGGCCAGTGGCCAACTGTGGAACAGACCATCAGTTAAGCAACTCCAGGCTGAAGATGAAGAAAATTAAAACAAATCCACAATAGCCAAAATATGACCTTAAATGTATATAGAGACTATCTCAAGAACAGTTTTGATGCATTTGGTACTAATGACTGAAGACCAGAAGAACTATGGGATTAAATCAAGAACATCATACAGGAATAAAGAAAAGGTCATTTAAAAGAAAGGAAAGAAAAAAAGACCAAATGGATGTCAGAAGAGACTCTGAAACTTTCTCTTGAATGTAGAGAAGCCGAAAGAGACTGGGAAAAAGGATGAAGTAAAAATAGCTGAACAGAAAATTTCAAAGGGCAGCTCAAAAAGACAAAGTACTTAATGAAATGTGCTAAGGCCTGGAGTTAGAAACCCAAGAGGCAAGAGCACACTCAGTATTTCTCAAGTTGGAAGAACTGAAGAAAACCTGCATGCCTAAGGTTATAATATTGATGGATTTTATGGGCAAACTATTCAATGCTGTTGTTGTTGTTAAGTGCTGTCGAGTTGGTTCCGACCCATAGCGACCCTGTATAGGGTTTCCGAGGAGATGCTGGTGAGCTTGAACCGCCGACCTTGTAGGTCAAACAGCTTTGCAGTCTGGCACATTAACCCACAGCGCCACACCAGGACTCCTATTGAATGCTGTGGTGGTAGTTATGTGCCGTGGAGTCGGTTCCAACTCATAGTGACCCCATAC
The DNA here is from genome assembly GCF_000296735.1 of Chrysochloris asiatica. Taxonomy (NCBI): domain Eukaryota; kingdom Metazoa; phylum Chordata; class Mammalia; order Afrosoricida; family Chrysochloridae; genus Chrysochloris; species Chrysochloris asiatica. Next base: position 3,407,962 of record NW_006408648.1, on the reverse strand, counting down.
AGGGTTTCCAAAGCTGTAAATCTTTATGAGAGCAGAAAGGATCAAATGAAGATGAAAGGAATTCAGGGTCACTGTACAAAAAATTGGTTAATGTTGTAACCATTATAAAGGGTAATGTATGGTCAAGAACCAGTGGTGTTTAAGGAAGATGTCCAAGCTGCACTGAAGGCATTGATGGAAAAACAGGGCTCTATAAACTGAAGGAATACAAATTGAAATGCTTCAACAAACTGATGCAGTGCTGGAGGCATTCACTCATCTATGACAAGAAATTTGGAAGATAGTTACCTGGCCAGCTGATTGGAAGAAATCCATATTTGTGTCCATCCCAAAGTAAGGTGATCCAGTGGAATGTGAAAGTCATCAAATAATACAATTAATATTACATGCAAGTAAAATTTTACTGAAGATTATTAAAAACATTAGCCATGGTATATCGACAGGGAACTGCCAGAAATTTAAGACAGATTCAGAGGGATATCACTGCTGATGTCAAATGGATGTTGGCTGAAAGCAG
>NW_006408648.1:3405421-3406594 GCF_000296735.1 Chrysochloris asiatica | reverse complement strand
GTAATGAATCAATGCATTTGAATTATGATGTGGGCAAAGAATATTGAAAGTACCAGGGACTGCCAGAAGAACAAATAAATCTGCCTTGGAAGATGTAAAGCCAGAGTCCTCCTTAGACTAAAGATGGCAAGACTTTTTGATCTCATATTTTGGACATGTTTTCAGGAGGGACCAGTTCCTGCCTGGAGAAATAGATGATATCTGGTAAAGTGGGTTGTCAAAGAAAAAGAGAAAGAGTCTCAGTGAGATGGATTGACAAAGTGACAGCAGTAATGGGCTCAAACATAATTGTGAGGATGGTGCAGGAACGGGCAGGGTTTTGTTCTGTTGTGTATATGGTGGCTATGAGTTGGGAGTGACTAGGCGGCACCTAACAACAACAACAACAATCTGAGCCTTCAGAAGAGAATTCAAACAATTGCATAGCAACTAAACAGATCCTGTCAAAATGTATGCTGACAATAGAACTACATAAAATGGATTGATAAAGTTATCAGAAGCAATAAACTGATCATGATTTTTTAAATTAGGAGATCTTTCATATACAAAATAAAGTGCACAATAAAACAAACATCTTGAATGAAATAGCCAGCATCCTGCTTAACACCCAAAGCATTACTAGTAATGTTGAGTCCTGGTGTCACGCTGTGGGCTAATGTGCTGGACTGCGAAGTCGGTTTGAACTGCAAGGTCAGCAATTCAAGTTCACTAAACGCTCCTCAAAAACCCTAAGGTCTCTATGGATTGGAACCAACTAAATGGTACTTAACAACAACAACAATAACAACAGTGTTGAGGCTCCTGTTTCATCTCCCTGTTGGCATTCTTCTCCCTCCCCACCAGGGGTAAGGCCATTCTGAATCTGTGTTTGCTTTTCATTATATTATGACATATGAAGGGGCTTCAAAAAGTTCATGAACAAAATGTAATTAAAAGATAATAGATAAGAACACCCACACTTGCAGATAATACCCACTTTACCTGGCTTCAATGGCTGGATGAACAGAGCTTAACTAGAAGAAAGAAGCGGGGGGAAAAAAAAGAGTAATCTTCAATCAAACATGCAATCAAGATGTATTGCTCATTACTGGTGATTGGAATGCAAAAGTAGGGAGCAAAGAAGAGGGACCAGTAGCTGGAAAATTTGGACTTGGTGATAGAAATGATGCTGGA
>NW_006408648.1:3396865-3403170 GCF_000296735.1 Chrysochloris asiatica | reverse complement strand
TGACTGGCTTACAAGCTTTCAAGAGGGAGCCTATATCCAGAGGGCACTGAGGAAGGAAGAATCTCCACTGAGTAGTATCCAATCTGTCTGGGTGGGGCTGATGAAAGGAGAAGGGGATAGGTCTCGTGTGGTACAGTAGTGAATAACTGCTATCAGGACTGTCAGTGAGGGTTGTAAAAGTAGACATTTTGTAGCAAAAGGAGGGAGTGATTGGCTGTGCAATCCAGGAGCAGAGGTCCCTGGAACCATGAAAGGAGAAAAGAGATCAGGACCCTACCCAGAGCAGTGATGCCAGAGATGGAGGCAGAGATGATGATGTGGAGAAATGAACAGCTGGGGACTCTAGACCCAGAGAAGGAGAGGGGCTGTGTGCTGATGACCGGGGGACAGGCTTGCAGGGTATACCCTTTGGTTGGTTGATGATGCATGGAGGGGCTTGTAACCATGGCAATGAAACGATATACGATAGGATAAATGTAAAGCTAATGTTCTCCCATGTAAACTATCACATAATTCACAATAAAACATTAAAACAAAAAGATAATAGAATTTTTCCACAAACTTTTGAAGCCCCTAATATGTATGTAACCCTAAAAAGAGTATTTTATTTTTTATACCCAGCACTCTGAGATTCTTATATGTTGATGTCTATCATGTTCGCATTGAGAAGTATGATTTCTTCTCAGTGAATTGAACCTTTTATTGTTATGTAATGTCCTTCATTATTCCTAATAATGCATTTGCCTTAAAGTCTCTCTTGCTTGGTATTAATCTATCCACATTGACCTCCTTGTTGTTAGTCCTTGTTTATTTATCTTTATGGAATCCTGATGTGGTGCTGTAGGATAAGCACCTGAATGCTAATTGCAAGTCGGCAGTTCAAACCCACCAGCTGCTCCTTGGAAATTCTATACAGGGTTGCAGTGAGTTAGAACCGACCCTATGGCACTTAACAACAACAACATTTGAGGAGATTTTTGCTTCTTCTAGTCAAGGAAGCTCATTCATTCATTCATTTTCTTGTTGATAGGTCAACGTATCAATGCCTCAGACCGATAAGCAAATATGCATCCCGCCGGAGCTGCCAGAATTGCTGAAGCAGTTCACCAAGGCTGCCATCCGATCCCAGCCTCAAGATCTCATCCAGTGGGCTGCTGAGTATGTCTTCCTTTCCTTCCCCAGCTCCCATCTCACCTCCAGCCCCTTGTTCCTACACTGAGAGGAGGGAAGGTTATGGACACTGACTGTAAGGAAGTTGTCATGGCTGCACTCACAGGGTGGTGGACTAATTAGCATAATCTTTGTGATTTTTCAGTTCTAGCATTGCTTTGTTGTTGTTGTTAGGTGCCATCGAGTCGGTACCGACCCATAGTGACCTTATGCACAGCAGAACAAAACACTGCCCAATCCTGGGCCAACCTCACTACTGTTGCCACGCTTGAGTCCATTGATGCTGCTACTTGGCTAATCCATCTCGTTGGGGGTCTTCCTCTCTTTCTCTGATCCTCCACCTTACCAAACATGATATTCTGCTCCAGTAACTGGTCCCTCCTGACAATATGTCCAAAGTATGAGAGATAAAGTTTGGCCATCTTGGCCTCCAAGGAGCACTCTGGATGCACTTATTCCAAAATGGATCTGTTGGTTCTTTTGGCAGCCCATGCTTTAGATGCTTTAAAATCCATATGTGAGAACATTACAATGATAAAGGATGGTATGGCCTTCCCTGAGCAAGCCAGACTGAGGAATATGAGCCAGACTAAGGTACATGGGAACTCTGGTGTAATGCTGGAGGATCAATACTGGACTGTGAGCCACTTGGTCGACAGTTCAAACCTACCAGCTGCTCCTCGGAGTTGGAAACTACCAGCCATTCTACGGGAGAAAGATGAGGCTTTCTGTTTCTGTAAAGATTTACAGCCTCAGAAACCCTACCCAGGCTTGCTATGAGTCGGAACCACTCTACGGCACACAACCAACCAACAAGGTCCATGAAGCCAGGGCAATAGGCAAAGTATTCTGGAGAAAACAAGAACTAGAAAACACCTCACCCCATCCCTGTACCTCCTCAATCTGTCCCAGTGTAAAGAAGAGTTGAGAATCCCCCTGAAGTTTAGCTGGTCTTTCTCTGGTATAGCCTTTTCATGACCTAATGGACATATATCACCTAGCAACATTTGTAGCCTCTCAGGTTTCTTGAGAAGCTGTTATCCCAGTTGTAATGGGTGCTGTTGCCTGGCAGGGACCTGTATAACTGTGTGAATCTTAAGAAATGGGCCTCACTCCACTAATTCTACCACCACAGTCCACTTGGGACATGTGCATCCTATAAAACTGCATCAAAATCCACGTCACCTTATTTTTTCCCCTTGATTTCATCATGCCATCCGTTACTGAAAACACGTGGTATCCACAAAAGGTCAAAACAGATTAACAATTCGTTCAGCCATGAAAGGTTTAAACCAGGACTTCCTTCTCTCACTATACCACTAGATGGCAGCAGTACACCTGGCGGAGCCAAGTGAAGAGCCTACAGGGTGGATTGGGTCCAAACTGCTGTTATAACTCATACTTGCATTTAATCAAAGACACTTCTGGTTTGGGAGGGGTGGGGGGGTGGAATTATTGTCAATTTCGTTAGTGTTCCTTTCCAGAGATTAGTTCTCTCAATATAATGAAGTATGCTCAGTACACATCCCATTCTGTGAAAAGGAGGTAAAACAGAGCGAGAGGGTTGCTGGGCTGAAAACAGTGCTTCTCAAACACACATGCCTTCTTTCATGGGAGGTCTCCAGGGGCAGCTCAGTCGATGGAGCTTACATAACAATAGCTGTTGGCCGGGATTGAAACAGCTTTACACAGAAAACCTCTCAAGTATGAAATTGCTTCTTAGACAAACTTGCCTGCTTGAAGCTGGAACTTGGAGCTTGTGGCAAGTGTTTGGAGCTAACTAGAGCTCCCTGATCATTTTCAAGCTGTTTTTTGCTGTTTGATGATTACCTCCTTAGTACAAGTTATTGGGAAAAGGGAGTAAGAGAGGGTGTTGAGAGAGATTGGTGGATTGGGTGCATTGGATGAGAAAATGGTGTGGATGCTTTTGAGAAGGCACCAAATGTAATCTAAGAGGATTCTTTTAGACACCGAGCTGGTGTTCTCTGTGCTCCTGGGAAGGATTAGGATGAAGCTTTTCCAAATGAAAAGAAAGTAAGTCATATAGAGACATAAGTAGGGATGTTTTGCCTACCACTGAGCCCTATTTAATTTTCAATTTAAATTTTGATATATTATCTCTAAGACTGAACTTTATAGTTTCAGCAAACTAATTTATTTTGGCACAGTCAGACACTTTGTTTCATACTAAGCTGTTTTAAACAATAGCCTAAAATCCCATTTTATTGTATTATGCTGCAGTTTTATAGTAAGAAAAATGGCATTTCTTGGTATTATCTCTGACATTTATGGGAGAAGATAGCCCACTGTTGCAGCCTGTTTGCTCCCATATTGTAGCATGTGCTATAAATTTTGTAGACGTCGTGAAAAATCAGTTTGTAGTTTAGCTACAACAAAAAGGGAGAGCATGACCGGAGAGCACTCTCCTGCCTATTTAGATGTGAAAAGCACTTGTCCAATGGTTTTATGTGGATTATAAACCTGTAACATTTTAAAAGGTAAGACGCCACAAAGTACTTTCAAGACTAAATAAATGTTTAATTCATTTCAAGAAAGAGTGGCCTTACCTAAGTGCTGTCAATGAAGACACCACCTGCCAGACATCAGCAAGACACAAACCTGTCTATCTTGTGTTAGGCATGTATGATAACACACATCTGAAATACGTGTGTATGACCAGGGAATTATTCAATGGCAAGTGAAGCTAAATGAACCCTAGGGGGCCGACCCCATAGACTATAACTTCATTCCAATGTTTACTAACCAATTCCACCAACAAGCTATAGAATGCCACTCTCTGACTGGGCAATCAACTTTGTAGGATGTTGCTGTTTTTGTCATTGTCACCCTGTACCACACCACCCCAACATGGATCTGTTTGCTGAGATTTCTTATGCATATCCTTAAAGATGTCCAGAAAGTATTTATGTTCCCCCTACTGATTTAGCTGTTTTAGCCCAGACAACTTTAATACTGCATTGCTTTTGTGACTTGGAGAACATTTGGAGAAAATGATTCTCAGCCTCATCATTGAATGGCTTGGCCCTAAGATGGACTTAAAATTCTCGGTGTTCTTTTTATACCACCTGAATCTATAGAAAGGAATGAACAATGAATCATGGAGGAGCAGAGGCTTGTGACCCAGGGATAGTTATTAACAAGATTTCTGATATAGATCAGCAGGCTTTTCTTCTAAGGCACCTCTGGATAAATTCAAACTACCTACCTTTCAGTTACTTGTTAAGCACTTAACCATTTGTATCACCCAGGGACTCCTTTGGAGTCCTGGTGTGGCGCTGTGGGTCAATGCACTGCACTGCAAAAGCCAGTTTGAACCACAAGGTCGGTGGTTCAAGCTCACCATCCCCTCCTCAGAAACCCTATACAGGGTCGTTATGGGTCAGAACTGACTCAATGGCACTTAACAACAACAACAAGGGAGTCCTTTAATGGATTTTGACTCTGTCACTAACATAGGTGAGAGCCACGCCAACTGTTATATTCATTCGCTGCTGCAGGCTGCCTCTTCTCATCTCATAGCAGCCCTGAAGCAGGACACAGTATTTTCTGTCTATCGTGCCCAAAAGAGACCCCACTCTGCAAATCATTGGGAAGCAAGTAGTTTTACTGAAGATTTTACAGAAAAGGTAGAGTGGGTTTAATATTACACACACACACACACACACACACACCCCACCCTACATAATATAAGATTGTCTCAGATCCTGCTTTGGCTTGCCTCTTCCCCCGAGTCTCCTTTACTGCCTTCCCAACTCTCTCTTTCTCACCCCTGGAAGCCTCACTCCCTCCAGGCTTTCCTGGCTCACCCAAGAGCATCTGTCCCCTTTCTTAGGCAGGGAAGGCACTGTAGTTCTCTCTCCCAGGTCACGTATTCCCACTCCCTACCTAATAGTGACCTTAAATATGTCAGTGGTCATTGTACAGGTATTTCTAAGCTTATGAGGGGTTCCTTTCCAACAATGACTCTGTTATATATCAGTTATGATGCACTTAGAATCACTCTATTAAAAAAAAATTCATTGTTGTTGCCTTTTATTTTCAATATCTTTATAAATCCCATCTTTGTCTTTGGGGGTTGAAAAGATTACATCTGAGAATAACATCAGCAAATTATATACTGCAACATTGTATGTAGTACATATTACTGACCATAACATGCACACACACAAAATTCTGATCTATCATAAGTATGATTTGTTGTAACTCAAATACATCATAGGCAAGACAATTTGTACTAGCATAAAAAATTTTATTAAAAATAAAATCTAGTTACTAGAATTTTTCTGCCATAAAAGACAACGTTGAGCGGAGGTCCCTAGGACCATCGATGGGTGAAGAGTGGAGAGCGGGACCCTACTCAGAGAAGCAGTGATGCCTAAGATGAAGGCAGAGATGATGACGTGGAGAGATGGAGCAGCTGGGGACTTTAGATTTAGAGAAGGAGAGGAGCTGTGTGCTGAAGACTGGAGGATTGTGGGGAGCAGGTTTGCAGGGTAGATTGTAACCATGGCAATGAGACAATATACCATAGAATGAGTGTAAAACTAATGTTCTCCCATGTAAATGATCACATAATTCACAATAAAACATTAAAAAAAAAAAAAGACAATGTTGTTGATGTTGTTAACTGCCACAGAGTTGGTTCTGACTCAGAGCAACCCTATATAGGGTTTCCCAGGAACAACTGGTAGGTTTGAACCACCGACCTCATGTTTAGCAGTACAGTGCTTATCCTGTAGTGCCACACTAGTACTCCATAAAAGACAAATAGAAATTAAAAATAACAAATGATTATCTGCTTCTATTTATACACTAACACACACACACACATTTGAGGGATCTTCAAAAAGTTCCTGGAAAATGGAATGAAAAGATAATCAACTATTTCCATGAACTTCTGGAAATACATTGTTGTTAAGTGGCATCGAGTTGGTTCCAATTCACAAAGCCTCTGTATAGGGTTTTGAAGGAGCAGCTGGTGGGTTTGAACCACCAACCTTGAGGTTCAAACTGTCCATTCTCCATTGCTTATCCTATAGTGCCATACCAGGACTCTTGCTCACTCTCTGTCTCTCTCTGTCTCTCTCTCTCTCTCTCTCTCTCTCTCTCTCTCT
>NW_006408648.1:3388931-3396411 GCF_000296735.1 Chrysochloris asiatica | reverse complement strand
TACTATACACATCTTTTATTATATGTGCATGTGTGTAAAGAGTTTAGGAAGAATGACTGGAGGGATACTCAACATGCTCCAGAGAATTCCAAAACATGTTGATTTATTCCTCAGGCTTAGAGAGGAGCAAATATGTTCATCGACTAAGCCTTCTCTAGGCCTTATGCATAAGAAATAACACATTCAGCCTCTCTCTGTGTGTCAATAAACTTTATAATCACATGCATCTTGCAGTCACTGCAGTTTAGAATGCTTCCTTACTCCTAACTTTTTGTCTTGTAGTTATTTTGGGGCCATGTCTCGTGGAGAGATTCCCACCGTGAAAGAGCGGTCTGAGCGAGTGGCTCTGTCTAACTGGGCAGAGCTAACACCAGAGCTGTTAAAAATCCTGCATTCTCGGGTAAGAGCTGGACTTTGTCAGAGGGGAGCAGATGACACTGCCCAGGCTGGGTAGATACAGACCAAAGCCAGTCAGCTGAGCACACACACTGTTGTTGTTGTTAAGTGCCTTCGAGTCGGTTCCGACCCATAGCGACCCTGTACAGGGTTTCCGAGGGTGTAAATCCTTACGGGAGTAGAAAGCCTCATCTTTCTCCCGCGGAGCGGCTGGTAGTTTCGAACCGCTGACCTTAAGGTTCGCAGCCCGATTCGTAACCACTACGCTACCAGAGCTCCTTGAGCACACACACTAACACTCACTAAATCAATAACTGAATGCGTTTCCAGGGGCAAATTGGAGCAATATTGAAATAGGCTGTGGACTCTCCGGTGTCTTGGTTTCACATACCTGCTTCATAGAAATAAAAAGATAGTAAAAGCATTGAAAAATGAGTGGGATCATCCTCAGACTTGCCAGAAGCTGGGGCTTAGTGCAATATTAACCCCTTCCCTCCAGGAAAGTACAAGTCCACAGTCCTTCAGTTCTGTCTACTTTACTGACCAACACTATAATCTACCAATCAGCTTTTGAGAAGGGACATAGTATAGTTATCCCATTCTCCCAGGTGTAGGCATAGCCTACCTAGTTTTTAGGGAAAAGTCTAGCTTTCCCAACAGCCAAATAATTCTGGTGGAGAGGGTCTGCCTTGAGAAAGCATGTGGTTTGAACAGTTTCCAGGAAAATGTGGCTTATCACAGCCCACTTTAGGATCCTAGGCAGAGGTTTGGGGTGATTCAGGACTGATTCAGACACCTATCTTGGTCTCAGAGACTGTGCCATTCCACCAGAATCACAGGGCCAGGGGAGGAGCTAGACCTTCACTGAGGCATCTGTACCCTTATCACACATGGACCAACACTTCATTCTCTTAACCTCGGAGTTCAGAGTGCCATGTGTAGTGCATATAGCACGGATCTGAGGTGTCTGAGGCTAAGTAACAGCCTGCATCTAGACCAAACCCTGAGGGTAGCCATAACCCCATATTTTTCTTGGGAAAGCATAAGGGAGGCATGTGAGGTCTTGTGCAAAGAACTCACTCAATGGATCCTGAAAGCAAAAGTCCTAACATCTCATTGCATCACTAATTCTCAGACAATGCCTCTGGCTCTTGGTGTCACCTATCTGCTTTATAGAAATAAAACAATAATAAAAGCATTGAAAAATACAAAACAAAATATCTATGTTTCCCATAATCCTGACATCCGCAGTTAAAAATTACGAAGTCATATCTCAGCATGGTCTTCTCCAGGGTGAATATTTCTATATCCTTGCAAAGAAATTGCCAAACAAAGTCTTACCTCCCTGATAACCCCATTTGCTGTGCCCAGGGAGAAACAGGGCCTCACTGGGTAGGTGCTTCTGGGCAGAGCCTGCCTTATTCCTTATGCTCTGTGTGTTCCTGCCCCACAGGTAGCTGGCAGACTGATCATCCACGCAGATGAGCTGGCCCAGATGTGGAAGGTGCTGAGCCTCCCAACCGATCTGTTTAACAGTGTGATGAATGTGGGTCGCTTCACAGAAGAGATCGAGTGGCTAAAATTTTTAGCCCTTGCTTGCAGTTCTCTTGGAGTTGTAAGTCACTTTACTGTATTGTTTTCCTGTAGGAAAAATTTCTCTGTGGACCTGGAAGGACAGGACGTGAGTGTTTGTACATCGAGAAAAGCATGTCAGCGGATGGACTACCCAGGCTTTTGTTCTTTTTCTTCTCTTCTCTGAATTGGCTCATTTCTGTGCTTATCAGCTAAACACAGGGGTTAGAAGAAAAGAGAGGGGGAAAACTAAACAAGGCCCTAGGGAGAGATTGACTAAAATGGGCTTTTGGATTCTTTGTGAATTTCAACCTTTGCATTTGGATTCATTTCCATCACCACTCCACTCCCTCCATTGTATTCACAAAGATAGCCTAGAGTGCTCTGTGGAGTAAGAGTTACTCACACTTGACTTCCAGACACCTTCTAGAAAATGTATCAAGAGAGACTTTTACAAAGAAGGACAGCCTTATAAGAAAACACAATTTGGTCAATATAATTGAATACAAAAATCAGCGATAAGAGAACCAGGAAGGAGGGATAAAACTATTTCTAGACTTACAGTCATGACATCACCATGGATACAAGATGCTCATACAAATTCATACCTTTTGCAATTTGACTTGATTTACAATTGGAACAGCCACTTTCCTGTTTGGAAGGAAAAGATGCTGAAACTAATGTGAGTGTATGTATTGTATATGTAACTATGGTGGCTGTGTGCTGCGGAGTTGGTTCCGACTCATCGTGACCCAATACAGGGTTTCCAAGGCTGTAAATCTTTACAGGAGCAGAGCACCTCATCTTTCTCCTGTGGAACAGCTGGTAGTTTTGAACTGCTGACCTTGTGGTTTGCAGCCCGATTCGTAACCACTACGCTACCAGAGCTCCTTATATGTAACTATATCTATATGTATATCTGTATCTATATCTATGTCTAAGTGTCTTCTTATACACGGAATCTCTTATGTTAAACACTTTTAATAACTATGCTTTGTTTTTTAAATCCTTTAAATACACATGAGTTTAAAAATTAGGGAGAAAACCATTCAAAGCCAAATGGTATGAAATGATAGTTTGAATCATTCAACTCCTCAAAGTACAATCATGTATTTTCTTCTCAAATATGCTTGAAACACAGTTTGGACATTTTTGTCTCTGAGAACATTTACAGAAATACTGTAGTCTAACTTTTTCCATGGGCTTCCCTTGCAATTTCCTCATAATCCTTTCTTTAGAGAGAAGAGGAGGAGTCATTTGTAGTTTGCTTTGTTGTTCTATTTTTTCCTTCCCATTCTCCTTTATGGCAACATTATATGATGAATAAATTACTGTCCCTCCAATAGGAGAGGAAAATGCAACAAGGGAAGATGAGGGGTCCATAAGCATTGATTTCACATCTGTGGAAATAATCCAGGGGTTGGTATTTTAGTATCTACTAGTGTAACAGAAATAAGACCAGCATGTGGTCTTAAGAAATTTATTTTATCACAGTTTTGTCTTTAAGTGCATTCAAGTCAGTTCTGACTCATGGAGACCCTGTATAGGGTTTCCAAGGTGTGGCTGGTGCATTTGAACCACCAATCCTGTAGTTCAGAGCGATCCTGTAAATCCAAATTTGGAGTGTTGACTCTGAGGGAAGGTCCTTGTCTCTTTTCAGTTCTTGTCCTCAGTTCTTTTGAGAACCTGTGGCATATATCTTTTCTTCTATTGTGTTTGTTTGTTCAAGCTGCTCTTTTTGTATCTCAAGAAACAGACTTCAGATACACCCTACACTAATAGAGAACGCATTCCCAAATGGGATTATAACTTCAGGCATAAAACCAAAAACCAAACTCACTGCTGTCCAGTTGTCTCTAACTAGTGGTAACCCTGTGGGAAAGAATAGAACTGCCCCCAGAAGGTTTCCAAGGCTGCAAGTCTTTACAGAAGCTGCTGGTGGGTTCGAACTTGCTGACCTTTTGGTTCACAGCCAATCACTTTAACCACTGCACCACCAAAGCTCCTAACCACGGTTACAGGGGCTTGGATTTACAACACACAGTTTGAGGAGACACAATTCAATCCATAACAGTTTGGGGAAACTTCACAAAGGAAAATATAAACAGCACATTATATCGAATTCTCATAGGGTTCACACATTGATTATTCATATTACATTGAGATGCTGGATGGATGTGCCATCTGTTTTTTCTGCACTTAATTCTGATCTTTTTCATGAGTTCCTACCCACAAAGGGTAGGGGTAAGAAAATCATTGGATTCAATCCAATCCAGGAGTTTCAGTCTGATGCTCAGTCTCTTAGACCTCTTGGTTCACTCTCACCCCTTCAGTCTTTTCCAAGATGGCAGTTGAATGACTCCAGAACCTCAGAGAAGCCAAATGAAAGGCCTTCCTTGGCACCTCTGGTTTCTGTGGTGATGCCTCTGTCTTCCTGGTCACTAGATATTTGCAGCTTGAGTCTTTAATCTAGTCTCTTTCAGGTTAAATCACAGCATGATGGTGCTCCTTCACTGGCAGCTCAAGGTTCACTGGTGCAGAGATCTATCCCCTGGCTTACGTGATCTATGCCACAGCCCCTCACTGCCTTGTGAGATACCTCATAGTAACCAAGAGTAACTTTGAAAAGCCAAATTCCAACCTTCCTTCTGCTTAGCCCACTGTGCAGCTGCTAGCTTCACTTTGATGTGGCTGCCGCCCAAATTGGTGAGAAGAAACCTTGAGGTGAATCATATCTTCCTACTTCCCCTCTAAAATCAGGAGATTGGATTAGATGAGGTTTCTTTACCTCTAGTGTTCTGTGATTCTATTCCCCATTATCTGCTTCGACTCAGACAACTTCAGGCCTGAAGTGTGGATAATGGCAGACTCCTCAGATTCAGAGAAGTTCTGACTTTGCCCCTAATTACCCTATGTCAAAGGATACCTAGAAGTGCAGTCAGCTTGGAGGTCAGCCCCCAAATAAAGGGTGCCCTGTAAATCCCGGAAGCAATGCCTTTATATCCATTGGATCATGTTGATCGTGATTGGGAACTTAAATGTGGGGTGGTCAGGTACCACCATCTGGTGGAAATATTGTTCTTGTTGTTAAATAACATCGAGTCTGTTCCAACTCATAGCAGCCCTGTATAAGGTTCCCAAGAAGCAGCTGGTAGGTTTGAATTGCCGGCCTCGTGGTTCACTGTCCAATGCTGATTCCACAGCACCACACCAGGTGGAAGCTCCGCTTTCTGGTTAATCCATATATCTAGAACTAATTTCCTCCTTCATAGCAATTTCTAATTTCATACAATTTCCTCCTTCCTCAACAGCCAACCGTGATCTCTGTGTCATCTAGAAAAGCCCTCCTTGTCTAGAAGAAACTAATGCCTTGAATTTTAGGTAGCAGGTAGATTTATGCAAATTTTGAGCACTTTAGGTGTCTTAGTTTTATAAGATAGCTTATCGTAGTGAGTTACCTCAAGGTTAGCAGTTTGAATCCATCAGCTGCTCTGCAGGAGAAAGATGAGGATTTCTGCTCCACTAAAGATTTACAGTCTTGGAAACCCGAAAAAGGGTTGTTATGAGTCAGAACCAAGTCAACAGCATGTAGCAGCAGCAGCTATAACAAAAATACAACTGGGTGACTTTAACAAAATAGAGATTTATTCTCCACAGTTTTATTGTTGTTGTTAAGTGTCGTTGAGTAAGTTCTGATCTTATGTACAACAGAACAAAGCACTGCCCAGTCTGGTGGCATCCCCATAATTGGCGTTATGCTTTTGCTGCCACTGTGCTGATGTGTCTTGTTGGGAGTCTCCCTCTTTTTCTCTGTTCCTCCATTTTGAAACGCATGATGTCTTTCTCTAGGGACTGGTCCCTTCAGATAAGGATGGGAGATGAAGTCTGGCCATTTTGGCTTCTAAGGATTCATTCTGGTTGTACTACTTCCAACACAGATTTGTTTGTTTTTCTAGCAGTCCACAGTACTTTTAATATTCTCCTCCAACATTATAACTCAAATGCATCAATTCTTCTATGGTCTTCTTTATTCACTGTCCAACTTTCACGTGGCTTTGGTCAGGTGCACTTTGATCCTCAAGCTGATATATTTGCTTTTGAACACTTTAAAGAGGTCTTCTGAAGCAGATTTCACGAATGTAATATGTTACTTGATTTCTTGACTGCTTCTTCCATGAGTGCTGATGGTTGATCTGAGCAAAATGAAGTCTTTGACAACTTCAATCTTTTCTCTGTTTATCATGTTGTTATTTGTTGGTTCAGTGATGAAGATTTGTTTCTTTACATTAAGGTGCAACTCATACAGAAGCCTGTAGTCTTTGATCTTGATCACTAGATATTTTAAGTCCTCTTCTCTTTCAGCAAGCAAAGTTGTATCATCTGCATATCGCAGGTTGTTAATAAGCCTTCCTCCAATTTTGATGCTATGTTCTTCTTCATATAATCCAGCTTCTCAGATTATTTGTTCAGCATACAGACTGAGTAGGTATGATGAACGAATAGGACCCTGGTGTACATACTTCCTGATTTTTAACCATTCAGCGTCTCCTTGTTCTGTTCAAACAACTGCCTCTTGGTCTATGTACAGGTTCCTTATGAGCATGATTAAATGTTCCAGATTACTCATTCTCCACAGTGTTGTACATAGCTTGTCTTGATCCACATAATTGAAAGCTTTTGCATAGTCAAAGCCCAGCGAATCATCTTTCTGGTATTCTCTGCTTTCAGCCAAGATCCCTCTGATGTCTACAGTGATATCCCTTATTCTGTGTCCTCATCTGAATCAGACTTGAACCTCTAGAAGTTCCCTGTCAATGTACTGTTGCAGCTTATCTTTAGCAAATTTTACTTGCATGTGATAGCAATGATATCGTCTGATGATTTTTGCATTCCGTTGGGTCACCTCTCTGGAATGGGCACAAATAGGAATCTCTTCCAATCAGTTGGCCAGGTCTTCCAAATTTCTTGGCATAGATGAGTGAGTGCCTCCAGTGCTGCATCAGTTTGTTGAAAGATTTCAATTTGTATTCCATCAATTCCTGCAGCCTTGTTCTTTTCCAATGCCTTCAGTGCACACTGGACTTCTTCCTTCAGTGCCATTGGCTCTTGATCTTATTATGTCTTTTGCAATGGTTTTACATCGACCATTTCTTTTTGGTACAGTGACTCTGTGTATTCCTTCCATCTTTTTTTTGATGTTTTCTGCAGCATTGGTATGTCTCCAAAGAATCCTTATTATTCCAAGTCAAGGCTTGAATTTTTTCTTCAGTTCTTTCAGCTTGAGAAATGCTGAGCATGTCCTTACCTTTTACTTTTTAATTCCAGATCTTTGAGCATTTCATTATAATATTTAACTTTGTCTTCTCAAGCTGCCCTTTGAAATTTTTGGTTCAGCTCTTTAACCTCCTCATGTCTTCCATTTGCTTTAGCATCTCCACAATGCAGAACAAGTTTCAGAGTCTATCACATCCACTTTGGGGTCTTTTCTTTCTTCCTTGCCTTCTTTTTTTTT
>NW_006408648.1:3379637-3388036 GCF_000296735.1 Chrysochloris asiatica | reverse complement strand
TTGCCTTCTTAATGACCTTTGCTTTCTACCTGTATGGTGTTCTTGATGTCATTCTATAACTTTTCTAGTATTTGGACATTAGTGTCTAATTCATCAGATCTGTTCTTGAGATGATCTCTAAATTCAGGTGGGATATGTTCAAGGTCATATACTGGATCTTGTGGAATTGTTTTAATTTTCTTCAACTTCACCCTAAACTTGCTTATGAGCAATTTGATGATCTATGCCACAGCCTGCCCCGGCCTTGTTTTGGCTGATAATATGGAGCTTTTCCACCATCCTTTCCACAGATATAGTCAATTTGATTCCTATGTATTACATCTGGTGAAGTCCATTTGTATAATTGTCGTTTATGTTGTTTATAAAAGGTATTTGGAACGACCAAGTCATTGGTCTTGAGCAAAATTCTATCATGTAGTCTCCAACATCATTTTTATCACCGAGACCATATTTTCCAACAACTGACCCTTCTTCCTCTTTGTTTCCAACCTTTGTATTCCAATCGCCAGTAATTATCAATACATCTTGGGTGCATGTTTAATCAATTTTAGACTGAAGAATTTGGTAGAATTCTTCAATTTCATCATTGCTGGCTTTAGTGGTTGGTGCACAAATTTGAATAATAGTGATATTAACTGCTCTTGTTTATAGGTGTATGGATATTATCCTATCACAGACAACATTAGACTTTAAGATCGGTGTTAAAATGTACTTTTTGATAATGGAATGTGACACCATTGTTCCTCAATTTGTCACTCTCAACACAGTAAACCATGTGGTTGTCAGATTCAAAATGGCCAATACCAGTCCATTTCAGGTCATTAATGTTTAGAATATTGATGTTTATGTGTTCCATTTCATTTTTTACAACTTCCAATTATTCTAGATTAATGCTTCGTACTTTCCATGTTCTAATTATTAATGGGCGTTTGCAGCTGTTTATCCTCATTTTAAGTTGTGACCCATCAGCAAATGAAGGTCCTGGAAGCTTTATTTCACCTACATCATCATGGCCAACTCTACTTTGATGAGGCAGCTCTTCTCCAGTTGCATTCTGAGTGCCTTCCAACCTGAGGGGGGACATCTTCTGGCACTATATCTGACAGTATTTTGGTGCTTTTTATCATGTTTCAATATTCAATATTCTGGTGCTATCTGACAGTGTTTCACTGCTATTCATAAGGTTTTCTGTGACTAAACATTCAGAAGTAGTCTGTCTCTCCTTCTTCCTAGTCTGTCTTAGTCTGGAAGCTAAGCTGAAACCTGTCCACCCTGGGTGACCCTGCTGGTATTAAAAACACTGGTGGCAAAGCTTTCAGAATCACAGCAACTCACAACCCACCACAGTCCAACAAACTCACAATTTAGGAGTATGGAAATCCAAATTCAGAGAGCCAGCTCTAGGGGAAGACTTTCTCCCTCTGTCTGTTATAAAAGAAAGTCCTTGTCTCCTTTTAACATCAGTGAGCCTGGTGTTCTTTGGAGATGTCCATGTGTCTTGGCATCAGTCTGCCCCCAAGTCTAGAAGGTTCATTGTATAGGGAACCTGGTGCAAAGCACACACACTGCTCATGGCTCTTCTTTCCTGCTCACACTAAGGTTCCTTTCTCTCTGCTTGCTTCTCTCTCCTTTTATCGCTTGTAAATTGGATTCCTGATGTGGTCATTTAGGATAAACACTGGACTACTAATCACAAGGTCAATGGTTCAAACTCACCAGTCATTGCTTGGAAACCCTGCAGGATCAGTATGAATCAGAACCAACTTGATGGCACTTAACAAGATAAAAGGTGATGTAGGCCACACCCTAGGACAACGTCCCTTATATCAGAGAAGGGCTGTGATCTGAGTAAGGGTGTTGCATCCCACTTTGGAGTCCAGGAATGGTGCTGTAGGATAAGCATTGGGCCCAACGTCAGTTTGAACTGCAAGGTCTGTGGTTCAAACTTACCAGCCTCTCCTTGGAGACTCTAGACAGGGTTGCTATGAGTTGGAACCAACTCAATGGCACTTAACAACAACAACAACAATTCCACCTTAATCCCTTTACATTAGATCAGAGCTGATCACATCAGAACACATTATGGGGAGTAATTAGATCATTACATAACAACAATATAATTACCACATTATATGTAGCATAGTGGTTATGAGTCGGGCTGCTAACCTCAAGGTCAGCAGTTCGAAACTACTATGGTTCTGTGGGAGAAAGATGAGGCTTTCTGCTCCTGTAAAGATTTACAGCCTCAGAAACCTTGTACAGGGTCACGATGAGTCGGAACCGACTCCATAGCACACCACCATATCATTACATAACTTCCAAAACACTGAAAATCATGGCCCAGTTAAATTGACATATATTTTGGGGGACACAATTCAACCCATGAGACTTGGTCTAACACCTAGGGGACTTCAATAAGTTCATGGAAAATTCTTTTAACTCCATTTTTCCATGAACTTTTTGAAGCCCCTTCATACAGGTGAGTCAAAATGTTATTGCATGAAAACCTCTTCCTTTCAGGAATCCTCTCCCTTGGCTGGCCTGTGCCACCTCATTTTCCACTGAGAGATTATATAGTGTCAAGAGATCTTGCAAGTAGCAAATAATTGTGTCAACTGGAAGGAGTGGCTTATGTTTTATTAGCAAATAATTTACTTTTCAAACCTTTTTCCCACGAGTTTGAAAATGAAGCTCATAAGTTGCTAAAAGGCTGTATCTATGAAGTGGAACCCCATCTGACCAGAGATCTTAAATTAGATTTATTTAGTTCACCAAAAAGCTCCAGTCCAAAGAATTCTTTTTCCATTCATTCATTTGTTGAATCTTTAAAAAAAATCTTATGAGAGCAATAGAATTTGAATATTTGTTGCTGTAATGGCCAACAAAAGATGACATTTTGGGTTTCTAGAAAGCACACCAAATTGGATGGCACAGCAAGAAGAAGAGAACAACTAAACAAATGTATGAGTGGAGCCGCTATTTAAGAGAAGCAGAGACGATGAGCTGTGGATGGAAATTCTGAAGTTGAGAACATACCTGATAATCTATCCAAAGCCCTGCTCATCTCACATCATATGCATGCCTTCCCATTCTCATGGACAGCCTCTTACCCAGCCTCATGCATGCCTTCCCTCCCATTCCCTTGGTAGAAGTGGCTACACAATGTCTCACACAGTGCCTACAGCATTTTCCACAAGACGACTCCAAGAAAGAGAAAGAAAATGCAAATGGCCTGCTGCAAACCCCAGATGTCTTTGATTTATCCCATAAAAATTTATGTACATTGAATATCCTACTTCATATAATAACAGTTTCACTAACAAACATTAATGTTCAGAATCCTTGCCATCAAGTGCAAATGTCACTACAAGATGAGGCCAATTTTATTCAGCGTCCTCATCTACCTCCTGCCACATAGACTAACACTCTTGTGTAACACACACCACAGTTAAAGAAGCACCACCCAGACATAGAGAATGGGAGCAGAACCAGCAAACATCAACTACAGAAGGAGAGCAGTACTGACCAGCCATATGGTGAGAAACAGCAGCTGCTTGTTCGTTCATCCGGTCTCATCCAGTTACCACTCAGGACTGATTTTTCACTGATTCCTCAAGGATGTGTAAGAACCATTTGCACATCATCCATTTTAATAAACTTCTATGACTAGTATTGGTGGGGCACTGTGATAAAGCCCTGAACCACAAGGTTGGCTTGAACCACAAGGTCAGCAGTTCAAGCCCATCAGAAACCCTAGACAGGGTCACTATGAGTCAAAACCAACTCAACGGCACTCAACAACATGATGTATGCATTGACCTATCTTTGTTAATTCACATAAATCAACCTTTCTTTGTATGATTTCTTTCCCGTATCCCAACATTATACAACTCTTTCACTTATGAAATGTATTCAAAGAACAGGTTTGTTTAAAGACACTGGTACATTAAAACTTAAGATCCTTACTGTTGTAATCTGCTTCTACTATAGCAGGCCTTCCATTACAACTTCTGGCAATCATCATCTGCTAATTTATTCCTAGTATTATAAACTGTACAGTACTAACCCAAATAAATTTCCATCAAATTGACTTGGACACATGGTGATGCCATGTGTATTAGAGCAGAACCATGCTTGATTGGGTTTTTAATGGTGATTTTTCATAAGTAGATCACCATGAGGTGCCTTCTAGGTGGATTTGAACCTCAAGCCTTTCAGTTAGCAGTCCTGTACATTAACCATTTGCACCACCCAGATGCTGCCTATAAAGTACTACATGGTTCTGGTTAGATGCATTCATGTATTTCAGAGACATGAGTTTTATCTCGATGCTCAGTACCATTTTTCCTGCATGTGGGACACCTGTCTTCCTAGGAAGATCATACTCCTTCTACATCTTCCTCCCTATGGTGTCATTGCTCCAAGTCTTTCACTGGAGTATACAGACTAATTACTTCAACCATTTAGAGAGTTTGGAGAGCAGAAAGAAAAAGAAAAATTTTAATTTTGTAGAATGTAAAAGCAAATGTCCCTCCTTCAGTGAGGTTATTCTGATTAAAGTAACAAACATCTCATGCATTCAGCAGCTTATAACCTTAGTTATCTGAGAATATATCCTAAACAAAGAAAGGAAGAAGAAAATGACACCTAATAGGTACTCAATAAACCAGATGCCATCAAGCCAATTCTGATGGTGACACTATGTCGGAATAGAACTCCATTGGGTTTTCAATGACTTATTTCTCAGAAGTAGATTATCAGTTGGTTGTTCTGTGATGGCTTGTATGTTTCTGTGATTCTGGAAACTATGCCATTGGTATTTTAAATGCCAGTAAAGTCACCGATGATGGACAGTTTTAGCAGAGCTTCCAGATTAAGACAAACTAGGAAGAAAAGCATTGTACTTCTGAAAATGAGCCAAAGTAAACCTTCTGGATTACAACTGAACATTGTCTTCCTCATTTACATTGGATACATAATCAGGAGGGACCAATTGCTAGAAGAGGCCATGGTGTTTGGTGAAGTAGAAGGCCAACAAAGGCAAAGGGGCCCTCAGTGAGCTAGACTTGCCCATGCAGTATGTGCGACGATGGACAGAAACATGCTGGTGGTCTTGAGGAAGACTCAGAACCAGGCAACGTTTGTTCTATTGCACAAAAGGTTGCTGTGAGTCTAAGTGACTTGACAGCAACTATATATGATTATTCATCATGGTTTAAATGGAATTCAATGACATTTGGATGTAAAGATTTCACGTTTTCTAGGATATTGCATAATCCCCAGTTCATTTTATGAGAGCAATCGTTTTTCTTCTTTTCGTATCTAAATTGGCCTCAGGAATCTAATCTGGAATAATGACGTTCTCCTTATTTTCTCTTGTGGTTTTATAGACCATTGCCAAAACTCTCAAGATAGTGTGCGAAGTTTTATCATCTGACCATGATGGTGGACCTCCTAGGATTCCTTTTAGCACCTTCCAGTTTCTCTACACATACATTGCCGAAGTGGATGGGGAGATTTCAGCATCTCATGTCAGCCGGATGTTAAACTACATTGAACAGGAAGTGTGAGTAAACCTTTACAAATTGGGGGTAAACAAAGACAAGGAAAACACATCTAGCAGGGCCCTGAGCCAGGATAAGTGAGGTTACTATATCACACTGCTCTGGAAACAGAGAAATAGTGTAAAGTATGAGAAATAAGGATAGAAAAGAGATGAGGAATGTAAAGAGAAAGAATAGCATTGGGCAACAATTCTTAGTATACATCCCAGGTTGTCGTGTTCATCCTCATGACATGTTAATCAGAAATGTGTGTCCAGGCTGCATCCTGGACCAACTGAACAAGAAATGCTAGGTTGGGGTCCAGGAATCTGTGTCTTAGCAAGCCCTCTGGTGACTCTGATACTCAAGTGTGAGGACTAGTTGGGTAGACAGACACAAAAGAGAAGTAAGTGTTCAGAGCAACAGAGGTTGATGAGGGCAGGGGCTACAGCAGACTATAGAGTGAGAGAGTGATTTATATATTGTCTTTCTTAAGGTTAATCATGCTCAATGAACTAACCAAAGATACATATTTTCTCCACACAGAATTGGCCCTGATGGTTTAATCAAAGTGAATGACTTTATCCAAAACCCCAGGGTTCGGCTGGAGTAAAAGCACAATCTGGCCATTTTAAAGGAAGATACAGAGATGATTGTGTTTTGGAATGACTGAATTGTATACACCATCCAACGTCAATTTTCTTGTACAACTGGTACATGATAATAAACAATTAGGCAAACATACTAAATGAGAAATATGTGAAATTAAGATGCCAAATTGTTGGAAGAAAACACATTAAGAGATTAGTATTTGTCTTAGTTTTCTAGTGCTGCTATAACAGAATTTCCACAAGTAGATGGCTTTAACAAACAGGAATTTATTCTCTCTCAGTTTAGGAGGCTAGAAGTCCAAATTCAGGGCACCAGCTCTGGAAAAAGTTCCTTATCTGCTTTCAGCATCTGTAGGCCCAGCATTCCATGTGTATTAGCATCAATCTTTCCCAAGATCTAAGAGTTCTGCAGTACAAGGACGCACTCCACTCTTGGCTTTTCTTGGTGGTAGTAGGAACCTCTTTGCTCAGTCTCTCTCCTTTTATTTCTTGGAAGATAAAAGGTGTTGCATGCTACACCCTTGAGAATTTCCTATACATGGGTAAGACTGAGGGTACTGCATCCCACCCTTAGTCTTCTATTGATTTATCACATCAGATCACAACATGGGGTATTACCACAGAAGTGCCAAATCACTGAGATCATGGTCCAGCCAATCTGACAAGTATTTATTGGGAGGGAAGGAGGGGGACACAATTAAATCCATGAGAGTATTCTTCCCACACTAGCACTGAGTCAAAGTGGCTGACAGAGCATGAAGAGAAAGTGCATCTTGAGGCAAAGCCAGACTCAGATTTCAAAGGTAGAACAGTAACTGAACACATGTTGATGTTTCAAGATTATTAGCTTAAATTAGATGAGGTCAATCCAAGGTTTTAATGGTTGATTTCTCCATTTGTTGGTTTTGTACTACAGGCAGGCCATGCATCATGAATGAGTTCTAATCCTAAATCTGTCTTTAAGGTGAATTCATAAGTATGTCATGACAATTAGGTATAGTTCATATCCAACATTAGTTAGTCAAATGTTTGTCTTAGAATATAGTGTGTAGTGAGCTCTGGTAGCATAGTGGTTACGACTCGGGCTGTGAACCGCAAGGTCAGCAGTTCGAAACTACCAGCTGCTCCGCGGGAGAAAGAATGAGGCTTTCTACTCCCGTAAAGATTTACACCCTCGGAAACCCTGTACAGGGTCGCTATGAGTCGGTTCCGACTCCACGGCACATAACAACAACAGTGTACCTTTCTAGGCAGAAAAATACTTTAAGGAAACACTTCCAGATACACTAAAACATCTTTAACATAATATAGTAACTTAATATAGCCATTTAACATAATATAATAATAACGTTTTGATAGGTGTCACTAACACCCATTTATTACTACACACCATTGTATGTACCTCACATTTGTCATATAATAGGCTTTCCAGGAGTTGGTTCATAACTACAGGTTGTACACAAGCCAGGCATTTATGACAAGGGATGCCTATTCACTCACTCACTAATACTTATTGAGGTTAGTCAGCTATAGTCCAAGAGGAATCCCTGAGTGGCACAAAAGGTTAAGGCACTCGGCTGCTAACTAAAAAGTTGGAGGTCTAAGTCCACCCAGAGGTATCTCAGGAGGAAGGTATAGTGATCTAGTACAAAAAAACAAAAACAAAAACAGCCATTAAACTATGGAGCATAGTTCTACTCTGACGTACATGGGGTTGTAACAGCAATTGGATTGTTAAATAAAATATGGAATGCCCAGTTATATAGGGAGACCTGGTGTGGTGCTGTAGGATAAGCATTGAATTATTAACCACAAGGTTAGCAGTTCGAACCCACCAGCCGCTTCTCAGAAGCCCTATACAGGGTTGCTATGAGTTGAAAGCAACTTGACGGCACTCAGCAACAGTTACATAAAATTTCAGGTAAACTATGGATCATTTTTAGTGTAATATTTATTTTAATTTTTGCTAGACCTGGCAACCCTAGTCAGAAATTATGCTGGCTTTTAAGCATATATGAATAAATCAGACCTGAATTCTACTTTCAAGAGTTTCACAATCTAGTATTAATATAAATCACATTAATGCAAATGGTGCTGAAAGGTACTAATAAAAAGCTTTTTTGTTGCTATTATAAAGTGCTATCAAGTCAGTTTAACTCATAGCAAAACTGTATAGGATTTTCAACCCACAGAAACCAAAAGAAAAGAAGTAATAAAGATTAGAGCAGAAAAGAGATAGAAAAAC
>NW_006408648.1:3351376-3358323 GCF_000296735.1 Chrysochloris asiatica | reverse complement strand
TGTTATCTGGACTGACTGTGAGGGTTGGAAATGTAAAGGTAGACATTTTGTAGCAAGGAGGGGAGTGATTAACTTTGAGTATAGGAGCAGAGTTCCCTGGGATCATCAAGGGAGAAGAATGGAGAGTGGGACCCTACCCAGAGAAGCAGTGATGCCAGAGATGATGATGTGGAGAGATGGAAAAACTGGGGACTTTAGACCCAGAGAGGGAGAGGGGACTGTGTGCTGATGACTGAAGGGGAGGGAGGGACGGAGGGAAGGGAGAGGGAACGGCAGGCGTGCAGGGTATATCCTTTGGTTGGTTGATGATGCATGGTGGGAATTGTAACCATGGCAATGAAATGATATATGATAGGATGAATGTAAAACTAATGTTCTCTCATGTAAACTATCACATAATTCACAATAAAACATTAAACAAACAAACAAAAAAGAAGATGGAAGGAATACACAGAGTCAATGTACTAAAAGGAAATGGTTCATGTCCAACCATTTCAATAGGTAGCATATGATCAAGAGCCAATGATCCTGAAGGAAGAAGTGCATTGAAGGAATTAGTAAAGAACAAGGCACCATGAATTGATGGGAGTAAAAATTTACCAAACACCTCTATAATTTACTGGGTTTGAAGCTTTAGGATTGTAATCTCATGAACGAAGTCAGTCAATTGGCATACTATAGTTCATAAAGTTTATGTTCTATATCCTAGTTTGGTGAGCAGTGTCTGGAGTCTTAAAAAGCTTGCCAGCAGCCATCTAAAATAAAAATTCTCTTTTTGCCCAGAGAAGTTCCATGAACCACAGTCTCATCCACCTCGCAACCAGAAGAACTAGATGGTCCCTGGCTACCATTGACAGCTATTCCAATCAGTACTAGAACAGTTGGAACCTGATGGGGGGAAATGTGGAATAGAACTCAATTTTTTAAGATGTCCAGACTCATTGGACTGGTTGAGAATAGGGGACTCCCTGACACTACCAACCTAAGACACTCCTTAAACTTTGAACTGAAACTACCTTGAGGTCACCTTTTAGCTCATAAAATAAAGCATATTACCAGTGAGTACTTACTAAACCAAAACCCACTGCCAATGAGTCGATTCTGACTCATAGAGAATCTGTATAGGGTTTCTAAGGCTGTATATATTTAAGGAAGCAGAAAGTTTTATCTTCCCGCCACAGAGAGGCTAATGAGTTTGATCTGCCAAACTTGCAGTTAGCAGTCCAGTGCTATCAGGGCTCCTGAGTACTTACTACACAACTTTAAAAAATCACCTTTATGAGACCAAATGTTAAAAATTCCTCTAAGGCAAAGATGGAAGGGTAGGGGGAAAAACCAGATTACAGGAAGCAAAACATCCAGAAGGAAGTTAATGAGAACATGAGCACATTGTGAAAAATGTCTCTGGACAATTTGTGTAGTGATTGTTAAATGGGAACCCCATTTGCTGTGCAAACTATCATTAAAAGCACAATAAAATATGATTTAAAAGAAAACAAACAAACTATGGAGCACAGTTCTACTCTAACACATGGTGTTCCCATAAATTAGAATCAGTTTGACAGTGGTGGTAGTATCAAGACAGTTAACCATACAGCTCAGTTTCTGGCGGGGAATTCTGGGAGACTATTTAGAATAGGTGTCAGGGTTATCCCAACCAGAATGATGGGGAGCTCTTCGTGCATGTTTGACTAAGGATTACTTCCTCACAAACTCCACATCTGTCTCTGACTGAGGGCTGGTTCCAAGAGCAGTCATTCACTGGCATTTCTAGCTAGCTCTGTACATAGCTTGAGCTGGCTCCTATTGTTCTGGGGCAGACATTTAAGCAGTGCCTTACTTTTTTAATGCCGCTATAAAAGAAGCACCACTCATAAATGGCTTTAATGAACAGAAATTAAATTATTTTCTCACAATGTAGGAGCTAGAAGTCTGAATTCGGGTCACCAGCTTTGGAGAAGTTTCTGTTTCTGTCTGCTCTGGGGAAAATCCTTGTCTCAGCTTCTCTAGCGCCTGGGTTCCTCCTCCTTGGTGACTTTCATGTGGCATCTCTTTTTCCCTGTTTGTGCTTGTTTGTCTTTGTGTCTAATCTGCTGCTTTGAAATCTCAAAAGAGATTTAAAAAAAAAGATTTTAAGGTATCCACTATACTCTGATGGCCTCATTAACGTAACAAAGACAACCCTATTCTAAATGGGATTACAACTACAGTTATCAGGGTTCCAACATGTATTTGGGGTGAGGGACTATCTAATCTATAACATTAATCTATAATAGGCAGTATGTCATAGGTCATCACAATAAAGATGTATGGATGGGCCACTAACAGCACCTGCTACAAAGCCTGACAAGAGATTTTAATGAAACAACATTTTTAATGTTTTAATCACTACTGTTTCTCTTCTTAGGTCAGGCATGAGCCCATGGGGGCTTCAGGACACGTGATGAACATTTTGCTGTATTAAAATTTACATCTGACCCTATACTTAGCCCATTGTCCCAAATCAGCTGTTTTTTCCTTATGATATTGTTGTTAAGTGCCATTGAGTCAGTTCCAACCCACAGAGACCTTTTATAGGGTTTCCAAGGAGCGACTGGTGAGCTTGAACCATTGATCTTATAATTCAAATGACTTTGCAGTCTGGCACATTAACCCACAGCACCACACCAGGACTCATTCCAAAGGAGCAGGAGCTCTCTTGGTCTTGCTACCAATAGATCATTGTCAGACCCACCATTGGTCTTCTTGTCATAATTAGAAGTATCTGAATCCTAGCCTGACCCCAGTTAGACTGTCAAATGGAGACCTCTGCAACACATAAACCATATGTTTCTTCTTTAAAAAGAAAAACCCTAAGGAAGTAATAAAATCAGGATTTTATAAAGAGAAAGAAGTGGGCTCTTTCTTTACTAAATTAAGTTATTTGGTTACAGTGAAGACTGCAGATACATTTAAAGTTTCAGGGAAATGCAAAGATTATGACTTGATTCCATTTTCTCTGTGCTGCATGTGCCCTCACTCCTCGATGCTGTCCAGTCAGGTCCCTCACTATCCCGAGCTAAACACAACTCCCAATAGAAGGAGCTGGTCACTTCAGTGTGAAAAACTGGTCTTTGAATTAGGTTAAACTAGAATTCTTACCCAGGAATCCTTGCAGACGCTCCTGAACTCCCCTGATAAATTTATACATAGAAATGTTTCAGAAACACATACATTAGCATTTTCCTGATTGGGGGTTGGGGGCAGGGAACAAAGCTTTTAGCAAATTCTCAAAGTTATATGATCTCAAAAGCTTAAAAATCCTTGGGCTAGAAATAGTTCTGGAAGGTACCAAATGGTTTGAGGAAAGGCAATAAAACAGTCCATGCAGAACTAAGCTCAAGCTCTCAACATTTGATTTATTATCTAACCCACAGCCTCTTACCCTCAAATCCTGTATCTTGGCCATAAATCTTACTGTGTTTTTAGTTTAGATCTTTGTAATACTTTGGAGCCTTGGTTGTTTCCTGTAAACTAGAGCATTGTTAAACATGAACAGAGAATTTCACACTCCAGAGGTGAGCCAATTGGAAAAGTTATTGCTTCAATGTGCTCAATTATAAAACACTGGCTATGGGACCAGTCACTGGAAAAGGATATCATGTTTGGCAATGTGGAGAGTCAGAGAAAAAGAGGAAGACCCCCAACGAGATGGATTGGCCAAGTGGCAGCATTGATGGACTCAAGCATGGCAACAGTAGTGAGGTTGGCCCAGGATCGGGCAGTGTTTCGTTCTGTTGTGCATGGGGTCGCTATGAGTTGGTTCCGACTCGATGGCACCTGACAACAACAACAACAATAACTGATAAGAATTTAATACAATTCAACAACAAAAAGACACCCGGAAAAATACTTAAGGTCCTTAGGCATTGAACAACAACAAAAACACCCAGACCCATTGCTCTCAAGTTGATTCCTACTCAGAGTGATCACAGAATACAGAATAGAACTTCCCCATAGGGTCTCCAAGACTATAATCTGTCAAAGTAGCTTGTTGGTTTGAATTCAAAACTACAATAAAACATCACCTCATACTCACTAGGATGGCTGTTATCAGAAAAGAATAAAAACAGAAACAAGTACTGACAAAAATATAAAAGGTTCCCATTTAGGCAGTCCAAGATGGTGGCACTACCACATGCTTCACCACATCTCCCTGCATAACAAAGACTCAAGAAAACAAGTGAACCAGATATAGAGGAAAATAGACGAGCATGAAATGAAAGGTTGAAGAACTGGATGGAATGCCAAATGGAAGGAGAGAGTATATAAAAACTGAGGACAAGGAGAATTATAGATCATGGGAGCCCTGCCAGCCAGACCTGCTCATTATAGCAATATTGAGACAAAGCAAATATCCTTAGCTGAAGCCCCCATCCATCACCTGGTGCTGTTAAGCAGGAGCTCCCCAGCATTCAGTTCCAGAGCCACGCAGGAGTGTTCTCTGCTCAACAAAAGTTAAGTGCACTTATGACATGAACATGAACTGCAACATGCCAGCTCTCCCTCTCCCATCCCCAGCCTACTGGAGGACCTGAGGTGCTCACTCTACTGCCCAGTCACTCACACAAAGAGCCCACAGACAGACAGCACCGGTTAATCTGTCAAGTCACCCCCATTAAGGCCTATGAAATGCCAGTACCTGCTAATCCACCAAGTCACATATGCTGGGGCCATGGACTGGCAGCACCAATCCTCCTCTCAACCTCCCCTACCATAAAACAGGCTGACAGTGCCCCTACTCTGCCCAACCATCTGTGCAGCGCTGGGACCAGCAGAGTGGTGGCATAATCTCCCATGTGCTATATTCTTGTGGCCTGGAGGTGAGCCCTCAAGAGGGCAATGGAATAGAACTAAGAACCCATATGTAAATTCATCCATTTATGTGCAGGTGATCTTTAAAATTCATTCAAGGAGAAAGAAAGTCTCATTAATAAATAATGCTGTGGCTCTCTGCTCCTCCCTGTTCGACAGGCAGCCGCAGTTTCTCTTAGCGTACCAGCCACATCCCTGAGACAGGATGGTGAAGGTTAGAGTCAATGCATTTGGCCGTATTGGGCACCTGGTCACCAGGGCTGCTGTTAACTCTGGCAAAGTGGAGGTTGTTGTCATCAATGACCTCTTCATTGACCTCAAGTATATGGTCTACATGTTCCAGTATGATTCTACCCATGGCAAATTCAATGGCACTGTCAAGGCTGAGAATGGGGAGCTTATCAACAATAGGAATCCCATCTCTATCTTCCAAGAATGTGATCCCGCCAACATCAAGTGGGGTGATGCTGGTGCTGAATATGTTGTAGAGTCCACCAGTGTCTTCACAACCTCGGAAAAGGCTGGGGCTCACTTGAAGGGTGGTGCCAAAAAGGTAATCGTCTCTGCCTCTTCTGCTGATTCCCCCATGTTTGTGATGGGCGTGAACCATGAGAAGTATGATAAATCTCTCAATATTGTCAGCAATTCCTCCTGCACCATCTACTGTTAGATCCACTGACCAATGTCATCCATGACAATTTTGGGATCGTGGAAGGACTCATAAGCACAGTCCATGCCATCATTGCCACCCAGAAGACTGTGGATGGCCCCTCTGGGAAACTGTGGCGTGAGGGCTGTGGGGCTGCTCAGAACATCATCCCTGCATCTACTGGTGCTGCCAAGGCTATGGGCAAAGTCATCCCTGAACTGAATGGGAAACTCACTGTCATGGCCTTCCGTGTCTCCACTCCCAACATGTCTGTCGTGGACCTGACCTGGAGAAAGCTGCTAAATATGATGACATCAATAAGGTGGTGAAGCAGGCATCAGATGGACCCTCTAAAAGGCATCCTGGGTTACACTGAAGACCAGGTCATCTCCTGTGACTTTAACAGTGACACCTACTCTTCCACCCTTGAGGCTGGGGCTGGCATTGCCTTCAACGACCACTTTGTCAAGCTCATTTCCTTATATGACAATGAATTCGGCTACAACAACAGGGTGGTGATCTTATGGTCCACATGGCCTTCAAAGAATAAGAGCCCCCTGGACTACCAGCCCCAGCAATAAGACTAGAGGAAGAGAGAGGCCCTCAGCTGCTGGGAGTCCTTATCCCAAGCATAACCCCCTACACACTGAGATGCTCCCATCCTCAGTTTC
The DNA here is from genome assembly GCF_000296735.1 of Chrysochloris asiatica. Classification (NCBI taxonomy): domain Eukaryota; kingdom Metazoa; phylum Chordata; class Mammalia; order Afrosoricida; family Chrysochloridae; genus Chrysochloris; species Chrysochloris asiatica. The sequence goes on along the minus strand of NW_006408648.1, from coordinate 3,352,149 downwards.
CATCCAGACCCCCTGGAGAAGGGGAGGGGTTTAGAGAGTCCAGTCTTGTCATGTATCATCAATTAAGTACACTAATCAGACAAAATAATAATAATAATGCTGGCAATCCTAGATAACAAAGCAGGATCCATACTCCATACCATGCATAAAAACTAATTCAAGATGGATTAATAACCTAACTGTTAAAACTGTGAAGTTCCCACAAGATAATATAGGGTCAAAATGGGGACCTAATTTTTGGAATAAAAAGACAATCAAGCAAAACAAATAATGCAGGAATGATAGAAGATAAAATAGATAACTGAGACCTAAATATTAAATACTTAAGTTAATCAAAAGAAAGTAAAAAAAGAACACAGAGACTGGGAAAAACTTTGGCAATGAGATATCTGATAAGGATTTATCTCTAAAATATATGAGGAGGCTTCCAAAAGTTTGTGAAAAATAGAGCTAAAAGATAATGGAATTTTCCATAAACTTTTTGAAGTCCTCTTGTATAGAAAATTTCAACAATTGAACAACAAAAAAGACAATCCAAGGAAAAACTGGGCAAAAGCCATGAATACTCACCAATGAGGACAAGCAGGCAGGCAACAAAACATAAAAATGATGTTTGCCATCATTAGCCATTTGTGTTAGATGCCATCTATTGATTCCGACCATAGTGACTCTATGTAGAACAGAATAAAACCCTGCCTAGTGCTGAACCATCCTCACAATTATTGCCATGCATGAGCCCATTGCTGCCACCACTCTGCCAATTCATCTTGTTG
>NW_006408648.1:3348403-3350756 GCF_000296735.1 Chrysochloris asiatica | reverse complement strand
TTGCCATCAGCACATATTTTAAATCCTCTTCACTTTCAACAAGGAAGGTTGTATCATTTGCATATTGCAGGTTGTTAATGAGCCTTCCTCTAATCCTTATGTCACGTTCTTTGTCATATAATACAATTTCTTTGATTATTTGCTCAGCATACAGATTGAATAAGTATGTTGAAAAGATACAACCCTGGCACACATCTTTCCTGATTTTAAACCAGTCAGTGTTCCTTTGTTCTATTTGAACGATTGCCTCTTGGTCTATATACAGGTTCCTCATGAGCACAATAAAGTGTTCCACAATACTCATTCTGTGCACTGTTGTCCATACCTTGTCATGACCTACACAGTTGAAAGACTTTACATACTCAATAGAGCAGAGGTAAAATCTTTCTGGTATTTTCTGCTTTCAGCTAAGATCCATCTCATATCAATAATGATATCCCTTATTCCACATCCTTGTCTGACTATGGCTTGAGACTCTGGCAGTTCCCTATCAATGTACTGTTGCAGCTATTTTTTTAATTATCTTTTGCAAAATTTTACTTGCATGTGATATTAGTAATACTGTCTGTAAATTTCCACATTCTGTTTGGTTATCACTCTTTGGAATGGAAACATATATGAAACTCTTCCAATCAGTTGGCCAAGTAGCTGTCTTCCAAATTTCTTGGAATAAATGAATGAATACCTCCAGTGCTGCATCAGTTTGTTGAAATTTTCACAATTTGTATTCCATCAATTCCTGAAGCTGTGTTCTTTCCCAATGTACCTTGGACTTCTTCCTTCAGTACCATTGGCTCTTGATCATTAGCTACCTCTTGAAACGGTTGAACATTGACCATTTCTTATTGGTACAGTGTGCCTGTGTTTTCCTTCCATCTTCTTCTGAGGCTTTCTACATCATTCAATATTTTGTAAAAGAATGTTTCAGTGTTACAAGCCGGGGTTTGAATGTTTTCCTCAGTTCTTTTGGCTTGAGAGATGTTGACCAGGTTCCTCCCTTTTGGTTTTATAACTCCAGGTCTTTGCACATCTCATTATAACATTTGACTTTGCTTTCTTGAGCTGCCCTTTGAAATTTTTGGTTCAGCTCTTTTACCTCCTCAGTTCTTCCATCTGCCTTAGCATCTCTACACTGGAGAACAAGTTTCAAAGTCTCTTCTGACATCCATTTTGGTCTTTTCCTTTGTGTCTTAATGACCTTTAGCTGCCTTCCTGTATGATGTTCTTGATGTCATCCCACAACTCTTCTGGTCTTTGGTGTTTGGAGTCTAATTCATCAAATCTGTTCTTGAGATGATCTCTAAATTCAGGTGGGATACGTTCAAGGTCATATTTTGGCTCTTTTCAACTTGTTTTAATTTTCTTCATCTTCAACCTGAACTTTCATATGAGCAATTGATGGTCTGTTCCAGTCTGCCCCTAGTCTTGTTTGGCTGATGATATGGAGCTTTTCCACCATCTCTTTCCACAGATGTCATCAATTTGATTTGTTTATCCATCTGGTAAAGTCCATGTTATAATCATCTTTTATACTGCTTAAAAAGGTATTTGCAATGAAGAAGTCATTGGTCTTGCAAAATTCTATTATGTGATCTCCACCATTATTCCTATCAACAAAATCATATTTTCTAACTACTAATCCTTCCTCTTTGTTTCCAACCTTTGCATTCCAATCACCAGTAATTATCAATACATCTTGATTGCATGTTTGATCATTTTCAGACTGAAGAAGCTGTACAATTCTTCTATTTCATCATCACTATCTTTAGTGGTTAGTATGTAAGCTTGAATAATAGTTGTATTAACTGGTCTTGTAGATGTATGAATTAAGTGTTCTTGAATTGCCATTTTTTGCAATGTTAGCAATTACTTGTTACCACCTACATAGTCAAATGCCTTTGTATAGTCAATAAAACACAAGTAAACATCTTACTGGCATTCTCTGCTTTCAGCCAAGATCCATCTGATGTCAGCAATGATATTATTCATTCCACATCCTTTTCTGAATCCAGCTTGAATTTCTGAGAGCTCCCTGTTGATGCATTGCTGCAACCATTTTTTAATTATCTTCACCAAAATTTTACTTGTGTGTGATATTAATGATATTATTTGATAATTCCAAATTCTGTAGGGTACCTTTCTTTGGAATGGGCACAAATATGGATCTCTGTCACTCGTTTGGCTAGGTAGCTGTCTTCCAAAGTTCTTAGCATAGACTAGTGAGTGCTGCCAAAAATGCATTGTTGAAGCATTTCCGTTGATAATCTATTAGTTCCTGGAGTAATTTTTTGGATAATGCCTTCAGTGTAGCTTTGACTTTTTCCTTCAGTACCACTGGATCTTGATCATATGC
>NW_006408648.1:3346083-3347138 GCF_000296735.1 Chrysochloris asiatica | reverse complement strand
GACTCTAGCTCTGTGGGTCAGTAAATCTAGCTTCCCAGTCAAGTGCTTGGAGGCAGCCCAGTCTGCAAGTAAGTTGCCTGCCCAAAGGCACTCAGCTTTATTCATTCCATGGGCCTGTAAGTCCACTACTCTGTCTTGTGTTGTAGCTCTTGCTACTACTGCTCCTCTGGTACCCCTGCAATGGCTTTCTGTCCCTGGCTAAAGGATGTTCAATGTGCAGGGATATCAGGCTCCTAAAGATGAGCTCCATTCCTGGCTCTTCTTCGATGGTAGTGAGGTCCCCTCCACACCATCCCTTCTGCTTCTGAGATGGTTCATTTTATACCCAGCAGGATAACAAAATTGACCACTCACAATTATCACTGTTAAAAATCACTCAAAATTGAATCACATAATCATTCAGCATCTTCCCCAACCCTTTCTTACCCAGATCCATCAGTAAAAGGTCCTTGGAAGTTAGCAATGAAGAAATGGACTGAGTTCAACCATGTTCCATAGATTCCCATGACCTAAAGATAAGAGAGAAAAGAGGAAGGGCTGGTTGGTCCAAAGTGTGGTGAGACCTGGGGACACCTGAGCCCATGGATAAGGACATAGCTACAGAGAGCTAGAGTTGAGAATGACGCATACAGCTGATATGAAGTGAGGGGAGACACACAAGCACACCCAAATTTGTAGATAGTACCCATTTGACCTAGCCTCAATGGCTTGATAATCAGAACTCAACTAGAGGAGATAAAACAAAACAATTTTTGATAAAGTAAACAAGGCTAAATTGCTACAATTTGATGAAGTTGACCTACATTCATGGAGGTTTTAGCTCAAAATACAAACAAAGAAATAAGGAGTCTTCACATCAAGTATCAATGCTATCCCCTCTGTAAACAAGGTAGATAGGGATGGGCAACTTAGACATTGACTACCTAAAATGAAGGGTTGATAAAGGCACAAAATGACTGACTTACATCATTTCAAGAGGAAGGTTAGTTTCAGAGTGTGTGGGGGAAGATAGAGTCCCCACTGAATAGTTTTCTTCTTGTCTAGATGGGTCTGGT
>NW_006408648.1:3337737-3342849 GCF_000296735.1 Chrysochloris asiatica | reverse complement strand
ATAAGACTATAGGTGGAATCCTGAACAGCAACCCAGATCTTCAGAGATAGGAAATTTCCACTTGAAAGGACGGGCAGACCAGCCTGGAGCGGCAAGAAGAACAGAAGATAATTTTTGAAAGAAACACCAATAGGAAAAATACAAAACAATATAGGCAGACTGACTGCTACTACAAGAACAAACAAGTTTCTTCCCCAGGAGACATCAAGGCAAGTGGTTGGGTCTCCTCAGAGCAAACCTCCTTCCAAGACAAAGACTCAATGAGAATACACTCTCTGATTGGTGAATATGTTCATCACTGATAAGGGGAAGTGAGGGGAAAACAGCAATGAACCTGCAAGGTAAGCCCTACAACGTTTAATAGACTCCTGTGAACCTGGGTGGAGACTTGGTTGGCCAGCAGTGTGGCAAGACCTGGGGACTCAGTGTGGGAAGACCTGGGCCCAGAGTCAGTGATATAGCCACAGAGGACTAGAATGGAGAGTGAAGCATCCAGCTGATAAGAAGAGAGGGCATATGCACAAGATCATCCACACTTGCAGATAATACCCACTTGACATGGCTTCAATGACTGAATGATCAGAGCTCAACTAGAAGAATAAAGAAGAGGAAAAAAAAGAGCAATCTGATACAATTTGATGAACTTGACCTACACCTATGGATGCTGTAGCTCAAAAGAGGGAACAAATCTTTACAGCAAGGATCATTCCCACCTTCTCCATACAAAGAATAGACAGGGATGGGCACTGAATAGTTTTCATTTTGTCTAGCTGGGTCTGGTGAAAAGAGATGGGGATAAGAGTCATATGATTCAATAGTGAATAATTGTTATTGTGACTAATTGTGAGTGTCACAATTATAAAGGTAGAAGTTTTTTTAACAAAAACAAGGGGAGTGGTTAATCTTATAGTCCAGAAACAGAGGCCCCTAGGACCATCAAGGGAGATGAGCACAAGCAGAATGCAGGACCTTATCCAGAGAAGCAGTAAAGCCAGAGACAGAGGCAGAGATAGGGTCATGGAGAGGGGGAGAGGCTGAGGACTCTAGATTGATGGGAAAAGAGGGACTAAGAGCTGGAGGCCAGGAGGCAGACTTGCAGAATGTGCCCTTTGGGGGTGTAAATTATTATATATCCCTGCATGTGTTTTTTCTTTGTTTGTTTGTTAAAAGCTAAAGCGACTAGAGAGAAATACTGTTAACTGATGGTACATGGAGGGGATTATAATCATTGTAATGAAACAAGGTGTATAATTTGTTGAATGTAAAACTAATGATCTACCCTGTAAACTTTCACTCAATTCACAATAAAAACCTTAAAAAAATTTTTATATGAAGTTCACATTTCAGTGTTCACAAAGTTCTACGTGAACACAGCCACATCTGTTTGTTGATATGGCCTATGGCTAGTTCCCATTACAATGGTAGAGGTGAGTGGTTGCAATAGAGACCATCTAGTATGCAAAGACTAAAATATTTATCTGGTCTTTTATAGAAAAAAAAAAAATACATTGTATGACAACCACTAGTGTAAAGGATGGTTTGAGAAGATCAGTAGATTTGAGTAGATGGTACAACTCAGTCTCTGCCCTTCTCCATGCATGGAAGGTTGATCCCTAAGGATTGTATCACTTAGACTTGCTCTCCAGTCAAAAGTTAGCAGAATGACTATTACCAGGAAAAAAGAACAGAATAGCAAATGTTGAGTTCGTGGAGATATTGAAACCTTCATACATTGCTGAAGTTAATGTAAAATAATGTCACTGCTGTGGAAAACAGGCAGCTCCTCAAAGGGTTAAACATAGAATACCAACTATTTGGGGGGGGAAAAGGTCTCTGATTTCCTATGACTTCCTCAGGTGAGAGGAGGAGAATCACTATTCACATCAGTCCAAGGCCATTTTCCTATGAAGCAGAGGTCAGCTATTCCTCCAGCCTCCAACCTTTCTTACTAATTCTGATACCAACTGACCATCTCATAGCACTCTCCACTTCTCAGCCGGGTTCCATCATTTGCTGTAATGGTCACACAGAACTCACAGATAATGGGATGCATTAGGTGAGTTAACAAGTTACAACTCAGGACCAGCAATATTCTGGATAAAGTTCTTTGGTCAGAGCAGTTTCTTCTCTGCCATGCCACAAATAAACTTCTCTCTGACCCTCTAGCCCTTGGCCTGGCCTCAGGCCATTTTACAAACCTCAGTTAGTGCTGGCAATAAATGCCCAAAGGGCATCTTACTCTGCCATAAACATCTGGCCAAAGGCACTTAACTCCATGGATCAGCAAACCTAGCTCCCATACTAAGTGCCCGGAGGTATACTATTCTGTAAGTTAATTTCCTGCCCAAAGGCATTCAGCTTTACTTGTTCCATGGGGGCAGGAAGACCACTGCTCTGTCTCATGCTCTGGTTCTTGGTTCTTATGCTAAGACTCCTCTACAGCTTCTGTAGTGTTACAACTTTCTGTCCCTGGATCAAGGAGGGTCAATGCACAGGGATCTCAAGGTCCAAAGGACACATTTCACTCCTGGCTCTTCTTCCTTGATGGTAGTGAAATTTCCCCATCCTGCTGCTGAGAGGGTTCATTTTATACACAGCAGTATGAACAGTGACCAATCACCTTGTTAGATTTTCATGTTTTTTACAATCACAATTAACTCTGCTAACAATCACTCAATCACAGAATACTTTCAGCATCTTCCCTTACCTTTTCTTACTCAGACCCATCAGGAAAAAACTATACCCAGTCTCCATTGGCCACTCTAGTCATTCAGTAGGAGTTACAAAGAGTAAAAAAGCCATTATTAAATCACTGTACTGCACCATATGACTCACAGATTTCGTTCCTGGGTATATTTTCTGGTGTTGTTAAGTGCCTTCAAATTAGTTCTGATTCATAGCGACTCTGTATATGGATTCTGAGGAGTAGTTGGTGGGTTAGCAGCTTATCCTACAGTGCCACACCAGTAGATCCCCCTACTCCTGAGTACACACCTGCAACAAATGACATCAAACTGAAAAAACACGAAACATCCCTCCCACAGCACTCTACTCAAGTGGGTTCAATAATCTGTTGCAATGGCCACACAGAATTCAGACAGCATACTCATAGTTAAATGGGGTCTATTAGGGAAGTTAACAGGTTACAAAGCAGAGTCAGAAACGCTCAGGACACAGTTCTTCCAGTCAGGACAGCCTCTCCTTAGCCGTGCCCATAGGTCTCTCTCTGCCCAGCCAATGTTATAAAACTCTTTTAGGGCTGCTGATAAAAATGCTCACAGAACACACCATTTTACCATAAGCCCCAACCTAAATGCACTCAGCTGTAACTCCATGGGTCAGCAATCCTCACTCCCCCCAATTAAGGGCCTGGACGTAGCCCACTCTGCAAGCAAGCCTCCTGCCCAAATCACTCAGCTTCACTTGCTTTGTGGACTGGGAATTCCACCGGTCTGCCTCATGCTGTCTTTTGGTTCTGTTGTTGCTGCTCTTTCGTCACTCCTCTGCTACACCTCCAGTCTTGCTGCTTTCAGACCCTGAGTCGAGGAGGTTCAATGCACAGAGATCTCTGGGTCCAAAAGATGCATTCCACTCCTGGATTTTCTCCTTTGATGGTACTGAGGTCCTCCTCTAGCTTCTGAGATGACTCATTTTACCTATGCTAGAGTTTCAAGTTTTTATTATTACAATTAACTCTGTTAACATCCACAGCTGAATCATGTCATCCTATCATCCTTTATCTTACTCAGAGCCATAGGAAAAGACCCATTTGGTGGAAGTTACAAAGACTAAAGTTAGAGGAGACATATTAAATGATTTGCTACCATAATACCCAACAAACTTGAAAGCAGGGATTCAAATAAATACTTAAGCACTGAAGTTCCAATATCAAGCCCAAACCATTACCATGGGGAGGACAGATGTCACACCATATGAAGATTGCTAAGGAACTGAGGAGTAGAAACTCAGTAGAGAGAAAGACCTTCCTCCCCACCCCGAAATGACATCCAGTACCCTAGATTTGAACTTCCAACCTCTGAAACTTTGAGAAAATAAATGCTTTCTTTCCAACCACGTTCTGTGGTATTTTTATTATAGCAATGCTAAGAAACTAAGACAGAATGATTGGGGTATTTTCACTGATACAGTGGCCCTCTAAAACTACAGCTTCTCAGGGAAGCCCATACAAGCCCGAGCCCAGTTGTCACAGACTCCAGTAAAACATTTCCCATCCTTTGTCCTTTCAGATTGAGAGGTGATAATGAGTTCCCACCATGGCTAGTTCCTCAACACTCCATAACAAAACCCTTTACCATTTAGTCCATTCTGACTCATAGAGAACCTATAGGGCAGAAGAGAACTGCCCCACAGTGTTGTCAAGGCTGTAATCTTAGGGAAGCAGACTACCATAGATCTCTCTTTTGGAGCAGCTGGTTGAGTCTAACAGCCAACCTTTCAGTTACCAGCTGAGTACTTAAAAACTGTACTACCAAAACTCCTTCAAAACTCCTTCCAAACCAAAATCAAACCTGTTGCCATCCAGTTGATTCTGACTCATAGTGACCCTATAAGGTGTCTAAGGCTGTGAATCTTTACAGAAGCAAATTGTCACATCTTTCTCCTGATATTAATTATTTTCACAAGGCTGTGTGACAGTTGACACCATCTATTTCCAAAAGTTTTATATCATACTAAACAGAAATTCAGGACCCCTTCAGTAGTAACTCTTATCCCCCTCTTTCCTAGCCCCTGCTAATCTCCAATGCACCTTGTTTTCTGTGTATTTGCCTATTCTATAGATTTCATATTAGTGGGCTCATAAGATACTTGGTCCATTTGAGTATGACTTATTTCATTCAGCAGAGTGTTTTCAAGGCTTGTCCATATCATACCATGAATTTGAATTTTATTTTTCTTATGACTGGATAATATTTCATTGTATGTATGTACCACATTTTGCTTATCAATTCATCTGTGGATGGACATTTCAGTTGCTTCCACTTTTTGGCAATTGTGAGGAAATGCTGCAGTGAATAGGGGTGTATAAGTATCTGCTTACATCTCAGCTTTCAAGTTTCTTGGGTATATAACTAGGAGAGGAATCTTGGGTAG
>NW_006408648.1:3328063-3335174 GCF_000296735.1 Chrysochloris asiatica | reverse complement strand
TATCAGCTGGATGCTTCACTCTCCACTCTAGTCCTCTGTGGCTATGTCACTGACTCTGGGCCCAAGAGTCCCCAGGTCTTGCAAGGCACCATTTTAATAATAGCAATAAACAAGGGAGGAAGCATAAAGTCTTCAACAGTGGGAAACTGGAGGATGGCGAGACTTCCTCTAGGGACACATTCTCAGGAGGGATCAGTTTCTGGAGAAACAGTCATTGAAAAAGAGGAAATCCTCTCAATGAGATGGATTGATACAGTGGCAACAACAATGAACATAAACATAAAAATTGTGAGGATGGCACAGAACTGGGCAGTGTTTCATTCTGCTACACCATTTTCATTGTACATGAATGAAAAACAATGTTGATAAAACAGTGAGAAAAAAACAACCACGTTACAGTAAGATGTTTCTTACTGTCTAGCTTTGAGGTTTACACATTAAAACCTAAAAAAACTAAAAAAATTTACACATGTAAAAATTCTGGAAGAGAATGAGCAAACTGTTAGGAATGGTGTCTCAGTTATCTAGTGTTGCTATAACAAACAACACAAGTGGGTGGCGTTACAAACAAATGTACTTTTTTACAATTCAGGAGACCCTAAATCTTTTTCAGGACACTGGACAAAGTGGAAGGCTTTCTCTTTGTGCTCTGAAAGGTCCATGTCTCTGTTAAACTTCTGTTCCTTGGTAATCTTTATGTCGTTTAGCATCTTTTCTCCATCTGTGCTTGCTTGATTTGTTCTTTTTATTTCCTCCATCTGTGCCCAATTTGTTCTTTTTATTTCCCTAAAGTGTTGACTTAAGATACATCATACACTGATAGGACCTTATTAAGGTTGTTGTTAAGTGCTGTAGAGTCGGTACCCACTTATAGCAACCCTGCATAGGGTTTCTGAGGAGCAGCTGGTGAGTTTGAACCACCACCTTGCGGTTCAATCCAACCATGCAGTCCAGGGCTTTATCCCACACCAGGTCTCCTTATTAACATTACAAAGAAAATCATATTCCCAAATGGAATTACATTCACAGGTATCAACCCCAAACTAAACCTATTGCTGTTTTGTTGATTACATTCATAATGACCCTATAGGATAGAGTAGAATTGTCCATAGGGTTTCCAATTGGCACTATGGACTAATGCGCTGGACTGCAAAGTCAGTTTGAACCATGAGGTCATTGGTTCAAGCTCACCAGCTGCTCCTTGGAAACCCTACACAAGGTTCTTATGGGTTGGAACCGACTCAATGGCACTTTATAACAAGAACCACAATTTTTATGGAAGCAGATTGCCACACTTTTCCCTTCAAAGCAGCTAGGGGTTCAGACCATAGGCTTTCTGGTTAGAAGTTGAGCATTTAATCACTATGCCAGAACCACTTATTCACAGGTATGTTGTTGTTAAGTGCTGCTGAGTCAGTTCTGAGTCACAGCAGCCCTGTATAGGGTTTCTAACGAGCAGCTGTGGGTTTGAACTCTGACCTTACGGTTAGCACAGGTATGTTGTTAAGTCTGTCAAGTTGGTTCCAATACGCAGTCACCCTGTATAGGGTTTCCGAGGAACAGCTGGTGAGTTTGAACTGCTGACCTTGTGGTTCACAGTCCAGTGCTGATCCTATAGGGCTATACCAAGAGTCAGCACAGGTATAGAGGTTAGGATTTTTAACACATATTTTTGGGGAACATACTTTATCCCCTAACAAGTGGTAATCCATGGGTGGTTGGACTATGGGTGATTTCTTTAAGTCTGTTTTCTAAAATAAGCATGCTTTAATTTTTAATTTTATGAAAAATCAACATAAATCTTAAATTCATTTTAATTTAAAACAAGCCTGGAATCTCAGGAGAACATTAAAAACTGCTATAAGACGTGGAGCTATGGAGCAGCTGGAGACTTTAGATCCAGAGAGGGAGAGCGACTGTGTGCTGAAGACCTGGGGGTACCGGGAAGTATTGCATGGAGGGGACTGTAACCATGGTAATGAGACCATATACGATAGAATGAATGTAAAACTAATGTTCTCCCATGTAAACTATCACATAATTCACAATAAAACATTAAAAAAAAACTGCTATAAGAAAAGAACAGGAAGAGTCAAATACTTGAAAATTTTAATCTAATTCAAAGCTAAATTTACCAATTACCCAGTTTCCTTAAATCTCTGTTGTTGTGGTGTTGTACTGTGGTGTTGTACTGTCCAGTTGGTTCCAACTCATAGCAACCCTGTATAGGATTTATGAGGAGCAGCTGGTGGGTTTGAACCTCTGACCTTGTGATTCACAACCCAGTGCTTATCCTACTGCGCCACACCAGAAGCTCAAATCTCTCAGTATGAGTAATACATGGAAAGATTTTAGTTCACGGATTTTAATATTAATTGTTACTGATACTTCTGAAAGGTAGCTTTCTTTTCTCCCCATTAAAGAAGATAAAATGAAATCAATTGGGTTTACTTTAATTTCTTCTTAACTTGGTTTAAAATATTAAACTAAATACCAATGTCTAAAAACTAATGGCTAATCCCCATTAAAATTAGTACAGTATGTCAATAGTAAGAACACTGTGTCGTTCTTTATTCGCAGTAATTGCCTATAATGAAAGAGTTGACAACTATGCATGGAAGTAAAATAAAAATCTCACCTAATGAGTACTGAGATCGATGCCACAGTGAATAATTTTGAAATTAATAATGATCCCGAGGTTTGATATTCATTGAATATTACGAATAAAATCATTTTAATACAGGCGCATAAAATTCACAACTAAAAACAGTCAAACCCAAGACCAAGTGGCATCAAGGGGTGTTCAAATCATGGTGACTCTGCCGAGACTGTAATCTAAAGGGGAACAGATAGCTTCATCTTTCTCCCGGGAGTCACAGGTGGGTTTGAACGGTGACCTTGTGGTTAGCGGTTCAATGCTTTCTTTACTCCTTGAGCCTCCAGGGTTTCTTAAAACCCAAGTGGTGAGCGTCAATTCCTTCTGAAATGTATTCGCTTTCCATCTCAGACAGTTCCTATGACCCTGGCTGGTCCTATAATTTCCATCTCCTCGAGATGACAGAGCGCAGCAGTCCGCCCCAAACAGCTTGCAGAACTCTGATCTGTTTGTTTGGGCACCAGTTCCCGCCTGTCCTAAGCCTCAGCCTCTAGCCCCGCCCCTTTCCCCAGCCCCAGCAGCCCCGCTCCTGGCCCATAGGTGACGCACCAAGGAGCTGAGAGGACTCTATTGCGCACGTCCAAGGCAGCTCGACAAGTGGAGAGAAGTGAGCTACAATGAGGCGCGGGACTCGGCGGGCTCCTTCCCGGAAACGGAAGCTCGAGGGGCGGGCCAAAAGGGATCGGGAGCCCGTGGCGGTTAATTTTTTTTACTGTTCGACTTCAGTTTCCTCTGTCTGTGTTCCTCTGAGGCTTCGCGAGATGGTTAGGTCCGGACCTCGGCCGGGCCAGGTGAGGGGTATGGACCTGAGGAGTCCACTGTGGGGCTGGAGAGGGACTGAAGTGTTTCTCGGACCGAAATGAGTGTAAAACTCCGCTTTAAAAAAGTCGCGACAACGGAGGTGGTATAAATAAGGCTAGGGGTGGTGGGGGCGGACAGCACACCTTACCTCCCTAATGCAGGTACATCTTCTGTTTACACTGAGTAGTCCTCAGGAGCGTTGCTTTTGGTGTTAGACCTGGGTTTGAGTCCCTGCTTCTGTCGCCTCTCTGAGCTCCAGTACATTGCATCAAATCCAACTTCTTACCCCATCCACTAAGTGCTATTAGCTGAACTTGGTGCTGTTGTCACCTCTGTCACTATTGCTGGTAAGATGTGGCGCTGTGGTCTACTGCGTCAGACTGCAAAGTCTTGAACTGCAAGGTTGGTGGTTCAAGCTCACCAGCCGCTCCTTGGAAACCTTATACAGGGTCGCTATGGGTCGGAATTGACTCGACGGCACTTAACAACTAAGAAAAAATACCCCCATTGGTGTTCTGGCCTTTAGCCTTACTACTCTGAAATGAACGCCCCTTGTTGTCGCTAAAATCCTCTTTCCTGTTTAAAATTCAACACTGGGACATGCCCTTTAAAAAAAAAATTCATGATTTTTTTTTTTTTTTTATGGGGTCGCTATGAGTAGGCAATCGGCTTGCTTGTAAGGTGGAAATAAAAATAAAAACAAACCCACTGCCATCTAGTACACAGTGAATTAGAATCCCATTTTAACATTTTTTACACGAATTGTATCTTGCCATGGTTACAATGCTCACAATGTGTCAACATTCTCATTTTCATTCTGTGCTACTTGCATTGATCTAATTTCCCTTTCCCCTCCTTGATTGTTTGGTCTCATCTGCCTCTCGGCTCAATGAGAGGGGTCTTGCCTTCTACTGATTAAGAATAGTTAGGCGAGGCAGAATTTCCAGCTAAGTACAGCAAAGAGACTTGTAAGTAGGGCCAGGGACAATTTAAGTCAACACGTAACCTCTTCGGCTCCCAGAAAAAGGCTTTAATGGAGTTTAAAAGGTTTGGGGTAGGAAAAAGACAAGTTTATTCACAGGGATAGGTCAAGATTTGGGGAAATGCCCTGTTTAAGAGGGGCCGTGCTAATTGGGTGTGTGCGCAGCATTTTTTCAAGATGAATTCTACCGCAAGGGCGTCTGGTAGGAGCAGACAGATGTATTCTGGGATGTGACGCATGCTTCTGGACTCTAGTTCAAACTCCTCCCAGGGACTAGTGTTTTCTTTAACCCTGGTAGATTTATCCCTTAAAGTTATGCCTAGGGCACTAGATAAACCAGTCTAACCTGTAACTATCTCACAAAGAAGTAAAAACAGAATTTTTATGGATTGTTTTCCTTAATGGCATGACACTGTGATAAGCACTGGACCAAAAATTTGGTTTGAACTACAAGGCCCGGGTTCAAACTCACCAGCCACCCCTTGGGAACCCGATAGAGAGTTGCTATGAGTCAGGATTGACTCGGCACTTTACAACAACTTCATTAATGGCAAGAATGAAATACAGAATTCTCATAAAATAGAGAATTTTGATGGGTGTTTGTCCTTAATGGCACGTCCCAGGATGTGGTTGTTCGACTATGGCCCAGGGCATGTCCTGCACATCTTTACAATTGCTCAGATAAGGAGGGGTGTAGCTCAACATTCCTCAAGACTTCAATGACAAGATTTCAAGAAATAATTGACTTATGTTTAATCTTGATTTCTGAACCCCTTTTTCTCCTTATTTCAGGAGTATGTTACTCACAGTGCCCGTTCCATTCTGGGAATATCTAGTTAATCCTGCAGTGTCCTGGATGGTCCGTGCCCTCTAATGTCTTTGCCTTTGCACGTCTATTATATTTTCTCTGCCTGTATTGCCCTAATGATCTTCTGTTCTTCAGAAATCTTCCCTAGTACTCTGACATCTCCCATGATTGGGTGCCCCTCATCCTATTGCAAGCACCCTGTGTTAACATTTACCAATTATTTTTTTTTAACTTTTTATTGTATATTGAGTGAAAGTTTACAGAGCAGATCATCAGTTTTACATTCAACAAATCATAGACTTCCTTTCATTTCAGTGATTTCAATCCCCTGCATGTATCGTCAGTTATCCTACTTCATTCCTGTGATTCTTGTATCCATGCCACCTTCTTTCTCAGTCCTTCTGAATTTTGTCTGTAGGTAGATGCAGCCCTTTCCATGGTGTACATACCTCACTAGTGTTGTTGTCCTCCCTCCCTGTACACCTGTCTACTGCATGGCTGAAAATTAAGCTAAGAGGTTAAGTTTAGTTTTAGACCTGAATGGTGACTAAGGGCTCAGGTACCACCAATCTCTCTGACTAGTAAGCCTGGTCATTTTTAATATAATTTTGAGTTTTGTTACATATTTTTCCCACTCTATCCATGACCTTCTAATATGATTCCTTTCAGAACAGTTGGTGGTAGTAGCCGGGTTCCATCTAGTTATTCTGGTCTCAGGGTTTTGTTGACTGATGTCCATGTGGTTTTTTTTTTTTTTTTTAGTCCATTGGGCTAATTGTTCCCAAACATCAATTTTCATCACTCTTTTCCTCCACACAGGGAGACTAACAGTTGCACCTTAGATGGCTGACTGCTCATGAGCTTATAAGATCCCTGGCACTACTCATGAAAGTAGTTTGCAGAACATTGTGTTTGTGGACTATGTTATGCTTATTAACCATGGTGGATCAGACTACTTTTCAGAATCTTTGACTCTTTACCTGAAAGAAGCCCTGGTGGTACAATGGTTAAGCCCTTGGCTGCTAATGGAAAGCTTGGCAGTTATAAACCTCCAGCTTCTGCATGGGAGAAAGATGTGGCAGTCTGCTTCCTTAAAGATTTGCAGCCTTGGAAACCCAATGGGGCAATTCTACTTTGTCCTGTAGGATCACTCTGAGTTGGAATTGACTCAGTGACAGTGGGTTTGAGTCCCAGCCTCTGGTTTATTTTTGCTTCTTCACATAGGATAACACTGACATAGAAGATTTTCAGGGAATAATTAGTAAATTTTTAGGAAATGTATTCTGTTTCTCCCATAGACCGGCTACTTAATTGCTTCTAACCACTCTTTGTTTCTTCATTTATCAACTCATCTCACTCATTTCACCATTAATATGAATCTTTAACACTCTTTTAAAGACCATGCTCAAGATTTCTTCCCAGTACTTATATTCACTGAAATACTATACAACCATTGTTGTTGTTGTTAGGTGCCATTGAGTCAGTACCAACACATAGTGACCCAATGCACAACAGAACAAAATACTGCCCAGTCCTGGGCCAACCTCACAATTACTGCCACATTTGATCCCATTGATGCTGCCACTTCTCCAATCCATCTTGCTGGGGGTCTGCCTCTTTTTCTCTGACCCTTCACTTTACCAAACATGATACATTTCTCCAGCGACTGGTCCCTCCTGACAATATGTCCAAAGTATGAGAGATGAATCTTTGCCATCTTGGCCTCTAAGGACCACTCTGACTGCACTTTTTCCAACACAGATCTGTTTGATCTTTTGGCAGCCCATGGCACTTTGAATATTCTCCTCCAACAGCATAACTCAAATACATCAATTCTTATACAGCCTTCCTAATTGACTGTCCA
>NW_006408648.1:3323711-3325998 GCF_000296735.1 Chrysochloris asiatica | reverse complement strand
TGTTCCTGACCCAAGCCATGGTATTTTCAATAACCTCATATGCTGGACAGTGAATAAGTGAATAAGGAAGACTGTAGAAGAATTGACACATTTGAGTTATGGTGTTGGAGGAGAATATTGGAAGTGCTATGGCCTGCCAAAAGAAGCAATAGATCCGTATTGGAAGAAGTGCAGCTAGGGTGCTCCTTGGAGGCCAAGATGGCCAAACTTAGTCTCTTATACTTTGAACATATTGTCAGGAGGGACCAATCACTGGAGAAGGATATCATGTTTGGTAAGGTGCAGGATCAGAGAAAAAGAGGAAGACCTCCAACGAGATGGATTGGCCAAGTGAAAGCAACAATGGACTCAAATGTGGCAACAGTAGTGAGGTTGGCCCAGGATTGGGCAGTGTTTCGTTCTACTGTACATAAGGTCACTATGGGTTGGTACCAACTCGATGGCACATAACAACAACATCAACAACAAATGCGGCCCAGCCCTGCTGTATAGAGTTTCCAAGGAGCAGGTGGTGGGTTTGTACCGTCAGCCTTGCAGTTAGTCTAGTGCTTATTCCACAGTGCCACACATTAAAATGATAAAGGAAGCAGTTTGAAGGCGTTCCAGTGGACCCAATCTGGGATAATGTGAACATGAAAATAAATGATAATGAATAATGATTCCATTGAATAAACATCAGTGAGTCCATATTGATGTAAATAAGTAAATGAAGAAGGAAAAGTACTTTTGTGAAGTTGAATGTCAATAAATGTAGAAAGAATGGCATTAGACAATCATTTGACAGACAATATATTGAACAAGAAGCGAATATGAATGTTAAAACTATGTGAAAGTTTTACGGAAAATAGTCTCAAAGTATATTCCACAAAAGGTACATAATAATTACAAAGTGAAAAATGGTAACCTGGCAAACACCATTTTCATTAATGTTTACATCACCAGTAATATGTGCTTACTTGTATTAAGAAGGGCACAACATCCCTTTTGTGGTATTCTTGCCAAAAATGTATAACCTTAATCTAATCATGAGGTAACTTCAAACAAATCTAAATGTCCAGAAGGATCTTTTACAAAACTAGTAGACTGACTGCACTCTTCAAATATGTTAAGATATTAAAAGACAACGCAGCATATTATTGTAGATTGGATATGGGTCAGAATTTTTTTAAATAAACGACAGTATAGAGTTAACTGGAAAAAATTGAATAAAGTCTGTATATTATAGTCTGGATTAGCGCTGGACTTAGCACCACAAGGTCGGTAGTTCAGGCCCACTTGCTGCTCCTCGGAAACCCTGAACAGGGTCGCAGTAAGTTGGAGTCAACTCCATGGCACTTAGTAACAACAACAGCATCAATGTTAATTTCTTGAGTTTGGTAATTCTAATGTGGAGCCTTGATCTGGTGCTCTAGGATAAGCACTGGACTGCTAACTACAAGTTCAGCAATTTAGAACCACCAGCCACTCCTTGGAAACCCTATACAGGGTTGCTTTGATTCGGAAGTGACTCAATAGCACTTAACAACAATTTTAGCTATCTATATAAGACAGTGGGATCCTGGTGTGGTGTTGGAGGATAAATACTGAACTGCTAACCAAGGTTGGCAATTCAAACCCATCACCCACTCCGTATACCCTATACAGGCTGGCTCCATGTCAGAACCAACTCGAAAGCACTTTACAACATATAAGACAATGTCCTTGTTTTTAGGAAGAATTTAAGAGTATATGGTTTTATGTTTCCAACTTATGTTGAAATGATTCAGGTAAAAAAACTATTATGTGGTGCTGTAGGATAAACACTGAACTGCTGACCACAAGATAAGTTGTTCAAACCCACTAGCTATTCCTCAGAATCCCTATACAGGGTTGCTATGATTTGGAACTGACTTAATAGCACCATATATTTTGAGAGAGAAAATGGCAGATGTAGTAAAATAACAATTTGGGAATGTGGGTGAAGAGTATACAAGATTACTTTGTACAATTATTTCAAAATAAATACAAAAAGATACTGGAAGAAAATGTACCAATGTGATAGTAGTTACTATTTCAAGGTGCTTTTATCTTCTGTCTTCTTCTTTTTAATGTTTTCTGTAAAGTACCCTTTTTATGTTATATTTTTTAGAAATACCATATGTAATTTTATAATTATACCATGCAATTTGACTTAGCATTATTTTTTTCTTTAATTTTGAAGATAGTAATTGTGGTGGTTTTAGGATTTGCTCCAGGTTATAGTAAGTAGCTAACTTTAGTTCCACCAGGGTTGTTAGGTGCCATTGAT
>NW_006408648.1:3299251-3323321 GCF_000296735.1 Chrysochloris asiatica | reverse complement strand
TTTGTCCTCAAGCTGACGTCTTTTTTGCTCTTCAACACTAAAAAGGTCTTGTGCAGCAGATTTGCCTAATGTAATACATTGCTTGATTTCTTGACTGCTGCTTCCGTGAGTGTTGATAGTTGATCGAAGAAGAATGAAGTCCTTGACAACTTTAATCTTTTCTCTGTTGATAACAATGTTGTTTATTGGTCCACTAGGGTGCCAACATAGATATACCTACCAAACGAAAAGACACCAAGAGTGTGATATAGAAACAAGCAGAGCTCATTTACATGGGCTTTTATTTCCATGATGTTGGGTCTTGCTGTGGGCTTCAAGTCCCTCTGTCAAATTCTGTATTATCTCAAGGAGAATTGTAACTCTGTCTAGTTATTTTAATGAATTTTCAATAGCATTTTAGGAGGGAATACATTTCATGTATTCAAGCAAATAATAGGATATTACATAACTCCAGAAAGTTTGGTAGTTGCTGCTGTCTTTGGATGAAATATGTAAACATGTCAAGTAAAATTATAAACGCAACTGCTTAATTGGTCATCTGTGGAGAGTGTAAAAAGGAAGGTGAGTTAGGGACTTTAACTCATGTCTTTTAAAAATTATATTTTGAATTGAGATTTACTGGATTTAAAATTGTTAAAATATGAGAAGATATACTGTGAAGAGTCTCCTTTATTGCTCCACCCCCAAATAAAAAGTTGCTGTGGAGTTGATTCCTACTTATGTTATCCCCATGTGTATCAGAATAGAACTGTACTCCATAGTCATAGTATTTTTAAGGCTCTGACCTTTTGGAAGTAGATCCCCAGGATGTCTCTTCTGAGGTGCCTCTGGGTGGATTTGAACCACCAAACTTTCAGGTAGTGGCTGAATGCTTAATTATATGCACCACCAGGGGCTCAGTGTCCTTCCCCAGAGACTGACTGTATTTCTTGTTCTTAGGGAACTCCTAAGAAAATGTGTTACTGCTGTTATGTGCTGTAGAGTCAGTCCCGACCCATTGCAATGCTTTTCAGGGTTTCTGAGGTGCAGCTGGTGAGTTTGAACTGATGACCTTGCAGTTCAAACCAACTTTTCAGTCCAGTGCATTAACCCACAGTGTCACGCATATACAAGCAAATACATATTTTTCATTTTTCTCTATGTAAAAGGTATCCCTTTTACATTACCTTTAAAATAGGTCTTTTTTTTTTTTTTTTCCCAATTGCTAATGGAGACAGCCAAAGTGCCCATCAACTGAAGAATAGATAAACTGTGGTACATACTCAAAATGGAATACTATGCTAACCTTGAAAAATAACAAGCTGCAAGCTACCGCATAACATGGATGAACCTTGAGGACATTATGTTGAGTGAAATTATTCAGTGACAAAAGGAGAAATACTGCATAGGACCACTACTGTAAAAGACTAAGAAAAATAACCTGTACTAAAGTTGGGGAGGATTCTTTGATGGTTGCTAGGATATGGGGGTGGAGCACAGGGCAGGGAATAGACACAGGATAGTTTGGGTATTGGGTAGGGGGGCAATATACAAGAAGGGAGAGGGGGATGGAAGAATAAAGTAGATGGGAGAACTGTTAGGCAGGTTTGCATGGGCTAAGTGGGACTGAGGTAAATAATGATGCATGCACAACCTTGAAACAACAGGGCTCTGGGACATAGGGATTGAGACATGGTTGGAATGGGGAAAAGGGGGAAATAATGTTAAGATGCTTGGCTGTCTTACGAATCTTGGTTTTCCTTGCATTATATTTTAAAATAGACACTTGAGGTGGGAGAGAAAGGAATAGCCAGAAATATCACCATAGAAATCTTGTAAGTCTGTCTTCTGCCTATAACTGATTGGAATACCTAAAATGGGGCTACAACATGCCCAGTGAAGGAGGCTTCCTGTGGAGCCTCTGCATTACATAAGACTATAGGTGGAATCCTGAACCACATCCAGAATCTTCAGAGGTGTGAAATTGCCACTTGAAAGAATGAGCCGACCAGCCTGGAAAGGCTAGAAGAACAGAACACACTTCTTAAAAGAAAGACCTACAGGAAAAATACAAAACAATATAGGCAGACTGACTGTTACTACAAGAACAAGCAAGTTGCTTGTCCAGGTCCCCTCAGTGCAAACACCCATCCAAGAGTAAGACTCAACGGGAATACACGCTCTGATTCGTGACCATGTTCGTCATCGATAAGGGGAATTGAGGGAAAAACAGCAACACAGCTGCAAGCTAAGCCCTACAGCATTCAATAGACTCCTGTGAACGCGGGTAGAGAACTGGTTGGCCAGTAGTGTGGCAAGACCTGGGGACTCTTGGGCCCAGAGTCAGTGACATAGCCACAGAGGACTAGAATGGAGAGTGAATCATCCAGCTGATAAGAAGAGAGGGCATATGCACAAGAACACCCACACTTGCGGCTTCAATGACTGGATTATCAGAGCTCAACTAGAAGAAGAAAGAAGAAGAAAAAAAGAGTAATCTGATACAATTTGATGAACTTGACCTACACCTATCAAGCTTTCAAGAGGAACCTAGATCCAGAGTATATGGAGCTTTCAAGAGGAACCTAGATCCAGAGGATGTGGAGGAAGATAGAATCTCCACTGAGTAGTATCCAGTCTGTCTAGGCGGGGCTGATGAAAGGAAATGCAGATAGATTTCTTGTGATACAATAGTGAATAGTTATCAGGACTGATTATGAGGGTTGCAAATGAGGTAGACGTTTTGTAGCAAAGAGGGGAGTGATTAACTCCCTGGGACCATCAAGGGAAAAGAGCAGAGAGCGGGACCCTACCCAGAGAAGCAGTGATGCCTGAGGTGATGTGGAGAGATGGAGCGAGCAGCTGGGGACTCTAGACCCAGAGAGGGAGAGCAACTGTGTGCTGATTACCGGGGGTGGGGGGTGGGGTATCAGGCTTGTAGGTTATACTATTTCGTTGGTTGATGATGCATGGAGGGGATTGTAACCGTGGCAATGAAACGATATATGATAGGATGAATGTAAAACTAATGTTCTCCCTTGTAAACTATCACATAATTCACAATAAAACATTTAAAAAAACTGCTATATGAGTTTAAAAAGAAGGGATGAGATGTGGATGAAGAGGAGTGATGGTTTCCATGTGTAGGCCTTTTTAGGTATTCTAAAGAACTTGGATAAAAGGGGTAAAGAGTCATAAACTTTGGCCTATATATTAATAAACTTGTATTTTTGACAAATTTATAGAAATTATAGTCCCAATTTACTGTAGTAATTATTTTTGTTAAATCTCAATTTCCTTAGCTTCAATAGACAAGGATCAAAAATATGTATTGTTTGCTTGACATTTATATAGAACAAATAGTTTATTGTAAAAGTGAAATTGTAAGTGAATTTTCAGGGTATGTCTTAGTGACGGCTCAAATAGACCAATGATTGTGAGAATGGTGCAGGACTGGGCAGTGTTTCGTTGTGTTCTACATGGGATCAGTATGAGTTAGAACTGATTCTGTCGTACCTAGTAACAACAACAACAGCACATCTATAAGAAATAACATTCTGTCAAGACAACTCATTGAAAATAAAAGTATTTGTATACTTACTATAGTGTAATGCATTATGTCATAGGTATTATCTTCAGGAAGACACACTGGACCTGCTAAATTAACAAATGGGAAGAAAGGGTAAGTACTTAAATAGTTTACAACTTAAGAAAATCCTAGAGGTTTTTTAGGTCTTTAGGCTGGACTACATTTTGGCCTATTTCTCAGAACTAAATGGACCTCCACCCTAACAGCTTTGGAGAGGAGTCTCTCACATCCACCCTGATCAGTCATTTTTGGATTAACAGTCTTTACGAACTTTATATAAGTCCATTCTTGGCCAACCTTTTCTGAAAAGAAAATGACTATTTACTTAATGTATTTTGGGACAAAGTCTATTTTTAATATTTGTAAGAATATTAACAAACTTTTTTTCTAGGACCCATTTAAGGAAAGTGTCACGTTTTAATGCAGATTCTGGCTGTCCCAACCACTCTGATTTGGAAAATCAGGTAAGTTTAAGTGTAATAGACCCAATGCACACTAATTAGTCTTAAGTTGAAAACTAAGAAGTGGTAATAAAATACAAAGATAGAGTTTAATTGGTTTATGGCAGTGAGTAGTGATAATGGTAGAGTTCTGGTCTTCCATATAGGAGACTGAGGTTCAGTTCCCTGCCAGTGTACCTGTCTGCCAGTGCTGGCTGATGTGTATCTGTGAGGCTAAACAAGTTTTAACAATGTTTCTAGACTTAGTCTAGGAAGAAAGCTTGGTGATGTACTTCCAAAACTCAGCCTATGAGAACCTGATTATCTGAGCCCATTATACATGGCATTGCCATGGGTCAGAGCTAACTTGGCAGTAGCTAATAACAAGGAAATATGAAGGCTTGCTGCTTTAAAACACATTTTCTACCAATAACTAATCCTTATAAGTGAGGAATCTTCAAAGTTATATATTGTTTTTCCTGCACTAAAATTTTCTATACAAAAGTGTTCTAAATGATTTTCTCGTTACAGATTGAAACTGTGCAGGGGCTTGATGGTTGCGCTTCTTTGCTGCAGGATATTTTGAGAAATGAAGACTCAGGTTTTATTTTTTAAAATGCTTCTTTGCTGATCACCTTTTAAAAATGAACGTGTTCTATTAGTTTTAATGAATTTTTGTTTTAATTGTAAATAGGTTCAGAAACAGCGTGTTTAGAAAATAGATACAAATTCAACTCCAGAACTTTAGAGGGCAAAAGGTATGGATCTAAAAAGAAAGGACCTGAAAATCACACGAATCCTTCAGCTATGTGGAAAGAAATTTGTAAGCATTTTTCTCATTTATTTAAATATAATCTATCTTGTAACTCTGGGAGTTTTGATAAATTACCAAGATCATGCAGTTGTCTTTTAGTTTACCAAAGTATTGGTTATTCAGGAGTGTGAGTGAGTATGCTTCTGTTTATTTCTAATCTCTGAATGGAATCCTGGAGTGGCACTGTGGGTTAATGTACTGGGCTGCAAAGTTGGTTTGAACCACAAGGTCAGCGGTTCAATGAAGCTCACCAGCCATTCCTCAGAAACCCTATACTGGGTTGCTGTGGGTCAGAGCCAGCTCGATGGCACATAACAACAGCAACAACGGTTCTAATATCTTCTCAATTTACTGAATTCCAGTTAGAATACAGAGTATGTAAGAAGGGGACAGCCCAAGTTGGATAAATAAGGAAGGAAAGGGGACCTGCCATTGACTGATGAGGGGTGTGTAGCTAAGGGTAGTTATAGCTGCACAGTTAATTTTGCTGGCTTAACTAAATGTAGTAATTTAGAGAACAGTTTAGAACAAGCAGGTTTTGATGATGTTGTTGCTGGGAGGCCTGTAGAACAATGTAGCTCAGGATGGCAATAACAAAGTCCAGAATGTGAATTCAGAGGGAGACAAATGGGTCTAACGAGTGCCACAGTACAAGGGGGCCTGAAATGTCAGCACAGGAATGCATGCTCATGTCCACCTTGGGCAAGGGTGAAGTCTAGAAAGTCACCTAAGGCTGTAAGGCAAGGATACGGAGAAAATGAGCTTTTTGGAGTAGAGGTTGCTGTTCTATAGACTGTCCTGAGTTTAGATGACAAAGGCAGAGGAAACAAGTTACTTCAGTTCTCCCTAACCCCTCTTGGAAACCATATTTAGCCTCATGTTATCTCTAATGTGGTTGAGGTGGTATCCACGAGCTGCATGGGGCTGTAAAACCAAAACCCATTGCAATGCAATAGATTCTCATTCATAGTGACCCTATAGAACCGAATAGATTGTTGCACAGTGTTCCAAGGCTGTAATCTTTATGGGAGCAGACGGTTCCATCTTTCTCCTAAGCAGCAGCTGATCAGTTAGCAGCCAAGCATGGCACCACCAGAGTTTTTCATCCACGTGGCTCTTGTTGTCATTGTTACATGTCATCAAGTCAGTTCTAACTCATAGTGACACTGTATACGACAGAATGAAGCATTTCCGGGTCCTGCACCATTCTCACAGTCATTTCTGTTTTTGAGTTCATTGTTGCAGCCACCATATCAGTCCATCTCCTTGTGGGTCTTCCGTATTTTTGCTGACCCTCTGCTCTACCAAGTATAATGTCCTTCTCTGGGGACTATTCCCTCTCCATGACATGTTCAAAGCATGTGAGATGAAGCTCCTCCTCGCTTTTAAGGAGCATTCTGGCTGTGGTTCTTCCAAGAGATTTGTTTATTCATCTGGCAGTCCATGATATGTTTAATATTCTTGGTCAACACCATAATTTAAAGGTTTCAGTTCTTCTACAGTCTTCTTTATTCATTGCCCAGCTTCTGCATCTCAGTAGAGCAATTGAAAATACCATGGATTGTGTCAGGTGCACTTTCGTCTTTAAAGTGGTATCTTTGCTCTTTAACATTTAAGGGGGGTCTTTTTTTTTTTTTTTTTTTAATGTTTTATTGTGAATTATGTGATAGTTTACATGGGAGAACATTAGCTTTACATTCATCCTATCGTATATCGTTTCATTGCCATGGTTACAATCCCTTCCATGCATCATCACTCAACCAAAGGATATCCCCTGCAAGCCTACCCCCGGTTGTCAGCACACAGCCCCTCTCCCTCTCTGGGTCTAGAGTCCCCAGCCACTCCATCTTACCACATCATTGTCTCTGCCTCCATCTCTGGTGTCACTGCTTCTCTGGGTAGGGTCCCGCTCTCCACTCTTCTCCCTTGATGGTTCCAGGGACCTCCCTTCCTTTTCCTATAAAACATCTACCTTTATAGTCCCAACCCTCACAGTCAGTCTTGATAACAATTATACAGCATTGTATCACAAGGGACCTATCCCATCTCCTTTCATCAGCCCCACCTAGACAGATTGGATACTACTCAGTGGAGATTCTACCTTCCTCCGCACCCTCTGGATCTAGGTTCCCTCTTGAAAGCTTGTAAGTCAGTCACCCCTATTTTGGGTAGCCAATGTCTAAGTTGCCCATCCCTGTCTACTCTGTGTATGGAGGTGGTGGAAATGATACTCACTGTAAAGATTTGTTCCCTCTTTTGAGCTACTGCATCCATAGGTGTAGGTCAAGTTCATCAAATTATATCAGATTACTCTTTTTTTTCCTCTTCTTTTCTTCTTCTAGTTGAGCTCTGATCATCCAGGCATTGAAGCCAAGTCAAGTGGGTATTATCTGCAAGTGTGGGTGTTCTTATGCATATGCCCTCTCTTCTTATCAGCTGGACGCTTCACTAAAAGAGGTCTTTTACAGCAGATGTGCCCAATGCTCATGTGGCTGTAACCACTACTACCTGCTGCTGTCTTATTTGATTCCAACTCTTAGCAACCCTATATAAGGTTTCCAAGACTGTCAATCTTTACTGGAACAGATAGCCCCATTTTTCTCCCACAGAATAGAGTTTCCAGGGAGTGGCTGGTGAGTTTAAACACCAACCTTGAGATTCAAACTCACCTTATGGTCCAGTGCTTATCTTACAGCGCCGCATTGTTGTTAAGTGCCTTTGAGTTGGTTTTGACTCATAATGATCCTATATATAGGGTTTCCAAGGAGCAGCTGGTGAGCTTGAACCGTTAAGCTTACAGTTCAAACAGACCTTGCAATCCATCACTTCAACTCACAACACCACACCAGGACTCCCACTTCAAATAATGACTCAGAGCTGAATTTTAAATGTTATTTAATTTCATTTAATTAAAAAATTCATTAACTGACCCCTACCTTATACCAACATTCTATAATAAAATATAATGAAAGTTATATAATTTAAAATTTTTGCAACTTCACATTTTCTAATAGTTGGATTAAATCTGCTTTTTCACCTGTAATAGTAGTGGTGTAAGTTGCTTTCAACTTTATTCTGACTCTTGGTGACCTCTTGTGTGCAGAGTAGAACAATTCTATAGTGTTTTTAATGTTGTGACCTTTTGGAAAATTGATTTTATATATGTCTTTACTTTTGTAATGTGACTGTTGGAAATTTATTAATTATGTATCTTTCATTATATTTTATTATAGAATGTTGGTCTAAAGTAGGGGTCAGCAAACTATAATCAGTTTTATTTTGTAAATAGTATTTATTTTGTTTACTTGTTTTATTGAACAGAACCATGCTCATTTATTTACATATTTCTCATGGCTGCTCTTGTGCTACAATGGCAGAATTAAATAGTTGTGACAGCAACTTGTGGCATACAGAATCTAAATTATTTACTGTCTGACATATTTAAGAAAAAAGTTTATCGATCACTGATCTACACTATTAAAGAAGAAGCCTTGACTGTTAACTGTAAGGCCGTAGTTCAAATCTACCAGCAGTACCATGGGAGAAAGATGAGGCTTTTGTTCTCATAAAGATTTAAGCCTCTGAAACCCTATACCAGGTTTGGAACTGACTCAGTGACATACAACCACCAACAACCACTGTATAAAGAAGGAGTCCTAATGTGGTACTGTAGGATAAGCTCTGGACTACTTACTGCAAGGAGTCCTGGTGTGTCTCTAGGGGTTAATGTGCTGGATTGTTAAGGTCAGTGGTTCAAGCTTACCAGCCACTTCTCAGGAACCCTGTACAGGGTCTCTATGGGTCAGAATCTACTCGACGGCACGTAACAACAATAAGTAATTGCAAAGTCAGTAGTTCAGACCTTCAAGATGCTTCTCGGAAACCCCATACAGGGTCACTATGAGTCAGAACCGACTTATAGCATTTAGCAATGATGTTTAAGGGAAGGAAATCTGGTGGTGTAGTGTGTTAAGCATTAGACTGCTAACTACAAAGTTAGTGGTTCAAACCCACCAGTCTCTCCACAGGAGAAAGATAAGGCTGTCTGCTCCCATAAAGATTCACAGGCTTAGAAACTAAGGATAAACAAGGTTGTGTGTGCCATCTGCATTTCACAGGTTGTTAATGAATTTTCCTCCAATCCTGATGCCACAATCTTCATATAATCCATTTTTTTAATTTGCTCAGCATATAGCTTGAATAAATATGGTGAAAAATATAATCCTGGTGCACACCTTTCCTGATTTTAAACCATTCATTGTCCTCTTGTTCTGTTGTCTCATGTAAGTTCCTTATGAGCACAATTAAGTGTTCTAGAATTCCCATTCCTCAAGATGTTACCCATAGTTATACACATAGTCAAATGCCTCATAGTCAGTAAAGCAAAAGTAAACATTAAAGAAAAAAAGAAAGGAAGGAAGAAACTCTTAAAGAGTAATACTCCTCTGTTCTGTTGGGTCCCTCTGAGTCTCAGTCAACTTGACGGAAGTTGGTGTGTTTTTCTTTCTTTTGGAAATGTACAAAGGAAGGCGTGGTGGCACCCACTGCCTAGTCCTCTAATCTACTGTTTGTGTCAAGGCAAGTTCTTTTTGTCCAGGTTACCCTTCCTCAGGGAACTCTTATCTGGGATGTAGGTAGCTGACCATGGCTGCCAGGTTAGCAACGTGTTGGACCCTGATGTAACTGCTTCTGTCTTTTAGGGTGCTGCCAACATAGAACAGATGGCAGTGCTCAACTGAGGATCATTTTAGAAGAGTTTCTTTATAGAGGGACTCAGTACCAAGTTATGAGTGGGACATAGGGAAACTAGAGGGATAATGCAGTAGCCCTGTTCTAGTTGTGGCAGATGCAGTGTTACCATCCCTAGTCCTGGTGTGGCACTATAGGATGAGCACTGGACTGTTAACTGCAAGCTCAGTGGTTCAAACCCACCAACTGCTCCTTGGAAACCCAATATGGGGTCACTATGAGTTAGAACTGATTCAGTGTCACATAACAACAACAGCAAGGCCTTAAGGGATAAGAAGAGGAATGGGCTACTGTGAACAAGACAGTATGTAGGCTGCCTTGAGTAGTGAGCTTCATTTGAGAGACACAGCTACCCCAAGGTGGATTTACAGAGAAGGATTCACAAATAAATACTCTGATGTCATGCTTTTCACCTTTGATATGCACAAGACTCTTATTGACTTGAACTCACTAGTAGCCCTTTAGTGAATATTGTTGATAGGTTGTTTATTGCTGAGTAGGAGTCCTGGTGTGACTTTGTAGGATAAGCACTGCACTGCTAACCTCAAAGTAATTTCTTTAAACCTACTAGGCACTCCTTGGAAACCTTATATAGAATTGTCTTGAGTGGAAACCGGCTCAATAGCACATAGCAACAATAACAATTCCATTGTATGTATGAACCTCTTCATTGCTTTTAGAGCAAGCTGTAAAAAAAAAAAAAAACAAATTCTGTTCTTTATGCTAGGGAGAAACTACCTCATCCCGCAAAGTTGCTTGCTTTCTTGGCATATCCAGCAAGTCATGAAAGAGCAGGAGAGACTTTTCAACAGTACAATCAGTATAGATCAGCATCCCAGGAAGAACAGGGTGGAGATGAGTAGAAGGTGAGGTTGGCAGGGCAGAAGAAAGATATCTGGCACTTTGAGCCTCAGCTATTAATTCTCATTTGGATTAGAGTCGTATCAGCAGTTCTAACCAGTGAACAGGGTTAATATTATTATGTTTTCCCCACACATTCCTTAGAAGAAAGGCCCTGCTTCCCATAAGACAGTCTCCTTTAACAGTAGCAGTATTAGAAATTAGTTCTCATTGCTTTATTTATTCCTAAAGCTGACTCATAAGAAGTAGGCATTCCCTTCCCTTTGATTCAACTGCTCTTATCTTTATTTAGTTTACCAAACTCTGTAGCACTATCTGCATGGTTTTTGCTCTATTATAGTGCTCAACAATACACATAAAATAACAAGCTCAGTGCTTGCTGTCTTTTACATATTATCCTAAACGAGGTAATCATAATGGAATTTTAAGGAATCTCATACAGCATGTTAAGCAGTAGCTGTATATCATTTAATGTTAACATACATTATCTTGCTATGTGATGCTAACTCTTTTCTGGAGCATCCTAAAGTACTTTCTGTCTAGAACTTGCCTGTTTATTATGTATCTGGAGTCAAGTAAGTGGACCCTGATACAGAATTAGAGAAAGGAGTCAGAGCTGTAGCTCCAGAAATACATTGAGTTTACTTAAAAGTGCTCTTGACATTTAAAGGAAAAAGTAAAAAGTTTTTTAAAGTAGCAACTGCATTGAATGCTTTGGGTTTGTGACAGCTTTTAGTAGCATATTGTTGCTCTCACTTGGGGAAAATAAACCACCACAGCAGAATCTTTGAACTTTGATTGCCCCCATCAAACCCATTGTATTTCAAATTGTAATGGTATGGTGTGGTAGGTATGGTAGGTAAGACTCCTGGTGTGGTGCTGTGGGATAAAGCACTGGATAGCAAGGTTGGTTTGAACCACAATGTGGGGATTCAAACTCACCAGCTGCTCCTTGGAAACTGTGTAGGGTTGCTATGAGTTGAAACCAACTCACTGGCACTTCACAATAACAACAGACAGTGGAGCATCATCCAGGTAGAATGCAAGGAGTAGAAAAGTTTTTTTTACTAAATAAATAAATGCACATGAATTCTAGTGTTTTATGAATAAGCTTACCAACTGACTCCAAATACATATATTGCCATCCTTATCAGTTAGGTCAGATGTTCTTGGAAAGTGCTTTGGTGGAATGAAATAAGAACAACAACAACAAAATAACTTCATTTTGTGTAGTAACAGGCTCTTCTTGTTAATGGTGGTGGCTTGTTTGTTTACTTTAAAATTGTTTAGCAGCAATATAAATGTAACCCTTTATATCAATTTGCAGTATGACCTATCATGTTTTCTAGGCTTTTTATCTTAAATCTCAACATTCAACATTACTATTATAGTTTCATAATAAGAGCACATGATCAGTCTTTCTCAAGCTTAGATTTTTAAGTAATTTGTTTGGTATTGATCAGTTTGTTTGATGATGGCATCTGTCTAGCAGAAAGGCTTGCTATTATAGCTCAGCTCTATCAGAGATTAGAAAAAGGAAAGTATATGAGAGCCAATGCCTTGGAGTGGGAGTGTGAAATCTGAGAATTCTTCAAACCAGACAGTTTTAATTTTAAGAGGCTAAATATAATCCTAAAACAGAAGTGAGACCCAGAGATAGGGAAGAATGGAAGACTTCAGGGCTGGTGTGGTGCTGTTTATACTTTCAGGCCTACAATCTCTGATTGGAAGACCCATGGGTTAACTCTCATCTTGCCCTCCATCATTTTAAATTTAAAAGTTAAAGTATTTTGGAGGATACATTTGTATTTGGTTTATTAATACCATTGAATTTCCAATAAGAACTAAAATATTTTTATAGAAATTTGTTTAACCATTTTTGTTCTAGCTCATCTGTTCGTATAATGAAGAATACCGTCCCTGCAAGGTTTTAATCACCACCTTTCAGGAAACATACTTAGTGATATCAGGTACTTAGTGATATCAGATAGGAAGATTTATGAATACCAAATATTTATTTGTTTAAAGATTTTACAGCCATTTGGCAATAGATGAAACATTTATTCAGTTCTTACTATGAGCTGGACATTGATCTAAATGCTTTATAAGTATTACCTCATTTACTAATTCTTGAAACAACCTTGTAAGAAAAAACCAAATCCACAGTGATTGAGTCAATTCCAGCTCTGTTCCTATAGCAACCCTATAGGACAGAGTTGTTGTTAAGTGCTGTCAAGTTGGTTCTGATTCATAGTGACCCTATGAAGGGTTTCTAAGGAGCAGCTGGTGGGTCTGAACCACTGACCTTGTGGTTAGCAGTCCAGGGCTTATCCTACAGTACCACACCAAGACTCCATAGGACAGAATAGAAAACTGCCCATATGGTTTCCAAGGCTGTAAATCTTTACAAATGCAGACAACTCATCTTTCTCCTTCTGTCCCTCTGAGCAGTTGGTGGGTCCAGGCTACCCACTTTTGGCACTTTTTGCTGTGCCACCAGGACTTAGGTTTCGTTATTTTAATTTTTTTTTTTAAGAAAAAGACTGTTAAGTGAATATTTAGCTATGAATATGGGTGGTGATTCAATGCTTCCATTCTCACTTTTGAAATGCTCTGTTTCTGTGATTGCACTTCCTAGGCCAGCATTTACAAACTTTAACACTTATTAGCTGAGAAATATTGGGAAAATTACTCTTCTTCATCAGAAAAAAATGGTGATAGGTAATAAACATCTTTTGAGATAAACCTTTTGCAATAGGTACTCTTAATAAAAGTGTATTTTAAGATAGGACCCTTTCATAAGAGAACTCTGAGGTGTAGGTACTCTTAACACCATTTTTTTTCTTTTCAGGTAAAAGAAGGAGTCTAGAAATGTGACATAATTTCCCTATACCACAGTTTATTTACTCATTTCTCCTATTGATTAGAGTCCTGGTGTGGTGCTGTGGGTTAATGCAGTAGACTGCAAAGATTGTTTGAACCCCAAGGTTGGTGGTTCAAGCTCACCAGCTGCTCCTTGGAAACTCTATAAGGGTTGTATGAGTTGGAACGGACTCAATGGCACTTAACAACAACTGTTGATAGCTATTTGGGTGTTCAAAGTTTGGGGCTACTACGAGCATGAATCAAAAACTATCTGTACTCTGGTTACATTAAAACTCCTGTCCATGTCCATGACTGATGATGATTCTGTCGCATAGACCAGTGACAGTGGATTATGTGGCAAATCAGCCATGGCTCTGCCTATGAAATCATCCACAACAGACTTGGGTTTCAAAAAGTTTGTGCAAGATGGGTACTGAAACAACTTACGGAAAAGCATAAACAGAAGTGTTTAGACATCTGCAAACAAAATTTGTACCAATATTCAAAAGGAAGGTAAAAGTGACTTTAAAAACATCATTACTGGTGACGAGCTATAGATTAATCACCACAAACTTGAGAGTAAACAGCAGGATATGGGATGGAAACATCCTCAGTCACCGACCAAGAAAAAGTTACAAAGTCAACCATCAGCTGGAAGATTGATGCTTACACTTTCTGGGATTTTCAAGGGCCGGTATTGCAACACTACCAGGAAAAAGGTTCAGCAATCAACAGTGCTTGTTATAGTGAGATGCTCACTGAAGAGCTGGAGGCTAAACTTCAGCTAAAACGTAGAGGACTATTATCCAAGAGCATTGTGATCTTGCATGACAATGCAGGTCTGCACACCTCTGCCCATACTGCTGACATTCTGCAAACCTTCCTTTTGAGGTGTCATACTTTGTCATACTGTGTTGACTTGTATGTTGCTGTGATTCTGGAAGCTGTGCCACTGGTATTTTAAATACCAGCAGGGTAACCTATGGTGGACACGTTTCACTGGAGCTTTCAGACTAGGACAGACCAGGAAGAAGGAAAGGCAGACTACCCCAAGGTTGGACACTGAAAACTATGAAAAGCAGTGAAACACTGTCTGATACTGTGATGGAAGATGAGCCCCTCAGGTTGGAATACACTCAAAATACAACTGACGAAGAGCTGCCTCCTCAAAGGAGAGTTGACTTTACTGATGTAGATGGAGCAACGCTTTCAGGACCTTCATTTACTAATAGGGCACAACTCAAATTGGAAGTCATCAGAAACAAAATAGAATGCATGAAGATCAATATCCTATGTATTGACTGAAATGGAGTGGTACTACCATTTTGAATTAAACAGTCATATGTTTTACTATAGAATCCTGGTGTGGTGCTGTGGGGCATGCGTTGGACTGCAAATTGGTTTGAACTATAAGGTCGATGGTTCAAACTCACTGACCACTCCCAGAAACCATATACAGGGTCACTATTGGTTAGAACCGACTTGATGGCACACAACAGCATGGTTTACTATGTTGTGAATGACAAATTGAGTGGTAGCATCACTTTTATTGTCAAAAAGAACATTTGAAGATCTTCCTTGAAGTACTTAAGACAATATCCAGATATCTGTAAGGAAAATCAGTTAATATGACTACTCAGATTTATGTACCTACTGCTAAAACCAGGAATCTGTACCTGGACCAAGAGGCATTTGTTTGAACATAAACATGGGAACACTGAATGTTTTAAAATTAAGAAAGGTGTGTGACAAGGTTGTATTCTTTCACCATATTTATTCATCCTGTATTCTAAGCAAATAATCCGAGAACCTGGGTTATATGAAGAAAAATGTGGCATCAGGATTGGAGGAAGACTCATTAACAACCTGTAATATGCAGATGTTACAACCTTGCTTGCTGAAAGTGTAGAGGACTTAAAACATTTATTGATGAAGATCAAAGAGCACAGCCTTTGGTACGGATTACATCTCAAGGTAAGGAAAACAAAAATCCTCACCACTGGACCAATAAGCAACATTTTTATCAATGGAGAAAAGATTGAAGTTGTCAAGGACTTCATTCTTCTTCGATCAACTGTCAACACTCATGGAAGCAGTCAAGAGATCAAATTACATATTGCATTAGGCAAATCTGTTGCACAAGACCTTTTTAAAGTGTTGAAGAGCAAAAAAGATGTCAGCTTGAGGACTAAGGTGCGCCTGATTCAAGCCATGGTATTTTCAATAACCTCATATGCATGCAAAAACTGGACAGTGAATAAGGAAGACCGTAGAAGAATTGATGCCTTGAGTTATGGTGTTGGAGGAGAATATTGAAAGTGCCATGGCCTGCCAAAAGAACCAATAGATCCGTTTTGGAAGAAGTGCAGCCAGAGTGCTCCTTGGAGGCTAAGATGGCCAAACTTTGTCTCTCATACTTTGGGCATATTGTCAGGAGGGACCAGTCGCTGGAGAAGGATATCATGTTTGGTAAGGTGGAGGGTCAGAGAAAAACAGGAAGACCCTCAATGAGATGGACTGGCCAAGTGGCAGCATCGATAGACTCAAGCGTGGCAACAGTAGTGAAGTTGGCCCAGGATCGGGCAGTGTTTCATTCTTCTGTGCATAAGGCCACTATGGGTCGGTACCTACTCGATGGCACTTAACAACGACAACAACTAAAACAAGTGATTAAAAAATTGAGGAATTCTAAATTGAATATGCCTGGTGTGCTGAAGGATCAGCACTAGACTGCAAACCACAATATTGGCAGTTCAAACCCACCAGCTGCTCCATTGAAAACCCTTTACAGGGTCAGTATAAGTCAGAACTGACTTGATAACACTTAAGAACAAACACCACCACCAGTTTCTTCAATGTGAAATTGATCAATGATGCAATCAATATGCATTGATTGGAAAGCAAAAGTTGGAAACAAAAAGGAAGAATATTTTATTGGAAAATATGATCATGGTGAATGAAATGATGCTGGAGATTGCATGATAGAATTTTGCAAAACCAATGACCTATTCATTGCAAATAGCATTTTTTCGAGTACATAAATGGCACCTATACACATGGACCTCACCAGATGATGGAACACACAGGAATCAAATCTGCTACATCTTTAGAAAGAGAGCTTGGAGAAGCTCAATATCTTTAGCCAAATACAAGGCTAGGAGCTGACTGTGGAACAGCCCATCATTTGCTCATTTGAGAATTCAAATTGAGACTGAAGAAAATTAGAACAATCCACAAGAGACAAAATACAACCTACAATAGATAGATTCCACCTGGATTTAGAGACTATATCAAGAACGGATTTGATGCATTAGACACTAATGACTAAAGACCAATGAGTTGTGGAATGACATCAAGGACATCATACACAAGGAAAATAAAAGGTTATTAAAAATACAGAAAAGACCAAAATAAATGTCAGAAGAGACTGAAACTTGCTTTTGAATGTAGAGAAGGTAAAGCAACTGGAAGAAAGGGTGAAATAAAATAGCTGAACAGAAAATTTCAAAGGGCAGCTCAAGAAGACAAGGTCAAATATTGTAATGAAATGTGTAAAGACCCGGAGTTAGAAAACAGAAAGGGAAGAACACACTCAGAATGGTTAAAAATCAAGAAAGTTGTACATCTGAGTTGCATCATTTCACCATGCTTATTCCAGCTGTATGCTCAGCAAATCCAAGAAGCTAGATTATATGAAGAACAATGTGACATTAATATTGGAAAAAGTCTCCTTAACAACCTGCAATATGCAGATGATACAGCCTTGCTTGCTTGCTTGCTGGAAGCAAAGAGGACTTAAAATACTTACTGATGAAGCTCAAAAGTATTTATTTAGTGTAGCCTTTAGTGGTGGTGGTAGTGGTGTGCCTTTGAATCTGTTCCAATTTAAAGTGATCCTGTATAGAGTTTCTGAACCTGTAAATCTTATTTAAGGAAACAGAAAACCTCATCTTTCTCCCACAGAGTAGCTAGTGGATTAGAACTTCTGGCCTTGTGGTTGTAGCCCAACATATAACCACTGCACTACCAGGGTTCTGTCAGTATTGACTGCAAATCAATGTAAAGCAAATGAAAATCCTCACAACTGGATTTTAACATAAACATCATGATAAACAGAAAAGACTGGTGTCATCAAAGACTGCATTTTGCTTGCATCCACAATCAAATGAAAGCAACAGTCAAGAAGTCAAATAACATATTACATTAGGTAAGTCAGCTGCAGGAGACATTTTAAAAGTGTTAAAGAGCAAATATGTTATTTTGAGGATTAAGGTGCACCCGACTAAGACATGATATTTTCAGTTATCTCAGATACGTGTGAAATTTGGACAGTGAGTAGAAATAATCAGAAAAGAATTGATGCATTTGAATTATGGTATTAGCAAATAATATTGAAATGTGCCATGGACGGCCAGAAAAACATAGTCTGCCTTGAAAAAAGTGCAGCCAGAATGCTCTTTAGAAGTGGGGAAAGAGAGACGACTACTCTGGTACTTCAGACATGTTGTCAGAAGGTATCAGTTCTTAGAGAAGTTCTTGGTAAAGTGGGGGGTCGGCAAAGAAGGATCGAAATAGTGGCAACAACAGTGGACTACTCAAAACAATTGTGAGGTTGGTGCAGGACTGCGCAGTGTTTCATTCTGTTTCCATAGGGTTGCCATGAGTTGAAATATACCTAACAACAATAAACTGTTATGAGCATATTTGTATGTATCTCTTAGTGTCCCCAGTGAGATGGATTGGACAAGTGGCAGCATCGATGGACTCAAGCGTGGCAACAGTAGTGAGGTTGGCCCAGGATCAGGCAGTGTTTCGTTCTGTTATGAGTTGGTACTGACTCGATGGCACCTAACAACAACTCAGTGTCTTCTGCTCAGCTAATAAATATTAAAGCTTGCAAATTCCAGCTGAGGAAGTGCATTCACAGGAATAGTGTTCTTAAAAGGAAGCTCATTCAATCCAAATGGAAGCATTGAATTGCCTTCCATATTCATAATCAAATATTCATTTATCAGGTTTTTTTCTTTAAAATTTCCCTCCATTTTTACTGGATGTGGTACATCATCTTTGTTTAATTTTGAGGGATCTTGCTTTTTTGCATACATTTTATAAATTCAGCATTGTTTTTATTCCAACAGACTATGTTTCATAAATGTTAAGTGCTGTCCAGTCTGTTGTGACTCATACTGACCATCTATAGGGTTTATAAAGCTTTAAATCTTTGTGGGAACAGAAAGGCTCATGTTTCTCCCATGGAGCAACTAATGGGTTTGAACCACTGACCTTGTGGCTTGCAGTCCAGTGCATATCCTCTGGAGCCACTGGGCTCCCTATGTTATATATGCTGTTGCTGTTCAATGCTGTTGAATCAGTACTAACTTCTAGTGGCCTTATGCACAACAGAATGAAACACTGTCCGGTCTTGCACCTACTCACAGTCATTGCCACATTTCAGCCCATTGCTGTTGCCACTCTGCTAGTCTATCATGTTGGGGGTTTTCTATTCTTCGCTGACTCTCTACTTTATCAAACATAACATCCTTTTCC
Source organism: Chrysochloris asiatica (assembly GCF_000296735.1). Taxonomy (NCBI): domain Eukaryota; kingdom Metazoa; phylum Chordata; class Mammalia; order Afrosoricida; family Chrysochloridae; genus Chrysochloris; species Chrysochloris asiatica. The sequence continues at coordinate 3,304,477 of NW_006408648.1, read as the reverse complement.
AGAGACTGGTCTCTATTGGTAATATGTTGAAGTATGAGATCTGGCTTGAACCTCTGGCATTTCCCTGGCAATATACTGTTGCAGTCGTTTTTGAATTATCTACATTTCGTTGGGTTACCTGTCTTTGGAACGAGCACAGATATGGATCTCTTCCAATCAGGTAGCTGTTTTCCAAATATCTTGGCAAGATGAGTGAGTGCCTCCAGTGCTGTGTCAGTTTGTTGAAAGATTTCTCTTTGTATTCTATCAGTTCACTGTCTTGTTTTTGCCAATGCCTTAAGTGCAACTTGCACTGCTTCAGTATCATTGGCTCTTGATTATATACTATCTCTTGAAATGATTGAACATCGACCATTCTTTTTGGTATGGTGACTATGTATTCCTTCCATCTTCTTTGGAAGCTTTCTGCATCATTCAGTGTTTTGCTATTGTTAAGTGCCGTCAAATTGATGCTGACTCATAGTGACCCTTTATAGGGTTCCAAGTAGCAGCTGGTGAGTTTGAGGTGCCAGTCTTGTGGTTCAAAACGACCTTGCAGTCCAGTGCTTTATCCCACAGCACCACACCAGTACTCCATTTTTCCATTGTTGTGAAGTGCCATTGAGTCGGTTCGGATCCATAGCGACCAGAATCCTTCACTATCGAAAATGGAAGTTTGAATTTTTTTCTTCAGTTCCCTCAGCTAGAAACATGCTGACTGTGTTCTTCATAATGGGTTTTCTAACTCCACGTCTTCGCACATTTCATTATAATATTTGGCTTTCTCTTCTTGAACTGTCCTTTGAAAATTTCTATTCAGTTCTTTTCCTCATTTATTTCATTTGCTTTAGCATCTCTATGCCAGAGAACACATTTCAGAGCCTCTTCTGACACCCATTTTGGTCTTTTCCTTCTTTCTTGTCTTAATGACCATTTGCTTTCTTTCTGTATATTATTCTTGATACCATCCCACAACTCTTCTGTCTTCAGTAATTAGTGTGTAATGCATCAAATCTGTTCTTGAGATCATATCTAAATTCATGTGGGATATGTTCAAGGTCATGTTTTGGCTCTTATAGACTTGTTTTCATTTTCTTCAGTGTTAGCCTGAACTTGTATATGAGCAACTGATTGTCTGTTCCACAGCCTGCCCATGCTCATCTCCCTCCACAGATGTAGTCAGTTTATTTCTGTGTATTCCATCTGGTGAGGTTCATGTGTATAGTCGTCTTTTATGTTGTTTAAGAAAGATATTTGCAAAGAAGAAGTCACTGGTCTTATAAAATTCTATCATGTGCTCTCCAGCATTATTTCTATCACCAAGCCCATATTCTCCATCACTAATCCTACCTCTTTGTTTCCAACCTTTGCATTTCAATCACCAGTAATTATCAATATATCTTGATTGTATGCTTGATCAATTTCAGACTGAAGAAGTTGGTAGAATTCTTCTATTTCATGTCACTAGCTTTAGTGGTTAGTATGTAAGTTTGAATAATAGTTGTATTAACTGGTCTTGTAGATGTATGGATATTATCCTATTACAGACAGATCTTGAAATGTTCTCTTTGATGATGAATATAACACCATTCGTCTTCAATTTACCCTTCCCGGCATAGTAAACCATGTGATTGTCAGATGCAAAATAGCCATTACCAGTCCATTTCAGCTCACTAATACCTAGGATAGCGATGTTTATGCTTTCCATCTCATTTTTGACAACTTCCAATTTTCCTAGATTCATGCTTTGCACATTCCATGTTCTGATTATTAATGGATATTTATAGCTGTTTCTCCTCATTTTGAGTAGTGGCCCATCAGCAAATGAAGGCCCTGAAGGCTTTACTCCATTCGTATCGTCACTACTTGGAGTCAACTGTACTTTGAGGAGTCAGCTCTTCCCTAATCATGTTTTGAGTGCTATCCAACCTGAGGGCTCATCTTTCAGCACTATATCTGACATTATTCTGGTGTTAACAGTGTTCCACTGCTATTCATGAGGTTTTCCGTGACTAAATATTCAGAAGTAGTCAGTCTCTCCTTCTTCCTAGTCTGTCTTTGTCTGAAAGCTCATCTGAAACCTGTCTACTGTGAGTTATCCTGCTGTTATTTACAATACCAGTGACATAACTTCCAGAATAACATCCTGTATGTATGTATTTGTTGTTAGTGCCACCAGTGGGGTTTTCCAGGAGCAGCTCTTGTGTTTTAACCTCAAGCATTGTGATTTGCAGTCCAGTGCTTTTGCTATAGCATCACACTATATATATATGTTGAGTCCTGGTATGGTTCTCTAGAGTAAGCACTGGACTAGACCACAAGGTCAGTTTGAAATGCAAAGTCAGCATTTCAGACTTACCAGCTGCTTCTTGGAAACCACATAATATGATTTCTGTGAGTCAGAACTTACTCTATGGCTCTTAACACAACAATAGCAATATCTATATGCTTATGTTTATATGTAGAGAGAGAGGAATTCCATGTGTTGTTGTTTTTAATTAGATATTAAAATTTTTGTTTTAATTGAGGAATAGCTGTTGTAAAACAAGTATATCAATCTCAGTAATTATTTTTTCATGGGAATACCCTGTGTAGACTACCCAGATCAAGATACAGAAATGTGTCAGTACTTAGTAAGCTCCCTTCTCGCCAGTATCCTCACCTCCATCACCTATGCTTTCATGCCTGTGTAACCACTTATCTCACTTCAGTGGCTTGTTTTGCCTGGTTTTGAATTTCATGTAAACAGATTCACTCACTATATACTCTTGTATCTGACATATTTCATGAAATCTTCATCAGTTGAATATATTCAGGTAGTTGTGTCTATATTTTGTGTGTGTGTGTTTGTTTTTTGTTTTGTGTTTTTTTTTTGCTATGTAGTGTTTCATTGTATGTGACAATTTATTTCCTTATATACCCATTTGCATTGAATGAGCTGATTCTAGCTCATAGTGACCCTGTGCAACACTTTACTTTCCCTATTCTACTGCTGATGGCTACTTGAGTGATTTTAGTTTTGGGTTCCTACTAATAATGAACATTCTTCTACATGTCTTGTAATGGACATAAATCACTCATTTCTTTGGGGTGTATACTCAGAAGCAGAAATACTTTGTCCAAGAATTTGTGTGTTGTTTGTCCTTGGTGGTGCTGCTGGTGTGCCCTGGACTTGGTTTCAACTCAGCAACCCTGCACATGGTTTCCAAGGCTGTAAATTTTTATGGGAGCAGAAAGCCTCATCTTTTTACTGCAGAGCGACTGGCATTTTCAAACTGCTGAGCTTGAGGTTAGCAGCCCGACTTGTAACCACTATATTACCAGAGCTCCTGTTGGTATGTACTGCCAAAAACTATATATTTAAAAAATATATTTGTACCTTGATAACCTATGATCTTTCAGAACATTCTGATTGCTGTAATTAGTCTTTTAAAAAAACATTTCAAAGGGGTATAATAGGGAGATACAATTCAATTTTGGCACTGATCCATAGAGTGGTGCTATGTAGAAAATATTGCTGCTTTTCATTTATTAGTTCATTAATAGGAACTAGGCTTCTGCTTTGTATGTAGACTAATACCAGCCTCTATGGGAGAAAAGAATGAAGTATAAGATACAGCCAGCCCTGCTAAAGAAGCTTTATAGTTAAGTCAGAGGGACAAGAGTATGAAAAGATAAGCATTATAGGGCAGTATGTAAGTAGGAAATGATTTGTATGGATAATATGTGCTCTGGGATGGAGAAGAACAGTCACTGGACTGCAATGATTAGAAAAGGCTTTCTGGAAGAGTCAAGACTTCAGCTGAGCCTTGGTGACAGGGTAGAATTGAATTAAAAGGGATGGATCAGCATGAGCAGTTATAAAAAGGTGAGAAAAGCCTGTTGGGTAATCACATTGGCCTGGCAAAAATGAAAATTTGGGGTTGAAGATCTTGGGAAGATAGTTTTGTTGTTGATGGTAGACGCTGTTAAATTGGTTGCAATTCATAGAGACCCAACAGAATGAAATGCTACCTGGTCCTATGCCATCCTCCAAAGTTAGTTGGAAAAGTAGAACTTGAAGACCAATGTGTAGCCAAAGTCCTTATATTCTTTATGATCTCTAAGCTTTGATTTTCCCTGCAATCAAAGCATCAGAATTGCTATATTTTGGTTTTCCTATTCCATTGTTCTCTGGGAAATAAACTGGGCCAGGCCAACATGGGAAAAAAAAAAAATTACTGGACTTTAGAGAGAAAGTAACACCCTCAAGAGCTTCTGTATCAGACTGTATTGAAGGAGAAATGCCACAAATAGCATTTAGTGGCGCTATTAAGGATAGCATTCTAATTTTTGACTAGGGAAACAATTCATTACCTACCTACTTTGAAAAGACTTTGAGGTGATTTTCCATAGAGGTGGTAGCATATCATGCTGAATTGGGCTTCTGACAGTCTTTTATATTCCTAAGATCCTATTCTACAAATTGTTGAAAAATCATATTACAAGCATTTTTTTTTTCTGTCTTCCACATTAGTATCTTCAGATAATAAGAAAAAGACACCTAATGAAGCTACTGCTAGAAATGAAAGAGACTCATCAGACATAGCACAGAATCAGTCATTGCAAGATCATTATAGAATGTACTCACCCATGATATACCAAGCCCTCTGTGAGCATGTGCAGACTCAGATGTCACTGATGAATGACTTGGCTTCAAAGAACAGCCATAATGGAATTCCTGTTATACCTACCCTCACAGTTTCTGGTTCTGGTCAGTATGAATAATGTTTTTAAAAGCATGAATATAAGCTCTAATTAAATTGCTTGGTTAATGTATGAGATCTGAGTGAATTTCTCTCCCTCTTACCTTTTAGAATCTCAGGCAACTCCACTTTCCAGTTATGGCTTATCTACCTCCACCCCAGTCTTGTCACCTCAGCAGCCAGCCTGCCCACCAGTGGTTCATTCTGTGGGTACAGTTTTTATACTATATAAGGAATTACTGGTTTGTAAAAACCGTCATCTTAGTAAGGAACATTGAATATACTACTATATCTTAATGCAATAGGATTTTTGTGTTTTTCAAGCTTATTAGAAAATAACTGTTTATTAAGGTAGGATAGAAAGCAGAAGAGCGTAATAGCAGGAGGTGTGGTGGGACAAGGGTGGAGATCAGTAGAAAGAAGAAATCACGCACCCACCCCCACTCCCCAAGTACCATTTCTATATACACATTGATAGTGTGCTTTCCAATCATTAAATTAT
>NW_006408648.1:3289499-3299151 GCF_000296735.1 Chrysochloris asiatica | reverse complement strand
TTTTTATCTTTTTGTCAGGATTTTTTTAGGTTTGTTTTTAAATACAGTTATAATTAAATTTTATGCAGCTTTTTATACTTTTTGTCACTTAACATTTTACTTTATTGTAAACCTCTTTCACTATTAAAATAGACCTTTTGCAGATTTTTAATATGTGGTTATTGCTTTATTAAGTGGATATACCATAAGCTGGTGTAACTGTTCATCTATGGGTAGACATTTTGATAACAGGCAGGATTTTGCTGCTGTAATATTTTGATTATAAGTATGTTTATGTATGCCTGAGCTTATTTCCTTAAAATTTCCCAAATTGCCTTGTTGAACACAACTAAAGTTTGATGACTTTAAACAGTTTGAGGTATTTGCAAAGAATCTTCTTAGTCACAGCTCTATAATGTATCCATCTTGCCAAGTGAACTACTTAAACTTTCAAAAATTACACTGTTTATTTTATCAGGAGAAATCCAGCCTACTTACTGATCATCTGGAACTCCATCATGCTGAAAGTCATTTTCTAATATTACTGGCTTGAATTTACTCTGATCAATGCCTAAAGCTCAGTGCTTGCTCTTTTAAAGATGTAACTTATTTTTTTCCTTCTTTAGGAAGCTCAGACTGAGAGTGATAACCAGTTTGAATCAGAAGGTAAAACAGTTTCTGTGAATTCTACTGATGGTCCAAAGGATTCCTTCAACAGCAGTCCTGGAGTTCCTTGCAGCCTACTCAGAACTGATGAATCAGCTGTTCCAACGTGTCAGCATCTAGGTCTTGCTAATGGAATTCGGCCACTACAAGCAGTTCCTAAGGAAGCAGACCTACTAAAGTGTTTTCAAACATATATGACTTTGTTGCATTCTCATGGAAAAGATACTAATCTGGACAATCAGACACACCAAAGCCCCACTCGATCACTGCAGGCTTTCTTGGCCACTAATGAAGAAAAATGTGCCAGGGAACACAGCGGAGAAGCCACAAGTGAAGGAAAGGATTTAAACGTATGGATGCGAGAGGCAAGGACAGTTAAGGATTCACACAAGGCAAAAAATGTGAATCAGACTACTGAAAAAATTAGAACTCTAAAGTATTTGTTGGGAGAGCTCAAAGCCTTGGTAGCAGAACAAGGTAGATAAGCTCATTCTTTATATTTTTCTGTAGCATAAACCAAAAACTCAACCCAACCCACTGCCATCGTTTTAATTCCAGCTCCTAGTGACCCTTTGTAGGGTTTCTGAGAAGATGAATCTTTATGGGCACAAATAGCTTGATCTTTTCTCTGCTAGTGGGATTGAACAGCTGAAGTTGATGTTAGCAGTTCAATGCTTATCCTATAGCCCTACAACAGGACTCGTGTATAGTGGTATGCTAAATAGCAGTGTCATTATTTAGCCTTCATTTAAACTTAGAATATCGATATGGAATTGGGGTGTTTTTTCAGAAAACTATGTCTTAAGCCAAAAAAGAAAGTCCTTTTATGCTTATTTTTTAAGGTTTTGATGCCAAACACCCCTCCCCCAACCTGTGGTTTTGAAATGTGGTGGTGTTATTATTGTTAAATGCTGTCGAGTTGGTTCCGACCCATAGCAGCCCTATATAGGGTTTCCAAGGAGCGGCTAGTGAGCTTGAATCACCGACCTTGAGATTTAAACGACTTTGCAGTCCAGCGCATTAACCCACAGCACCACACCAGAAATGTGTTAGGGAATATCAGACAGTTTTTTATTGGAAGTATATATTCATTCTACTTGATCCAAAGAGCCTTTGAAAAGATTTAACCAAAGAGAATTTGTGGAGATAAAAATTTAGGGGTCAGAGGCACCCAAAAGATGAATAATTAATTACCTGGAATGGGCTGATTATTTTTCCCACTTTAAAAGGATGCTGAAATTTTCACCCCATCACCTGTTTAGTAACCAACCCACTGTTAACTTTGTTTAAGAGATCATAGTGAAGTAGCCAAAACCTTGTACTGTTTACTTTCAAGATTTTTATTCAATTAAATCATGAAAAATGTCTTAGGTGGACTTGAGTGATATTTGAGCCAGGTTGTATTCATTAGTTTTCATTATTTCTGTATTTTCTAAAGCAATGGATTTTTCTTGGAGTAAATGACAGATTTGTTAACTTGGGAAACTGATTGTGGAAGCACTGATGGAATAATATTTGCCAACTGACGCAAAAACAACAAATTCAAGTGTAGCTACAGGAAAATAGTAACACCATTAATCCAGATTGTCAGCCTGTTAAAATTGCTGTTTTCAGACCTTTAATTTATTAATATTCTCTATCTGGATACTTACATCATGGTGACAGTGATAATATCAACATAGCAGTCGTTGAGTGATGCTGTCACTTATTTACTATGTGCCTGGCACTATGCTGGTTTATACGTATTATCTCCTTAATCCTCACAGCAACCCTGTGTGATACTTATTTCTCCTGTTTTATAGATGAGGCATCTGAGGCTTGAGCAATTTTTCTAACGTAGAACATATTTTCTACCTCTTTTGGATATCAAAGTTAACATTATCATTCTTAAATGTGTCAGTTCACAGATATTTTAAGGGAACCAAAAATAAAGAGAATAATATCTGCCTTCCACCTGTATCTGCTTGTCACCTCCAAAAACATCCACTTCACACAACTAACAGCAGGATGTCACATCAAATGAGCTGTGTCTGTTTAGATTAAATCTATTATAAAATTAAATAATGAAACCTAATCTTAGCAGACTTTCACTATTTTACTAAATCAGTCATCTTTGGTAAATTATTTGTTTATACCAGAATTAAGGGTGTGTTGTGAATGTTACTACTGTAAGTAATGATGGTGGTGGTATACCGTGGAGTCGGTTCTGACTCTGCCACCTTGCGTAGGGTTTCCAAGGCTATAAATCTTTATGGGAGCAGAAATCCTTATGTTTATTCTGCGGAACAGCTGGTGCTGTTGAACTCTGCTGACCTTGAGGTTAGCAGCCCGATTCGTAACCACTACGCTACCAGAGCTCATTGTAAGGAATGATAGGACTCCAATATTGTCCTCTGGTTAATATGAACTAGTTGTTAAGTGTCATCGAGTCAGTTCTGAATCATAGTGACTCTGTATAGGGTTGCTGAGGAGCAGCTATTGTTGTTGGTAAGTGCTGTCGAGTCAGTTCCAACCCATAGAGACCCTGTATAGAGTTTCCGAGGAGCCATTGGCGAGCCTGGACAACCGACCTTGCAGTTCAAACGGCTTTGCAGTCTGGTACATTAACCTACAGTGCCACGCAGCTATGTTGTTGTTGTTGTTGTTAAGTGCTGTCGAGTTGGTTTCGACCCATAGCGACCCTGAATAGGGTTTCCGAGGCTGTAAATCTTTACGGGAGCAGATCGCCTCATCTTTCTCCCGCGGAGCAGCTGGTAGTTTCGAACTGCTGCCCTTCCGGTTCGCAGCCCGATTCGTAACCACTACGCTAAATAGGTATGTGGAAATTACCTTCCTGCTAGATTCTTTAACTGAAGACAATCGCTATTTTAATCCTCTGGATTTTGCTTAATCTTTAATTTATTAACCTTAATAGCTTTAGAATTCTGAGTAAACAAACAGCAGGCAGCAAGAAAAAGAAAAATGGGACTTGTAAATAATTGAGTTGAATTTATTTATAGCAAATATGGTGTGGTGCTTTAGGATAATAAGCACTGGAAACACTGGACTGCTAACAGCAAGGTTGGCAGTTGAAACCCTATGCAGAGTGGTTATGAGTTAGCACTTACCAGCAAACTTGGCTATATTTATGTTGCTGCTGAGTACCATCGAGTCAGTTCTTACCCATAGCGACCCTGTATAGGGTTTCTGAGGAGTGACTTGTAACTACATATAAAATCTATAAAAATTTTCTTTTTTATTAATACATAATGGAGCACTGGTAGCGTTGTGGGTGACAATTGGACAGCCAACTGCAAGGGCGGCAGTTTGAGTCCACCAGATGCTTGGTGGAAAAAAGGTGAGACTTTACTCCCATAAAGATTTACAGCCTTGGACACCCTATGAAAAGGGTCTCTATGAGTTGGAATCAACTCCATGACACACTACCAGTAATTTATACTAGTAAAAATTTTAAAAATGCTACTGCCATAGAGTACATCCAACTCATATCAACCCTATAGGACAGAGTAGAACTGCCCCATTGGATTATCAAGGCTGCAAGTCTTTTCAATAGCAGACTGCATCTTTCTGCTTCAAAGAAGCTACCAGAGTCAAACTGCCAATTAAGTCTACTCTACCACCAGGACTCCTTGCATACCTTACCCCAAACAATTTACTAAATTTTTTTTTTGCTGATTTCTTCTGCCTCTTTTAGGGGATTCAGAAATTCAGAGGTTGGTTACAGAAGTAGAGGCATGCGTATCACTGCTTCCAACAAGTGGAGACAAAAATATCCAAGTTGAAATAGCACTAGCCATGCAACCACTAAGAAGTGAAAATGCTCAGTTACGCAGGTAAGAAGTGCTTCTTGAATATTTTCATCTTATATGCGAAGATATTCTATGGTTGTGGTTCAAAAAGTCCAGTGCTTGCTTATCCTACAGGATCCCTAATTGGAAAGTAACTTAGATGTATTGATCTGGAGCCTGCAAAGGCACATCACATAGTGAGATTTGCTTCCTTAGGGTTGTTTCTCTAGAAATCATTAGTATCTAGATACTGTGATATTAAAGGAGCTCTGGTAGTGTAGTGGTTACGAATCAGGCTGCGAACCTGAAGGTCAGCAGTTTGAAACTGTTCCATGAGAGAAAAATGAAGCTTTCTGTTCCTGTAAAGATTTACCGCTTCGGAAACCCTGAACAGGGTCGCTATGAGTCAGTACCGACTCCACGGCACATCACCACCACCACTGTGATATCAAATACGGTTGCCATGATTCAACTCTGATAACACTTTCTTCATTTCTAACCTAAGGGATCCCTGTATTAGCACTAATTTTCCAAAACTAGGAGTAAATAATACTAATGATGATAATAGACAGCAATTACCACTACTAACATTTATTTAATGTTTGTTACGTGCCAGGCTTATATGGCTATAGATATACACATACACACAGGAGGGGACTTGAAAAGATCATGGGAAAATGGAATTAAAAGATAGATTTTTTTATCTGTAAAGTTTTAGAAACTTTATTTATATGTGTATTTATTAACAACATATAAGAGGGGGCTTCAAAAGTTTTTGAAAAAATCCATTATCTTTAAATGCTATTTTTACCACAAACTTTTATAAAAAGTCCCGGGGTGTGTGTGTGTGTGTGTGTGTGTGTGTGTGTGTGTATCAGCTTATACAAAGGACTCTTGTCCTTATGGAATCCTGGTGTGGCACTTTAGGATAAGCCCTGGACTACTAATTGCAAAGTCAGTGGTTCAAACCCACCAGCTGCTCATTGGAAACCCTATACAGGGTCGCTATGAGTTGTTATCAACTTGATGGCACTTAACAACAACATTCTCTGTATATGTGTAATTTCTGTAAATTAATACAAAAACTATGTTATTGTAATTTGCAATTCTCATTTTCAAATTAGGAGATCAAGTCACAGAAACGTAATGTAACTTGTCCAATGTCACAGACATGCAAAATGCCAGAGTTCAGACTGAAACCCAAACAGTTAGATTTTAGAGCACAATGTTCTTGACTTCTAGGCTTCTCTCCTAGGAAGGAGAGATTGACTTATTAATGCTTTAATAGCTAAATGCATTCTATGGAACAAATTAGTAAACTAAGCTTTCAAAATAAATAAGCATTTTGTTGAAAGTTATATAATTGGTGTCTTAATTAAGCATACCATAACCTAGTTTCAGAATATTATGTATTTTCACATTGTCATAATGGGAAATACCATAGTTCTTATTTCCATAATCTGGGCCAATTTTAGAACATTTTAGAATAGGAGCTAATTTAGAATAAGCCACTCAAGAAAAGTAGGCTTATTCATCATTGTCGCTGCTTGTTACTTGTTTTTGGTTTTTTAAAAAATATTTTATTGTGAATTGAATGAAGGTTTCCAGACAAGATCATCAGTTTTATATTCAATGAATATTTTTAAAAGATGCTAGTTTGATGTCTTAGTTCTTCAGACTTGGCACCAGAGCTTTATGACTGTGTGGTATAATATGCCATTGCTGCTACTATTTACTTGACCTTATAAAAGATGAAGTTATTAAGAAATGAAGAATTTGTCAGGTCTGCTCCTTTTAGCAGAATAAGGTTATCAGCACAAGTGTGGGACTTTTTGTTCTATTTATCTAATTTTAATTTTTATTTGGAAAGGATCATTCATCATCTCCATTACAAAAGGTAGTTGCAATGCATAGCCTCATTTAAAAATGTTTTTCATCCTTTTCAATCAAAAAAATAGGAAAGCAATCTTTCAAAAGTTTCTTAGACTTTATTGCCATCTTGTGGCTCAAGGGGGAAAAAAGCTAGGTGAATTGTTTCTGTGGCAATCTTGGCATTTTAGGATGGACAGTTTTTGTTACATGGGGCTCCTGACAAGTACCTCCCTGGTCTCCACAGAGTGCAGGTTTGTACTACCCTCTCCATTTGGACTACCAACAGATCCTGCACATTCCTCAGCTTGTGCTACCTCCAGTTAAGGATCATTGAGCTAGAGAGAGTGCCTTAATATTTATAGGCAAAATAAAATTCATGACCATTTCCTGATTTTAGATTCAGATATGAGCTATTTGTACTTATGCCAAACAAAAAATGAAATGGGAGTAAGAGGGAGGATAATTTGACAGATGCTAACATAATTCTTCCAGACAGAAGCTATTAGAAGAGAAATAGATTTGTTTGTTAGTTGTTTTTTTTTTTTGTTTGTTTTATTTTTATGTTAGAAGAGATAAAAGGAGGGCCAGTGAGGTTAAGATTTAGGCATGGATGCTGAATATGTCATGTGGAGGGTCTGGAGATATGGATAGTATGAGTCTGAAACACAGGAACAATATTCAGGATTGAAATGTAAATGGAATTTATTCACTCAGCATTTCAAAAATTTATCTAGCACTGTTCTAGGCACTGGAGACAATGATAACTAAAAGCAAATTATTTGTTACTAGTATTAAAAAAAATAAAAACCTGCTGCCATTGAATCGATTCTGACACATAGTGAGCTGCTTCATAGGGTTTCCGAGGCTGTAAATCTTTACAGAAGCAGACAGTCTCATCTTTCTCCTGCAGAGAAGCTGGTAGGTTTCAGCTGCTGACAGTGCAGTTAGCAGTCCAACATTTAACCCACTGTGCCACCAGAGCACCTCTTACCAGTATGCTGTTGCTGTTAAGTGCCATTGAGTCGGTTCCAATTCAAAGCAACCCTGTACAGGGTTTCCAAGGATCAGCTGGTGAACTGAAACTGCAGACCTTGTGGTTCTCAGTCCAGTGCTAATCCTACAGTGCCACATATGTAGTAAATGCATTCAGAGGGTATAGAGTGTGAATTGTTGGGGAGTACGGTTTCTTTAAAGAAAGAACAGTAGAGGAGTAAAACTTAGGAAAGAGGAAAACTAGGAGAGGCTGGAGTCACAGATCCATGGGAAGAGAAAATTAAAGGAGAGATATTTGTAGAACATTCAAATTAAACAAAATGTACAAAGGTAGGTTAAATAAAAACATCATGAGATAAGTTATCTCCCCCTTCAGAAGTATATTTTGCAGAACAAGTATACAGTATTCTATAGTCTTGAGCAAATTTGAGAAATAGGATCTCTTTTAGAGATTGTTTAATGACGATCAACAGTAGAAGAAAAGTAAAAGCTATGTAAGCTCAAGAATATAAAAGAGAAAAATAAAAATATTACTAAAATGCAAAGTTCCATTAAAAATAACCAAAAAAATAACAGATAAACAAAATGAAGTCAGTGATAGTATATTCCAATAAACTAAGCAACATGAAGGCTAAGTTTTTGTCTCTTGTTTGCTGCTGTATCTCTAGCACTGCTTAGCACTCACTTTGATAAATATTTGTGAAATGACTAAATTCATGGTGAATAATCTTGAAAAATCACAACTTATCTGTCAGGTTGTCATACTGTAGTAGCTTGTGTGATGCTGTGATGCTGGAATCTATGCTGCCAGTATTATAAATACCAGCAGGGTCATCTACTGTGGACAAGTATCAGTGTACCTTCCAGAGTAAGACAGACCAGGAAGAAGGAGAGTTGAACTATGGATATTTAGGCATGGAAAATCTTATGAATAGCAGTAGAATATTGTCAGATATCATGCTGTGAAATGAAAGCATGAAGAATAGCACCCGACTGTTGTCAGATGTCTTACCAGAATATGAACCCTTCAGATTGGAAGGCACTCAAAATGTGATTTGGGAAGAACTGCCTCCTCCAAGTAGAGTTGACTGTGATGACACCAATGTAGTACAGCTTTTGGGATCTTCATTTGCTGATGGGGCAGAAAGCAGAGAATACCAGAAAGATGTGTACTATTGCTTAATTGACTGCAAAGGCTCTCAACTGTGGATCATGAGAAGCCATAGATAATATTGTGGAGAATGGATATTCCAGAACATTTAATTGTGTTAATGAGGAACCTGTATGTAGACCAAGAGCCAGTTGTTCAAACAGAACAAGAGACTACTGAATGATTTAAAACCAGGAATGGTATGCACCAGGGCTGTATTCTTTCACCATTCTTATTCAGTCTGTGTGTTGAGCAAATAATCTGAGAAGCCAGATTATATGAGAAGAGTGTGGCAACAGGATTGAAGGAAAATGCATTAACAACCTGTAATATGCAAAATGGTACAACTTTGCTTGCTGTAAGGGAAGTGAACTTAAAATCCTTATTGGTGAAGATGAAAGACCACAGCCCTGTAACATGGGTTGCACCTCAGTGTAAAGAAAACAAAAATCCTTACAAGTAGACCAATAAATAAGATTATCATAATAAATGGAGAAAAGATTCAAGTTACCAAAGACTTCGTTTTGCTTGGATCCACAATCAACAATCATGGAAGCAGTCAAAAAATGACATGACTTATTACACTAGGAAAATTTGCTGCATAAGACCTCTTCAGAGTGTTCAAGAGTAAAGATACCAATTTGAGGACTAAGGTGTGCCTGACCTAAGCCATGGTATTTTGAATTGCCTCATATGCATGTCCACCACTCATCTGTCAGTTTTCCATACTGTGGTGGCTTATGTATTGCTGTGATTCTGGAAGCTGTGCCATGAGTATTTTAAATACTAGCAGGACACCATGGTGGACAGGTTTCAGCTGAGTTTCCAGATGAGGACAGATTAGGAAGAAGAAGAGGTGGGCTACTTCCGAACATTTAGTCACTGAAAGCAGTAAAACACTGCCAGATAGCACCAGAATAGAATAATTAAACATGATGAAGAACACCAGAACATTGTCAGATATAGTGCCGATAGATAAGCCCCTCAGGTTGAAGGCATTCAGAATACGACTGGGGAAGAGCTGCCTCCTCAAAGTAGAGTTACTATATTATAATGATAATATAGTAAAACCTTTGGGACCTTCATTTGCTGATGGGGCAAATCTCAAAATGAAGAGAAACAGCTGTAAACATCCATTAATAATCAGAACATGGAATGTATGAAGTATGAATCTAAGAAAATTGAAAATTATCAAAAATGAAAT
>NW_006408648.1:3266552-3286904 GCF_000296735.1 Chrysochloris asiatica | reverse complement strand
TCCTTGGAGAAAGACATTATGTTTGTTACAGTGGAAGGTCACTGAAAAAGAGAGACCCCAAATAAGATAGATTGACAGTGTCATAAGCTTAAGTGTAACAACAATTGTGAGGATCGAGCAGTGTTTCATTCTGTTGCAGGTAGGGTCTCTATAAGTTGGATCCAACTCAAGGACGCCTAACAACAATCTTGAAGAAATCAAAATGGAAATGGAACAATCCATAAAATACTGTAAAAAACATGATCTATATATATAGAAATTCAGCAAAAGAGATGCAAACTAATACAATTGATTTTCCTGGAAAAGAACAAAATAAATGTATAATGATACATTAGTAAAAGATATATAAATAAAGGGGGTTCTCCTGGCGGTTGTGGGGAGAAAAACCAGGTGTCTGCCGCGTGGGCAGTATGTTAGACAATGAGGACAATTTTGATGGTGACGACTTTTGATTATGTGGAGAAGAAGGAAGGACTAGATGACCTGGAGAATGCTGAGGAGGAGGGCCAGGAGAAAGTCAAGATCCTTCTGTCAGGAGCGACCACAGGCCAACCAGAAGCGGATCACCCACGTGGTACATGACCAAATATGAGCAAGCCCGCGTGCTAGGCACCCAACCCCTCCAGATCGTGATTTGTGCCCCCATGATGGTGGAGCTGGAGGGGGTATCCCCTGCTCATCACCATGACGGAGCTCAAGGCCTGAAAGTTCCCATCATCATTTGCCACTATTTGCCAGATATGAGCTATGAGGACCCCCAGCCACCATCCCACCCCACCTCGGTCTCTATCCTCCTGCTCTTTCTTCATCCGTGTAAATAATAAAGTGCTCCGCCTTCCAGCCACAAAAACATATATAAATAAAAAGATGAATATAAATTTACTAATTTAAAGATTTTTGTCTGCATATTAAGTCACACAGGATCCCAGAAAAATTGTGCAAAACAATCAATGCAAAGATGTGCTGGTAAAGTTACTATACCTGAAAAATACAGAAAGATTTCTTATAGATATTCCAAAAGAAAAAGTAAATATCAGGCATTTCTCAGTCATTCACAGTCTAAGTTGCCAGAAAATCATAGAACAGCATCTACAAAGTTCTAAGGAAAAGAAAATATGCTGCAAGGGTCCCATATGCGGTCCAGCTGTCCTGTTAGTGTTGTATAGGCAGCAGTCACACTCTCAGATGTGAGAAATGTAGAAGTTCCCAAGTTCTCGGGCTCCTTTAAAAAATGTAAAAGAAACTTTTGCATGGCAAAGCCCAATTAATCAAGAAATGAATTCAAATAAAGTAGTGGTCTGGAGAGGACGGGAATCTATTTTTGTGTAGAACCAAGATTACACAACTATGAGAATTATAATTACAGAATAGAATGTGTTAGTAATCTTGGAAATAAAAATTCCAAATTCTTAATGTTTCTCATATGCTGTTTTCTTAACTTCATCTTTTTAGGACTTCATATTTCTTCAAGTAAAAAGTTTCAATTAATGTTTATCAGTTCTGGTTTCACTTTTTACCTTTTTTGTTATTAAAATTATGTAATCCTAAATTCAATACGTGGTGTTTTAAAATAATATTTTAATACCATCCCATTATTTTAAAATTCTGTTTAGTGATTACTTTTTATTTCTATATACACTAGAAAAAAAATGATTGAATGATATCTAGTAAATAATGATAATACTTTTTATTTAACATTACCCTAGAGATTCTAAGCAGTGCAGTAAGTCAAGAAAAAAAAATACATATATAAGCCATCCTCGTTAGAAAGGAAAAAGTGAAACTTTCAATATACATATTATATATAGTATTATAGTTTTTGTAGAAATCTCATGTCTTTTACAAATAGTTACTAGAACTGGAACTCATTTGAGTTTAACAAGGTTGCAAAAATCAATTGTTTTTGTGTACCTGTAATAGATAATTTTAGATGAAGTATGAAAAGTATGAAGCATTATAGAAACAAATTTAGTAAAAGAGATGTAAGGTCTATACACTGAAACCAATAATACATTGCTGAGAGACACTAAAGAAGATGACCTATATACTATAAATAAGATATTTATTAGGCTCAGAGATGTAGAACATTGTTAAAACATCAGTTCTCTCCAAATGGATTGATAGAGTCTGTCAATTCCAGTGAAAATCTTCTCTAGACAGCTGATAAAGTAGAGGATCAGTGAAAAAGAGGAAGACCCTCAACCAGATGGTTTGACACTGGCTACATAGCAATAATTGTAAGGATGGCATAGGAACAGGAAGTGTTTTGTTCCGTGTGCCTAGGCTTGCTATGAGTCAAATCCAACATTATGGCACCTAACAACAGAAGAAAAATAACCAAATCAACTTTGGAAAAGGAGAACAAAGTTGGTACTGTCTGTTACAGTAAAAAAAAACTGTGGCATCCAAGTTATGGTAGACAAATAGACCAGTGGAATAGAACAGAGTCCAGAAACAGACTCACACATTTGGACACAGATTTTTTTTTTTTTTTTTTACATGATGCCAAAGAAATTCAATGGGTAAAGGTTCACCTTTTCAGTAAATAAAGCTGAAACAATTAGCAATATAAAAGACAGAAATGTAAACCTCAGCTTCTACCTTACACCATATACAAAAGTTAACTTGAAATGGAGCAGAGATTTTAATATGTGTTAAAACTACAAAACTTGTAGGAGAAAATCTTAGTGACCTTGAATTGGGATTTTGTATTTAGCAGAACTAAATTCTCAACTAGAAAAAAAAAGAGAACATTATCAAAATGAAGTTACTCTTCAAATTAACACTGATTCTTCAGTGAAGAGGCAACCCATAAGCTAGGAGAACTCATTTGCAAAAATCTGTATTTCATAATGGACTTGCTCTTTGAATATTTAAGTATATGTATTTGGGTATTTAAGGAGCTCTGGTAGCATAGTGGTTACGATCAGGCTGTGAACCTCAAGGTCAGTAGTTTGAAACTGCCAGCTATTCTGTGGGAGAAAGATGAGACTTTCTGCTCCCGTAACGATTGATAGCCTTGGAAACCCCGTACAGGGTCACTATGAGTTGGAACTGACTCCATGGCACATAACCACCACCATTTAGGTATTTAGAGTATATGTAGAACTGAGTAATAAGACAAGCATCCAGTTTTAAAGTGTGCAGAATATTTGAGTAGACATTTCATCAGAAAAGATGTATGACTATCAAACACATGAAAAGATGCTCACCTTCAGTAGTCTGACATACCACTATGTACATACTGACTAAAGCCAAACCTACTGATGTCAAGTTGATTCTGATTCATAGCAACCCTACTGTTGTTGTTAAGTGCCATCCAGTCAGTTCTGTCCCATAGTGGCCCTATATAGGGTTTCCAAAAAGTGGTGGTGAAGTTGAACTGCTGACCTTGCAGTTCAAACCTACCTTGCAGTCCAGTGCATTTAACCCATGGCTAAAATACAAAAGACTGACCACAGCAAGTGTTGGTGAAGATACAAAGGAACTTCCCTAGTGGAAATATAAAATAGTACAGCCATTTTGGAAAACCATTTGACAGTTTCTTAAAAATTATTATGTGCATCTACCATTGTTACTGTTAAGGGCCTTTGAGTCGATCCTGACTCAGCAAACCTGCATGGAGTTTCTGAGGAGCACCTGGTTGGTTTGAACTGCCAACCATTGTAGTTCGTAGTCCAGTGCTGATCCTATAACACTACACCAGAAGTCATCTACCATGTGACCCAGCCTTATCACTCTTAGGTAGTTACTCAAGGGAAGTGAAAACGTATGTCCACACAAAGACATGCTCATGAAGTATCCATCAGCAGGTTATTAGCTAAACAAATGATAGTGTATCTGTAAAATAGAATACCACTAAGCTAAAAGGAAAGAGTGATGGTCACATGTAGCCGCGTAGATGAATCTCAGACTTACTCTGAGTGAATGAAGCCAAGCTTAAGAGATTGCATGTTGTATGATTCCATTTATATACAGTTCTTCAAAATGCAAATTAATCTATAAATCAGTGGTTGCCTGAGAAGGAGAGAAGTACAAAAATGGGCATGAGGAAACTTTTGGGGTGTTAAATATGTTAATTTTTACCTCACTTAAGTATGTTAAAAGGAGCTCTGGTAGCATAGTGGTTATGAATCAGGCTGCTAATTCAAAGTCAGCAGTTCGAAACTACTAGCTGTTCCGTGGGAGAAAGATGATACTTTCTGTTCCCATAAAGATTTACAGCCTTGGAAACCCTGTACAGGGTCGCTGTGAGTCGGAACGGACTCCACGGCATATAACCACCACCAACCAAGGTTTGTTAAAAAGTATCTATAGACTGAAAAAATTGTGTAGATGTCAGTAGTTTTCCTCTGTTAAAATGTTAAACTCAAGTATGGCTAAATATAATGCATACTATTTTTAAATAGTGTATGTAACATCCATTTTTAAAAGATTATCTTTTGGTATTTATTTTTATGTACACATAATTCATTATGAGTCATTTTTATAGAACATTCAATTAAAAAAAAAACAATTTGGCTCTTAAAGCAGGGAATGAGAGGCAAGAGAATAGCTAGTGTTGCAGTTAGATTGGAGGAAGTGTTTTCTTAAGGTAGCAATTTTAGTATGCTTCTCAGGTTAGGCACATGAGCTGACAAAGAGGGAGAAGCTTCCAATGAAAAGATGAAGGAAGTAAGAGTTTTTGATGGCATAGGCGAAGGTGGGAGCAGATGAGACCTCATTCTTTGAGACTAGAAGTAAAAATTGGTATACGCATACATGAATTGGTAGATCTTTTGACAGAAGGATAACAGTTTATCCCAAATCTATTTTAGTGAAAGTAAGAAAAAATATTCTACTAGAGGAGAGGATAAGGAGGATGAGAGACTTCTATTGAGTAAAGGGAAAGAGAGAGAAATCTGACCAGGAACACACAAGAAGATGTCAAGCAAAGCTACTGTCACATACTTGATATGTAAGAGAACCTCATGTGTTAGACTTTTTTACATAACACCAAAAGAAGCATTGTGGCTGGAGTTCTGTATCACCAGTCTGTGCTACCTTTTCTAGATGTGCACTCTGTTGTAAAGGGGAGACCTTTTTAGAAAATCAGAATTTTATTAGCGTTACCATTTTGGAAGTGTTTGAAACCTTTCTTTTCCTTCCTTAAATTTTGGTGGAATTCCTTAGTGAACGCATTTATTTAGGTTGGGAGTGTTTTTATCACTGCGTTAATCTCTTCATTTGTTAAGGGTCTGTTGAGACTTTACTCTTGAGTCAGTTTGGGTAACTTTTGCTTCTAAGAATTTGTCCATTTCATGTAGATTGCCTTCTTTAAGTTTTAAGTGCACAATAATATAGTCTTGTGCAAGATAACAATACAGAAGATATAGCATAAGATATGCAAGTTTCCGTTTACACATACAATCTCTTTGTCTCCCCACTGCTAACAAATTTTTTTTTCATTCCAGAAACTATATGAATCTGTGCACACACTCTACATACACATGTATATATAATGTTGTTGTTAAGTGTTGTTGAGTTGGTTCTGACTCATAGTAACCCTGAGTAGGGTTTCTGAGGAGTTATCCTACAGAGTCGCACCAAGACTCCATACATATAATAGAGCTTTTTAAGACATGTAAGTGGGTTTTGTATTATCATACTGTTCTTCAGCCCCCTTTTTTTCATTTCCTAAAGCGTCTTGAAAATTTTTCATGTAGAAGTGTCGTTCTTTCTAATGCATGTGTTGTATTAGTATTTCATGGTATGGATGTTCCATAACTCGTGTAGTGTTTTACATTGTTTTGAACATTTCAATATTCAGTATATTGTTGTGAACATCCTTGTACCCATTTGCAGGGTTGTAGATACTTTTGCACGTGCATGACTATTTCTGAGGCTAGAAAACATAGAGGTAGACTTATTTTGTCAAAGATCATGAGCATTTTACATTTGGGTTTATACTACCAAATTGCCATTCGAAATGGTGATGCCTATAGACTCCTGCCACATGAGAGAATTCCCTTCCCTGTTCCCTTACAACACTGAGTGTTAGCTCCTTCTGTTTTTGACATTAGATATATCAAAAAATTTTGACACTAGACATGGCCAAAAGATACTAGTATTAAATAGGCTGTTTTTCATATTATATAATTTTTATTTCTGTTTCTTATGTGAATTACCCATTCTTATCCTTTTTCACTTTTGATAGGATTGTCTTTCTTACTGATTTATAAGAGCTCATCAAACGTTACGGACTCTGTCTGTTATGTAGGTAGGAGACATTTTCTCCCAGGCTTCTAAGCTTAGAACAAATGTTAACGTAATTAAATTCTTTATTCTTTTCTTTGAAGATTGCTGGATTTTGAGTCTTGCTTAGGAATGCCTTCCTCATTCAAGGTTAGGTAGATTTTCCCCTAATATAGGTATCCATTGCTTAACGTCCCTTTGGGACAATGTCAGACTGCGAACGTCTGTGACCCCATAACGTTTTTTTTTAAAACAGGGAAAGCAGCTCTCGTTTTGTTTATTATTTTTCCTTGTTGTTAAGTGCTGTCGGAGAGTCATTTCTGCCCCATAGCAACCCTGTATAGGATTTCCAAGAAGCAGCTGGTGAGTTTGAACCGCCAACCTTGCAGTCCAGCGCATTAACCCACAGCACCACACCAGGACTCCTTGTTTCCCCTTACTGGTTTTAAAGCCCTGGATCACAGGTGGTAAAGTAGAGGACATGACTCTGGGCACCAACGTTGTCCAGTAGGCAGGTAGGCAGAACAGCGGGCAGAAGTGGGTGCGGTGGGCGCTCTGCTCCTTCCCCACTTGCTTCCTCTCACTCTGCTCCTGTAGCCAACCTCTCAGCTGCGGCTGCTGTCCGGTTCTTCAGCCTCCACCAGCGGTTCCAGCGACAGCAGCAGTGGCAGCAACGGCAGTGAGGACAGCCGGAAGCAGGCGCCCAAGAGGTTTTAATGCAATACTCACACAGTGTCCAAATCACAGAATATATTGTGGATGTTAAACAATGTATACCTGTACTTCTTAGGGTGGGTTTATTTCTTTTGTTTAGCTCTAGATCCATCTAGAATGAATACTTTCGATTGGTGTGAGGTAGGGTATTATCCTTTTAGATTCAATAACAAAAGTAAATATTCTGATATATATTGTTCTCAAGTAAATAATTCTGGAAGAATCCTTTGATGGTGAAAATGGTTAATACTCTTGGCTACTAACTGAAAGTTTAGAGGTTTGAGTTTACCTAGAGGTGCCTCAGAAGAAAGGCCTGGCAGTCCACTTCTGAAAAATCAGCCATTGGAAACCCTGTGAAGCACAGTTCTACTCTGAAACATATGGGGTCACATATGGGATCTGAATTGCCTCAGCAATTGGAAAAAGAAATTCTGAAGAGTTACTAGAGATAACTTTTTAAAAATGAACTATTACCTTCTTAAAAGTAAAGATTTATTTTCCTATTGTTTATTCCTGTTTGTGAAGCAACTACCTGTTGCAGGGGGTTGGGGAGAAGCAAACTCACTGCCATCGAGTCAATTCCAATTTACGGTGACCGTACAGGACAGAGTAGAATTACTCCTTAGGATTTCTGGGACTGAAAATCTTGACAGTAGCAGACAGCTTCTTATTTTTTCTGTGAATTGGCTGGCAGGTTTGAACTGCTGACCTTTTGGTTAGCAGCCCAACACTTAACCTACTGTACCACCAGGACTCCTTACGTGCTTTGAAGTTGCTGCTTAAAAACATGCTCATTACTAAAATAAATTCATTAACTTTTCCATATAGTAATAACTTACTAGCAGCATGGGTTTGTGTTTGTTAAATTTTCTATTGTTTGACAGACTATCAAGCAAATGTTAGTCCCTGTTGGTGTTCCAGTTCATAGTAATGACAGATCATTAGGAAAGTAAATGATTAATTAACTACAATAACAAAGATACAGGATAGGGAGACAGAAAGGAGAAGAAAATGGCGAGATGTGAAAGGAAATGGTAGAAATAGAAGGAAAAGAAATATTAAAAGATTTAAAGCAACAAAAAAGAAAAGAGGTTGGGGAAAGTCACCTCTTTCTGATGAGGAGAGGTTTTATGCTGTCCCATCATCTATCTTCCTGGGCTAACCTGGCTTTCCCTTTCCCTCTTTCAGCCTCAGCTACTACAACCTCCGAGGGCACCTGAGTAGTACATTGCCTCTTGAAACTTACTTCTACCATTAAAACTCGATACCAATTGCATTATGCCCCATAACAATAGTATTGTTTTGTTCATTTGGTTTTCTTGCTTTAGGAGTAAATTTCTGCTACCCTACTAGTTGCTAATATTTGTTTTCTATGTTGTCAAATGTACCCTGTTAAATGAGCCCAGGATTGTGGCATTCATGTTTCTTCATAATTTCCTTTAGGCAAGTAAGAATTTTGAACCAGCAAGTTAGAGAACGAGAAAAAACCCAAAAGATGTCTGGTTCTCCGGAATGCAACCTCCTTAAACGTAGGTAAAAGAAGAACTTTTAAGGATTAACATTAAAATCTTTGTGGCTCTGGAAATGTTAATGCAAAAATGGGCTTACTTTCTTTGGGTGACGTGGTGAATTTTCTTCTTCTTCTCTCTCTCTTTTTTTTTTTTTTTTTTAATTTCATTCTGATTTGGATGTAAATTTGCAGAGAAAATCAGTTTTCCATTCAGCAACTCACACATTTTGTTTTTTTTGACATTGAGTGCAATCCCAACAGTGTAACGTGGGTATATGGATATTATTGTATCATAAGGATACAATATATCCTTGACAAGGATAGAGCTTGAAATGCTGTTTTTGATGATGAATGCAATACCATTCTTCTTCAGTTTGTCATTGCTGGCAGAATAGACCATGATTGTCCAATTCAAAAAAGTCAATACCTGTCTATTTCAGCTCACTAATGCCTGAGCGATATTATTGATGAAGTCTTTTGATGCTCATAAATGTTTAATTTTTAGAAGGTCCCAATTGTCTAGCTTGTTGTCTGCTGTTAGTACAATTTTATGTTTAATAGTATGTTTATACCATGTATTTGGGTCTCTGAGTCAGAAATTACTCTGTTCCTATGAGCTTGGGTTTTGAGTTATTTTCTTAATTTTTTCTTTGATGATCCTTATCATTTTAGGTCTTACAAATAAGTATTTGATCCTCTTGTTTGAATATGGAAAAAAATGTGGATCCTTCCATTAAAATTTAAAATATGCAGAAACACAAAAATGAAAGACCCATGCTACCAAACTCCCCAGTAATAGCCTGGTTTTAGAAATAACAAATAAACAGTGTTTCCTTTCAGAGATCTTTTGCTCATATATTTCACAAATACTCTGCTCCAGGCACTGACAGACTACATATGTAGTTTTTCCTTTTTAAAAATGAGATTATACTGTATCTATTTCTCTGCAGCTTTCGTTTATTCTCTTAACAAAGAGTAGATGTTTTTTTATATCAAATACATAAATATGATTCTTTAGAATTGGTTGGCTATTTTCTTGTGCTGCTCTATCATAATTTATTAAAAGACATGATGGTAGATCTGTATGCATTTACCCTTTTTTCCAAATACAGAATGCTTACAATAAAAACCTATGTACATGTGTTTTTGTGCACGTGTGAGTATTTTTGTAGGATAGATTTATAGCTGTAGAACTGCTATGTCAATGGCTATATATAACTGCAATTTTGACAGATAGTGCCAAATTGTCATTAGGGATTACAGAGCTTAAAGCAAAAAGAAAAGCAAAAAATGAATAGTTCTAATAGTTGAGGTTTTGTTTTTGTGTATATTCTTTGAGGTCTTTCCTGTCATTGCTGTTGTTGTTAATTGCCATTAAGTCATTTCCCCTTGTACAACATGCACAGCAGTGACCTGTATCTAACAGAATGAAACACTGCCCAGTCCTGTGCCATTCTCACAATTGTTGCTGTGTTGTTGAAGCCACTCTGTCAATCCGTCTTGTTGAATATTCCTTCTTTTTTGCTCACTGTCTGCTTTACCAAGTATGGCGTCCTTTTCCAGGGACTGGCCCCTCCTGATAACATGTTCAAAATATAAGAGGTGGAAGTCTTGCCATCCTCACCTTTAAGGAGCATTCTGGATGTACTTCTTTGAAAATCCTCCTTGTTTTTATTGTTCTTCTGGCAGTCCATATTCTTCACCTGTACCGTAATTCAAAGGCATCAGTTTTTTGGTCTTCTTTATTCTTTGCCCAGCTGTTACATGCATATGAAGTAATTAAAATACCATGGTTTGGATCAGTCACACCTTAGCCTCAAAGTGACATCTTTGCTTTTTAACACTTAGGCTTTCCTAAGCTACCAACCACAAAGGAAAAGGCTGATAAAGTGAGCTTCCGGAATTTAATAAAAATTTCTATATAGCAAAATTACAAGGATATTCAAAACCATCAACATGGAGAAATTGTTCTGATACAGAACAGAAGATTATCTAAATATATAAAAATCTGTTGCAAAGCAATAATAGAAATATGACCACCCATCAAAGCACTTCACTGAATTGCCAGATTCACCTGCAGCATAGATAAGCCAGTGTCATCTGTTAATTAAACCACTGATCTCCCTACTTCCTGTCTCAACTCTCCTTTGTCCTTCCCTTCCCTAACCCTCACCCATATCATTTTTTGTAACTTTGTGAATTGAGTGAAGGTTAACTGAGCAGGTCATCAGTTTTACATTCAACAAATCATATGCTTTGTATCATTACAATGATTGCAACCCCATCCATGTTAATAGTATTTACCTCTATTCACTTTAACTCTTGCACTCCTCCCTGTGTTTTCCAATACCTTTATCTTTTCCTGTGCCAGCCTCCCTCTTGTTATATATATAGCCTTCCCCATCACCCAAGTTAACATGAGTCTGCCTTCTACACCGTGAATAATTTTCCCTCTCCCTGCCACCCCATGAACAGGATGTTTCTTTTAGCAAGAAAACCTTTTCTTACGACAGTGATCTCATACAGTATTTGTCCTTTTGTGATTGACTAATTACACTCAGCATAATGTCCTCCAGGTTCATCTGTGTTATGAGGTGTTTTGCAGATTCATTGTATTCTTCGGTGTTGCATAGTATTCTGTTGTGTATGTGTACCAAAGCTTGTATCCCTTCTGCTACTCTCTGTCTCTTGACCAGTGCATTTAATCCATTTTCATTCAGTGTAATTATCAATAGATGTGAATTGATTGTTGTCATTTTGTTGTGTGTTTTATTGTGGTGCTGCTGGTTTCTTTGTTCCACGTAATTTTCTGTGCTGAGTTCATTTTTTTTGTGGGTTTTCTTTTCATTTTCATATCTGTTGTGTTAATGTTTACTGAGTGTTTTCTGATTTTCCACTTTTTAATTTTGGTGTGAAGGTGTATTTTCTTTGAGGTTATCCTGTAGTTTCTTTTTTCCCCATTTTAAACAGTTTTATCACAAAATCTACTTGACTTCCTTGCTATGTGGAGGTTCTGTATGTTCACAATTTCCTCTTTTTGCTTTGTAGTTGGCTTCATTATAATTTGATATCTCTGCTCCCCTATTTTCAGTCATGTAGGTTTGTGTAACTTTATATAGGTTTGTGTTTCTGTATCTAGATTGAGTTACAGGTGTTGTTGTCTTGTATGTTAATCTCAGGTTGTGTACTTTTGTTGATTCTCAGTCCGAAGAACACCCTTTAGTATTTTTTTGCAAAATTGGTGTGGTTATTACAAATTCCTTTATAATATATTGGACATCTGAAAATGTCCAGATTTCACCATTTTATTTGAGGGATGACTTTGCTGAGTCTAGGATTCTTGTTGACAGTTTTTTTTCTCTCAGTTTTGTATGTATCATCCTTCGCATGGTTTCTGCTGAGAAATCAGAACTGAATCTTACAGGCTCTTCTTTGTAGGTAACTTCATTTTTCCTGAGCTGTTCTCAGGACTTTCTCCTTGTCTTTCATTTTGGAAAGTTAGATTATGTTATGTCTTGTTGATTTTCTTTTGGGTTCTATTCTGTTTGGGGTTTGTTCAGCTTTTTGAATAGTTTTCTTCTCATCTTTCATGATGTTAGGGAAGTTTTCTTTCAGCATCTCGGACACTTTTCTCCATGCTTTTTATTGCCTCTTCCTGTTCTGGAATTCCAGTCACCAGTAAGTATTCCTCTTTATGGTGCCCCACATAAATCTCTGCCATTCCAAGTTTTTTCATTATTTTTTTCAGATTATTCTTCTAGCTTAAGGAGCTCTGGTAGCGTAGTGGTTACGAATCGGGCTGCGAACCTTAAGGTCAGCGGTTTGAAACTACCAGCCGCTCCGCGGGAGAAAGATGAGGCTTTCTACTCCCGTAAAGATTTACACCCTCAGAAACCCTGTACAGGGTCGCTATGGGTCGGAACCGACTCGACAGCACTTAACAACAACAACATTCTTCTAGCTTACTAGTACTGAGAGATGTATCATCAAGGTTACTAGTATTCGGCTTCCATTTCTTCAAATGTACTCCATCCAGTTCTGAGCTCTCAGTATTAATCTTCTGGATTTCTGTTTGCAGGTTTTATATTGTTTCCAAACTTGCATTTATTTCATCTATTTGCCCTTGTAATATTTTCCTCAAGTTTCTATGTGTTCTACTTCCTTTTCTCTTTCCTTTTCTTCCTCAGAAATGTTTCCTGGCTACATCTTAGTTATTGGAGCTAGTCTCTCTTGTTCTTTGTGTGAGCTAAAATCTTTTGTTGTCTCTGAGACATTGTGATATTGTTGAACTGCATGTAATTGACGATTGTATGGTTGTTTGTTCATAGGCTCTCACCATCTGTTTGCTGGTGGGTGTGATGAGAGAATGGAAACAGGTACCATTTTCCATTCTCTGTTCATGCACCTCAGTTTAGGGTGGGTTTGGCTGGTGTTGGCTGATGTCTGTCATTGATCAGGTGGTATAGGAGTTGATACTGACTCATGTCCCATGGGTGGAACTGCAGAGAGTATGGTTGTGGCTGAGTTATATATGGGCATGGTTTCTGTCTGCCACTGAGTGGGTCAAAAAGAGAAAATACATACAGAAAATCAAAACAGAGTAAACAAGCAAAAGCAAAAACAATCTAATAAGGAGAAAAAAAGAAATAAAAACAGGCAGCAACAAGAAAAAAAGAGTATATTAACTAAAAAGAGAAAAGAAGGGCAAGAAAATAGAGCTGTACAAGAGAAAAATAAGAGAAAAACATACTAAAATAGAAAAGATGAAAAGGGGACAAAACTAGAATAGTAAAGAAAAATCAAGAGGTAAAAAGGAGAAGAGGATGGAAATGAGAAACAAGAAAAAAAGTAAAGTGGAGATAGAAAGGATAAAAATTAAGGGAAGGGAAAGAGTAAAAACAAAGAAAAAAGAAAAAACAAAGACATCAAAACAATAAAAGGAAAAATAAGTGAAAAATCAGCACAGTTGTTGGACCCAGCGAGGAGGAAATTCCAGGGGCTCCTGTTAGCCAAGAAACTCACAAGGTGGATGGAAGACGGATGTGGCATCTGAGTGCCTAGCCCTAGATGGAGTTCTTATAGACCTAGGTATTGTCCATGTTCAGGACACTCAATCTGGATGTAGTTTGTGAAAGCCATTCAGGTTGGTAGTTTCACTGTCTGTAAGAACCAGAGGGTAGCGGGGGACAGGGTGACTGATTATTAAGTTTCTTGCAAGTCTAATGCTCGTCTAAATCCAGGTGCCAAGGTGGTGCAGGTGGAACCTGTCTCACACTGGCTTAATCTGCAAGGCTCCAAACTCCTAGAGAGCAGGTTAGATGAGAGTGGGGACCGGCCTAACCTCTGTTATCCAGGGAAGTATGGGGGACAAGAAGGAATCACATCTTTTATGTCACCCATTGTATATCTATGTCATCAACCCCACTGTCTGTCTCTCCAAAGCTGCTCAGAAAAGTTCAAGATGGCAGCACTGTGTCTGGCCGACAGTCCGTCCACTATTCTCATTTCACTGCCCCTGCTCAAATAGGTTTTCAATCCATTTCTCAAACCTTTCTCCAAAGCTCAGGCTTCCAGAATTGTTTTCTGTGTTGTTTCATTTGTTATAGAGGGTCTGTATAGGCTTTCTGCCTGATCTGCAGTTTTTCCAGATGTCTCCCCCACAAGATGCACAAGAATGCCCAAGCTTGCAGATAGTACCCATTTGACTTAGCCTTGATGGCTTGATAATCATAGCTCAAATAGAGTAAGATAAAGAATGCCCAAGCTTGCAGATAGTACCCATTTGACTTAGCCTTGATGGCTTGATAATCATAGCTCAAATAGAGTAAGATAAAGAAATCTGATAGAGGAAGCAAGTGTAAATTGCTAAAATTTGATTAACTTGACTTATGCACATAGTAGCTCAAAATACCAACTGAGAGGGAAGGAGTCTTCATATCAAGGATCAAACCTATCCCCTCTGTACACAGGGTTGATAGGAACAGGCAACTTAGATATTGGTTACCAAATATGAGGTGGGTATAAAGGCATGCTCTGGTAGTGTTGTTGTTGTTGTTGTTAAGTGCCGTCGAGTCGGTTCCGACCCATAGCGACTCTGTACAGGGTTTCCGAGGGTGTAAATCCTTACAGGAGTAGAAAGCCTCATCTTTCTCCCGCGGAGCGGCTGGTAGTTTCGAACCGCTGACCTTAAGGTTCGGAGCCCGATTCGTAACCACTACGCTACCAGAGCTCCTTAGTGATTACAAATTGGGCTGCTAACCTCAGGGTCAGCAGTTCGAAACTACCAGCTGTTCTATGGGAGAAAGATGAGGCTTTCTGCTCCCATAAAGATTTACAGCCTCAGAAACCCTGTACAGGGTCTCTATGAGTCGAAGTTGACTCCACCGCACATTACCACCACCATAAAGGCTTGAAGTGACTTACAAAGTTTCAAGGGGGAGTTTAGTTTCAGAGTGTGTCAGGGAAGGTAGAATCCCCACTGAATAGTTTTCATCTTGTCTAGACAGGTGTAGTGAAAGGAAATGGGGATAAGATTCTTATGATTGAATAGTGAATGATTGTTATCAAGGCTAATTTTGATTACGGCAACTGTAAAAGTAGTTTTGTGACATGAAGAGGGGAGCAATAAATGTAACATTCTAGGAACAGAGGAGAGATAGAGTAGCTGAGGAGTCTAGACTCATGGAAAGAGAAAGGCTGTGTGCTGGCATCCAGGGGGCAGGCTTGCAGAATGTGCTCGTGGGTTGTTTAAATGGTTCTATATTCCTGAGTGTTCTTGTGTACTTCAAAAAAACAAACAAACCAGAGAATATAAGCAAATACTGTTTAATGATGCATGGATGGGATTGTAATCATTGCAATGAAATGGAATACGATAGGATGAGTGCAAAACCAATTTTCTCCCATTCAAACTGTCGCTCAATTGACAATAAAAACTTAAAAAAAAAACCCAAGAAACCCCAGATCATTACAGGTTTGTACTTTTAAAATTCAGGTAATATTGATTTCATCTGTTTTGTCTTACAGTGTTTTCTCTTCAGTCATTGAACACATCACTGCAAAATCAATTGCAGGAGTCACTGAAGAGTCAGGAGTTATTACAGAGTAAAAATGAAGAGCTGTTAAAAGTGATTGAAAATCAGAAAGACGAAAACAAAAAATTTGCTGGTATATTCAAAGAGAAAGATCAAACTATACTTGAACACAAACAGCAATTTGACATTGAGACAACAAGGATGAAAATTGGTATTTATTTGGACTGTAGTTTTGGTCACATTTTAAAAAAATAATAAAGAAACTGACTTTTTTTTCCCCCTATGTTTTAGAACTGGAGGACGCTTTAGTCAATGTGAAAAGCTCCCAGTTTAAATTAGAAGCTGCTGAAAAGGAAAATAAGATCTTGGGAATAACCTTACGTCAGCGTGATGCTGAGGTGTCTCGACTGAGAGAATTAACCAGGTATTCTTTTTGAAATAACCCATGCCTTTTATTAGCTGTAGGAGCCCTTGTGGTGCAGTAGTTAAAGCAATCAGCTGCTAACCAGAAGGTCAGTGGTTCAAACCTACCAGCCATTCCATGGAAGGAAGATACAGTAGTCTACTTCAATCAAGATTTATAGCCTTGGAAACTTCATGGGGCAATTCTTCTCTATCCTCTATAATGGCCAGGAGTTGGAATTGACTTGACAACAGTGGATTCTTTTTCAGATGTACTTATAAACTTAAAAATAATTTCAAACTTGCTGCCTCCCCACTTTTTCTGCTACTTTATCAGTGCTTTTGTTAATTTCTGATGTGTTTTCATTAAGTTAATTTGGAAATTTTAAACTAGCAGTATGCATTTTTCAGCCAGGTGATTCCCAGCAAAAGGCATTGATGAGCTGAAGGCTTATTTATCTAGCAAAATGGTTAAGAGCTCATGGCTCTGAAGTCATAGAGACCTGAGATGCAATTCCAGCTCTGTTCCTATTAGCTGTGTGACTTAGAGCAAGTTTTAAACTTCTCTACACTTTAGTTATACAGTGGGAATATAAATGGAGTTGTTGACAGGTCTACCTAAGTTGTGAAAGCCTCTTTTCCTGGTGGGCCTTCATATTATATGATCTTGGATAAGCCGTTTACCACCCTTATTTTCTTTATTTTGCTGGTAAAATGAGATAGTTAACAGCAGCCTTGAAGATCCCTTCATTCCTTTACAATCAAAGATTCTAAATTTGTTGGCTTTTTCTCAAATAAGGGCACCTGGTGGCACAGTGGTTAAAGTGCTCAGCTGCTAACTGAAAGGTCAGTGATTCAAATCCATTGGCAAGTCTGCAGAAGGAAGATGTGGCTGTGTGCTTCTGTAAAGGTTACAGCCTTGAAAACCCTGTGGAGCAGTTCTGCTTTGTCCTACAACGTTGCTATGAGTTAGCAATGACTTAAAGGCAGAGGGGTCTTTGGTTTTTTTCCCTTTAAATAAATAAAATCACTTCATGCAGTTTTTGGTATAATATGCTTTTACAAAGTTTGTGCCAAGAATTGGACTTTCAACTACTTTTACAATACTAGGGAGATATCCACAATTATTTTAGACCTGAAGATCGTCAGATCTGAACATGCCTTTTAATGATACGGAATCTTTTAGTTCCAAACATAAGGCAATCCTGAATATAAATCAATCTCCCTTGTATTTCCTTTGGAAAGAGCCATCAAAATAGTGTTATAGGTAATAGATGTTCACAATAAACTCTAGAAGTATGGAAAGGAGAAAAAAAAACGTTTTCACTAATTCTGAATTATGAACTTAGAGTTTAAAATATAAAGAAATATAAATCATGTATTGGTAAAATAGTAATACATATGTAATATTTAATTTATTAGCTTAATTTTTTAATCTTTTTAAGTGACTTCATATAAGGTATGTTAAGATTTGTATTTTATTTTCCATTCATATTTCATAGAATAATTTCATTCAAACTTTAATGAATAATGGGAAAAGTAATAGACATTTATATCCATTTAATGTTATAATTAATTAACCTCTAGCCAGAGTTTCTAAAGCATTGGATTATACCAACTCTTGTTTAAATAAAGGAATTGAATGTTCCTTCATGAGATCCTCTGTAAGGTTTCAGTAGGAAAGTATCCTCCTCTTTTCTGAGTAATAATTTTGGGATAAAAACTGGTGTGATGCTGTGGGTTAATGTGTTGGACTGCAAAGTTAGTTTGAAGCACAAGGTCGGTGGTTTCAGCTGCTTCTCAAAAACCCTGTACAGGATCACTATGGGTCGGAACCGACTCGACAGCACTTAACAACAACAACATATATGGTCAAAGAAATTGGTTATAAAAGGTCACGCGTCTTGTGATTCCATTGATTTGAAAGGCCTATCTATAATAAGCAAATCCATGGAAACAAAGTAGATAATTGGTTGCCAAGGGTTGTAGACAGAAAAGGGAATAGAGAGTGACAGCTAAGGGACATTGGGGTTTCTTTTTGGGTTAATGAAAATATTCTGACTTAGATAGTGGTGATGTGAATACACACTGAATTATCCAATTTAAAAGGGTGAATTTTATGGAATGTGAATTATTTGTCAGTAATGGAGTCCTGGTGTGGTGCTGCAGGATAATGCGCTAGTCTGTAAGGTCAATTTGAACCTCAGTGTCAGTGGTTCAAATTCACCAGTCAGAACCGACTCGATGGCAATCAACAACAACAATGGTCTCCTGGTGTGACACTGTAGGATCAGTACTGGACTGCGAACTATAAGGTCAGCAGTTCAGACCCACAAGCAGCTCCTCAGAAACCCTATATAGGTTGGAATCAACTCAACGGCCCTTAACAACAACCAAGCTAATAATTATTTTTGAGAAAATATGCCTGTATGGTGTACAGTCGTTTTAGAGAAAAAGGTTAGTGAGTCGTCATGGAGGAATGCCATACATGTTGCTTAGGCATCACTGGGAACATTTTCTCATTCTAAAGGGCATTGTTCTCAGCTCCTACAGGAAAGCTGATGAACCAGAGCAGCCACTGCCCTGGTAGATTTCTCTTTATAATCTTTTTCTTTATACTGCTGAATCCAGCTACTTAAAGGGAATGAAATGAAAGGTTATTACTATTTTTTATTTATAAAGTTATTTGTATTTTTTTAAATAGTATCAGCCAAAACAAGGCTAGGAGCTACCTATGGAGCAGACTATCAATTTGTTCAAATGCAAGTTCAGGTTGAAGTTGAAGAAAATTAAAACAAGTCCACAAGAGCCAAAACATAAACCTTGAGTATATCCCATCTGATTTTAGAGACCATATCAAGAACAGTTTTGATGCATTAGACACTAATGACCAAAGACAAGAACATCATACAGAAAGAAAGCAAAAGGTCATTAAAAAGTTAGTATGGTGGTTATGTGCCGTGGAGTTGGTTCGACTCATAGTGACCCTGTACAGGGTTTCCGAGGCTTTAAATCTTTATGGGTGTCGAAAGCCTCATCTTTCTCCCACTGAACAGCTGGTGGTTTCGAACTGCTGACCTTGCAACTCACAGCCCGATTTATAACCACTACGCAACAAGAAAAAAGACCAAAATGGATGTCAGAAAAGACTCTGAAATTTCCTCTCCAGTGTAAAGATGCTAAAGCAAATGGAAGAAATGAAGAAATAAAAGAGTTGAACAGAAAATTCTAAAGGGCAGCTAAAGAGGACAAAGTAAATATAATGAAATGTGCCAAGACCTGGAGTTAGAAAACCAAAAGGGAAGAACACATTCAGTATTTCTCAAGCTGAAAGAACTGAAGACAAAAAGCCTTGACTAGAAATATTGAAGCATTCTATGGGAAAGATATTGGATGATGCAGAAAGCATCAAAAGAACACGGAATCAAAAAAGAAAAAAAGACTGAATCAAAATAAGATGGAAGGAATACACACAAGATTCACTTTATCAAAAAGAAATGATTGATATTCAACCATTTCAAATGGTCGCATATGATCAAGAACCAATGGTACTGAATGAAGAGAGAGATCCAAGCTGCATTGAAAACATTGGCAGAAAACAAGGCTCCAGGAATTGATGTAATATAAATTGAAATCTTTCAACAAACTGATACAGCATTGGAAGCACTCATTTAAACCTGCCCAACTGACTGGAAAAGATCCATATTTGTGCCCATTCCAAAGAGAAGAGACCCAACAGAATGTGGACATCATTGAACAATATAATTAATGTCACACACAAGTACAATTTTGGTCAGAATAATTTAAATATGGTGATAACAATACAATGACAAGGAACTGTCAGAAATTCAAATTAGATTCAGAAGAGGATGTGGAATGACGGCTATCATTGTTGACATCAGAGAATACCAGAAAGATTACTTGTATTTTATTGACTATGTAAAGGCATTTGACTGTGTGGATCATGACAATTTATGGATAACATTATGAAGAATGGGGGTGCCGGAACACTTGATTGTGCTCATGTGGGTGGGACCTGTACATAGAACAAGAGGCAGTTGTTCGAAGGGAACAAAGAGATAATACTGTATGGTTTGAAATCAGGAAAGGTGTGTGTTAGGGTTGTATCTTTTCACCATACTTATTTAGCAAATAATGTGAGAAGCTGAACTATATGAAGAAGAGTGGAGTAAGGCTCATTAACAACCTGTGGCATGCAGAGTACACAACTTAGTTTGCTGAAAGTGAAGAAAACTTGAAGCACTTACTTATAAAGATCAAAGCCTTCAGTATGAATTACAACTCATTGTAAAGGAAACAATAACGCTCACATGTGAAGTAGTAGACAGCATCATAATAAGCAAAGAAAAGATTGAAGTTGTCAAAATTAAATTTTACCTGGATCCATAACCAGAGCTCATGAAAGTTGTTGTTGTCAGGTGCCATCGAGTCCGAACC
>NW_006408648.1:3265135-3266250 GCF_000296735.1 Chrysochloris asiatica | reverse complement strand
GCATCAATTCTTCTACGTTCTTCCTTAATCACTGTCCAGCTTTCGCATCCATATGAAATGCTCATGAAAGTAGCATTCAAGAAATCAAATGACATATTGCATTGGGCAAATCTGCTGTACAAGACCTCTTTAGCACATTAAAAAGCAAAGATGTCATTTGAGAACTAAAGACACAAGCCATAGTATTTTCAGTCTTTTCATATGCTTGTTGAAAGCTGGACAGTTATCAAGGAAACCAGAGAAGAACTGATGTTGAAAAATTTTCCAAGTAAAAGGAGCTCTGGTAGCGTAGTGGTTACAAATTAGGCTGCGAGCCGCAAGGTCAGCAGTTTGAAACTACCAGCAGTTCCGCGGGAAAAAGATGAGGCGGTCTACTCCTGTAAAGATTTACAGCCTCGGAAACCCTGTGTAGGGTCCACGGCACATAACAACAACAGCAGCATGGACTATTAGAATGAAGAGCTCTGTCTTGGAAGAAGTACAGTCAGAATGCTCCTTGAAAGCCAGGGTGGTGAGACATGGTCTTTGGGCATGTTATCAGGAGGCAACCAGTCACTGAAAAAAGGACATCATGGTTGGTAAAAGGTCAGAAGAAAAGAGGAAGATCCCCAGTGATCTGACTTGACACAGAGGCAGCAACAGTGGACTCAAGCCTAACAATCACTGTGAAGATTGTGCAGGACTGGGTTTCATTCTGTTGAGTATAGGGTCACTATGAGTTGGAGCCCACTCTACAAAACATAGCAACAACAACAATGAAGGAGAGATTTTAATATCTACATTTTCTACAGATGGTAAAACTGGGGTCATGTAATTTAAATGTTAGTAGAAAAGTTAATAGACTGAAACCTCTTCATTCCTAACCAGAGTTTCTTTCACATGGCCTGGCATAAAGGCTAAGGTTTCCTAGTAACAATTCCATGCCTAATTTAGTATAAGGAAATCTTAACATTTTTCCCCTGTGATGTTGTTGTTGTTGTCAGGTGCCATCGAGTCAGAACCGACTCATAGCGACACCATGCACAGCAGAACGAAACAATGTCCGATCCTGGGCCAACCTCACTACCACCGCCACACTTGACGCCATCAATGATGTCACCTGGCTGATCTATCTC
>NW_006408648.1:3245153-3261010 GCF_000296735.1 Chrysochloris asiatica | reverse complement strand
CGGCTCAAAGGCAGGATTTCCATCCTCGGATGTCAATCAAGAGGTGGAAGCACAGCAGGGGCAACTGGGTTGTAGGGTTGTAGTGAGACGCTTTGGGCTGCGCTTGTGGGTCTCTGAGTTGTTTGATCCCCCCTCAAAGCTATGATCCAATGGTTAGGCTAGGACGGTGCTCTCGTGTCCGGGGTAAGTAGGACAGCCTGGCTGACCCCTGCAGTCTCTTCCCGCTAGACAGCGTCTCCCCATTGACCTGGCCTCTGACACCTCTCACCCTGCCGCTCCGTGGTCTGGGTTTCATTTAACACTTCTACCAGGTCTGCACAGTTCTTGCACATCATTTAACCACCACCCTCCATGATATGGTTGTATAAATGAATGGATTCATTAACTTACTCATTTATTCAAAAAACATTTGTTATTTATTTTGCGCTAAATACCATGTGTGTGTGAAACACAAGAAAGATGTTTAATTTTGTTGTTACATATTCAGATTGGCAAGCCAAAAGCTTATTCTATGCTTTTATGACCTATGCAGGGAGATACGTTTATTTCTTTAATAATTCATTTTTGTTGTGTTTGGAAATATACACAGCAGAACCTGCACCAGTTCAACAGTTCATACATGTACAATTCAGTGACATTGATTATATTCTTCAAGTTGTCATCCATTCCTCACACTTCTTTTTGAGTAGTTGCTCTCTCATTAATGTTTCCTCACTGCACACTAAGCTTCCTACCTAAATTTCTAGCTGCTGCTATCAGCTTAAGGAGCTCTGGTAGCGTAATGGTTACGAATTGGGCTGTGAACCACAAGGTCAGCAGTTTGAAACTACCAGCTGCTCCGCGGGAGAAAGATGAGGCTTTCTGCTCCTGGAAAGATTTACAGCCTCCGAAACCCTGTACAGGGTCGCTATGGGTCGGAACCAACTTGACAGCACTTAACAACAACAACAACAAGCTGTCAGCTTGATCCCTTATGGATAGTTCTCTAAAAGAGCACAATGCTCAAAACTGGTGTTTGGTTTAAGGAGTCCTTGTGGTGCAGTGATTAAATGAACAACTGGTAATGGAAAAGTCAGCAATTTGAACTCACCAGAGGCTTCTGGGGGAAACAACCTGGTGATGGTGGTGGTGGTGGTTATGTGCTGAGGGGCCAGTTCCGACTCATAGCAACCCTGTACAGGGTTTCCGAGGCTGTAAATCTTTACAGGAGCAGAAAGCCTCATCTTTCTATAGCAGAACAGCTGGAGATATGCTCCTTTAAAGCGGAAACCCTTTTGGGCAGTTGTGCTGTGTCATATAGGGTCACTTTTGGTTGAAAATGACTTGACAGCACATGCCACCAACAACATTGTTTGCTTTTAAGACTTAAAGGGGACATTTTTGGTTTAAGTTTTAAAGATTATCTCATGCTATAATTTAAGGGATTTATCCATCCTCTCTGGCTTCAGAAAGTCTAAATTATGTTTCACTTATTCCCCTTTTGAATAGCCTCTTTGATGAAAACATTCAGTAATGGTAAACAGATCTTTATTAGAATAAACTCTACTAAAATATGTATGGTATATTTGCTGAGAATGTTGATAACAAAAACATAAGAAAACCTTTCATAGTAAGTGATGGTTTATCTATTCTAGAAAGGAGTATAAATGGGACCTGAAAGAAATGAAGGGACTGACTTGGCTGTCACAGCTAGTAGGTGCCTGAACTAGGGCCTGAGCCAGAACTTTGGCTTCCCTCTTCAGCTGCACACCTTTGCTTCATAGGCGCATTTTTAAGTCAAGATGATCTGTTACTGAAGGGTCCTTTTACCTTTGTAGAAGGCACTTTGTACTTGCTCAGTCTTTTAAAATAGCACTCAATCTGTCTTTTCTGTGCTTATTGAGAATAAAGAAGGAATTGCTGCAACTGGACACCTTTTTCTTAACATTTGCCCTAACATTTGAGAATTGTAGGAACTGAAGAAGGTCATTAATTCTTATACTACTTACTTCTAGTAAAGATTATGTCTGACCTATTAGATACAGACTTTTTATTCCTTAAGACACTCAAGGATTATTAAACAGTTTTCATGCTGGACATAAACCGTGCCTCATGATTAATAACTCACTGTGAATCAGAATCCCTGGGCTTTTAAAATGATTACTAGAAACATAATGGACAGGCTTAACACAGTAACTTACATATGGGTTAATACTGTTCCTACATGTTTTAAGATTCAGTAAAAGCTTCAAAATGCTAAGTATACCATCAAAGACAATTTTTGTTTTGCCTTTTAGATATAAAAACAAAAACCTTAAAAAACAGTGAGTTGGGTGAAGGTTTATAGAAATCATCAGTTTTACATTCAACAAACCATGCACACTTCATTTCATCTCACTGATTGCAAATCCCTCGAATGTAGCATCCTTTAACCCACTTCTCCCTGTTTCTTTATTCTATTCTTCTTTCCCAACTGTTCTGAACTTTATAAATGCAACTCTTTTCTCTCTTAAATGGTTGATCATTCTGTGGTGTACATACCTCTCTAATGTTCCTCCTAATTTTCACTTGGCTGAAAATTGAGACACAGGGGTAAGGTGTGTTGCAGAAATGAAGGGTGACCAAGGGGTATAGTCTTAGGATCTCACCAGTCTCTGTCCAGCCAGTAAATCTGGTCTTTTTTATGATTTTGAGTTTTGTTCCACATTTTCTACCACTCTGCCTCGACTTACTAGGGTGATCCCTTTCAGAGCAATGGGTAACAGTATCAGGGTCGTGGAGACTGATGTGCCAGTAAAGCTTTCTTTTTTAGAGTATCTCACTTCATCCATGTTGGTGACTTATAGTTTATTTGGTGAGACATTATGCAAATATTTCATTGAGAGTATCTCCAGTTGGAGTACTGATGTGGCGCTGTGAGTTAATGCACCAGATTGCAAAGCTGTTTGAACTGCAAGGTCGGTGGTTCATGCTCACCAGCTGCTCCTTGGAAACCCTATACAAGGTCGCTGTGGGTTGGGATTAACTTGATGGCACTGAACAACAACATAGCTGAGCTGATGTGTCTACTTTAATTTTAGAAATTAAAAAGAGGGTAAAGCAGCACATTCAGACAATACAAATAAATCCCCATTTCTCTTACATGTACTCATAAGTGCATTCTATCAGATGTATGTTTTTTATATATGTGTTTTAAATTCTTAGAAAACAAATTTTATAAATACATACATTCCTTTCTCAGACTTAGCTGGAGAGATGTAATGGATAAAGTTTAATTACACCTCTAAGGAGTCCTGGTGGCATAGTGGCTTATGTATTGGACTGTTATCTGCAAAATCAGCAGTTCAAATCCACCTGCAGCTCTGATGATGGTTTCTGCTTTCATAAAAGTTTACAGCCTTGGAAAACCTATAACAGGTTCACTATGAATCAGAACCAACTTTGGCACACCACCACCAAACACATTTCTGAAACCATTTTTCTGTACTTGCTTCAATCTTCAGTACTTTTGAAATACATTTAACCTCTTTTCAAATTTACTGCAAGAAACCCATAAGCCACTCTCCAGCAGAAAGATGAGATTTTCTGCTCCTGTAAAGATTTATAGTCTGGAAACTATAGGGTCACTATGAGAAGTTAGAATTGGCTCAGTGGCAGTGAGTTTACTGTTGTAAAACCAGTAAAATGTGAGAAAATACATTTCATATAAATTACAAATGTTCTTAATAGCTTTTAGTTAAATTGCCGTCAGGTCAGTTCCAACTCACAGTGACCCTGTATAGGGTTTCCAAGGAGTGGCTGGTGAGTTTGAACTGCCACACTCTAATGTGCTGATAGTTTTAAAATTAGTGTGTTTTTATAAGTAGCCTAGAAAGAACTTTGCATTTAGGTGCCATCAAGTTGGCTTCTACTATAGTGACCCTATGTTCAACAGAACGAAACTGCGTGATTCTACACCACCCTCAGTCATGGGTGTATTTGAGCTGATTGTTACAGCCATTGTGTGTGGGTCTGTTGGCATTGAGGGTTTTCCTCATTTTCACCGATGCTCTCCCATACATGATCTGTTCCCAGGAATAGATAACATTTGGCTTCTAAGGAGCGTTCTGGCTGTACTTCTTTCGAGACAAATTTGTTCATTCTGACAGTTCGTGGTATATTTGATATTGTTTGCCAACATGATCATTCAAATGCATTTCTTATGAACATTTGCCAAATTTCTAAGCATTGGAAACCAATGTGTAGCTGTAGCCTGTGTAATAGAAACAAAATATGTCCATTATTTATAGCCATTTAGATACTTGTATTGGTTCCTCTAAAATTTTGACATCCTCTCAGCTCTAAATAGAGATTTATATTTTATTTCCAAAGATAGTGATGAGTCACATTTTGTTTATATAAGCTTAGTATTTGCTATTTCCAGAAATAATGCTTTTATTAATATCATTATCCCTTATCTTGTCCACAGCAAGATGTCATTTTACTTTGGTCTGGAAAGAAATATATTAAGTATTCCTTTTCCAACAAAAATTTTAATATAGAGTCTCATCAAATTCATTTATTGAAATGTTACTGAATGTATTCTGACTTGGAGACATCATGTGTCAGTGTGGAACTGTGCTCCACAGGGTTTAAAATGGTTGACTTTTTTCCAGATCACCAGGCCTTTCTTCTGGGGTACCTGGGTGGACTCGAACCTCCAAATTTTCAGTTTGCAACCAAGCACGTTAATCCTTTGCTGTCTAGTGATTATAAATTGGTGGTGGTGGTAGTGTGCCGTGGAGTGGGTTCCAACTCATAGCAACCCTGTATAGGGTTTCCAAGGCTATAAATCTTTATGGGAGCAGAAAGCCTCATCTTTCTCCCACGGAACGGCTGGAAATTAGTGGGTCATTATTCATTATTGTTGTTAAGTGCCATCAAGTCAGTTCCAACCCATAGCGACCCTGTATAGGGTTTCCAAGGAGCAGCTGGTGAGCTTGAACCGCCAACCTTGCAGTTCAAATGGCATTGCTTTAATGGTATGTTCTTCTAGCATATTTGTCTTTTTAATAGCGCATTAGGTTTTTAAAAGACGTATGAGAAGGAGCGGTAGAAGCCATTGCCATTTGAAGAGCACTTAGAAATCAAAACACAGCATAAGATGAAATTCTAAGCCAGGTTCTGGGGCCAGGGGGGAGGGGGGTAGTTTTCTTTTGCTTTTTGGTGGAAAGAATCACTGTTATATCCAGAGATATAGTCAATGCTGACTTGGGTATAGGGATTGTCTCTTCATGTTTCATGTGTGAATGTGTAACTAATTTTACAAAAATAGTAGTGCATCAATATTATGTATGGTCTGTTCTTAATTTAGCCTTATATAGCCATTTCACTTTCAATAAATATTCCTTACAAAATGACTGTTACTGCTTATGAAACCTAAATCAGTTTCATGTATTTAAAGAGTGATTGTGTCTTTATTTCCTATTGCAAGTAATATATTTGTGATTATAGCTTTAGATACAGCATCTTCCTGTATAATTAGTAGGATAAAGTGCTAAGAATTGAAAATGTTAAGGGCTCTTCAGGCTTCTGAGATGTGTTGCCAGTTGGCTGTCAAGAAGCGTTCTGTCGTGTGCATTCCCACTAGCAGTCTGTAGCCCGCCAGGCCTCTCTAACAATACTGGCATTAGGAATAAATAATGAGTAGTATTCTGATTTTACTACTTGAATTTGTTATTATCGAGAGCTGTCCAGTCGGTTCTGACTCATAGTGACCCTGTATAGGGTTTCTGAGGAGCAGCTGTTGAGTTTGAACAGCCAACTTTGTGATACAAACCGACCTTGCAGTCTGGTGGTTAGCCTACAGCACCACACCAGGATTATACCAATTTATAGGTCACAAAAAGAAATTACATTTGAATGTCTCTGATTGAAAGTTGAATTTCTAAAAGATGCTTATTGGCTAGCTATACTTTTTTGTGAATTACTTATTGATGTTCTTTGTATCTTTTTAAAACTGGTATATTTATCATTTTCCTATTGATTTATAAGAACATGCATGATTCAATTCAAATAGACGAAAGGTTTGTTATTAAATGATTTTAATGCTGTTAGTGCCGCAGAGTAGGTTCTGACACATCCTGATCCTGTATAGGGTTTCCGAATAGCAGCTAGTAGATTTGAACTGCTGACCTTGCAATCAGCAGTCCAGTGCTTGTGAAGATCTAGTTAGTCTGAAACCTGTACTAAGTTCTTTAACCTTTTATTATTTTATCTTATTAAATCTTTATAGTAATTCTGAAGTTGTTAGATGTCATCAAGTCAGTTCAGACCCTATGCACAGCAGAACAATATGCTGCCCAGGATTACAGCAACCTCACAGTTGTTACTGTTGAACCCATTGCTGGTTCCATTGTGCCAATCCATCTCCTTGGGGTCTTCCTCTGTTTCACTGACTTTCCACTTTACCAAGCATGATGTACTTGTCCAGGGACTGGTCCCTCCTGGTAATATGTCCAAAATATGAGAAATGAAGTCTTGCCATCCTGGCTTTTAATGAACATTCTGACTGCACTTCTTCCAACACAGATTTGTTTGTTCTTCTAGCAGTCCATGGTACTTCTAGTATTCTTCTCCAACACTATAACTCAAATGCATCGACTCTTCTACAGTCTTCCCTATTCATTGTCCAACTTTCACATTCATCTGAGGCTATTTGAAAATACTATGTCTTGGGTCAGGCGTACCCTAGTCCTCAAACTGACATCTTTGCTCTTGAACACAATTCTGAAGAAGTTAGCACCATTTGACAAGTGGGGAAACTGAGTTTCAGAAATGCTAGTAACTTGTCCAAGATCACAGGAAGTGATGATGACACTATGATTTGATTCCATTTCTATCAAATTCAAACTCTGTGTGCTTTCTTTATATTACATATTTTTTGGTATATCAACTGTTGTTTGGGCCCTGGTGAAGCACTGTAGAGTAAGCACTGGACTGGTAATTGCCAAGTTGGCAGTCCCACGAACTGCTCTCGGAAACCCTATACAGGGTCACTATGACTTGGAACTGACTTGACGGCACACAACAAGCTATTCATTGTTCCTAATTATACCTAATTATAACCATCGTTTTTTTCTTTTTTTAGTATTGTTCTCCAGAAGAGTTATTTTCATAAATACTTGAAATGACTGAAAATAACTTGATTTCTAATAGAATTATTTAACAAAGGAATTATGTATTTTCCACTTTACTTTTTGTCCCTTAGTTTGCCTATATTAGACTAAATTCTTACTTTAAAGCTCATTTTGAAATGGTTCTCTAGAGTAAAGCATCTCTGTTCTTTAAAAAAAATTCTAATTCTCTGTGTTTAGATGTTATTAGATATGATGCTAAGATTTTTATCATTTGTTATTTTAATAGACTTTTACCAGAGTGTATTCTATGATTTTTATGCTTCCAACTTAATAACCAGGTACTTTTCTTTCTTTAAGATGATGAGTTTTATATAAATAAATTAAAGAAAGAAGTAAAATAAATAATCAGTATACTAAATTCTTGTTAACAGAACTTTACAGAACAGCATGGCAAAGCTACTCTCAGATCTTAGTATGGACAGTGCTCGCTGCAAGCCTGGGAACAACAGCCTTACGAAATCACTTTTGAACATTTATGAGAAACAACTTCAACATGACCCAATCCCTGCTCACACTTCCATAATGAGCTACTTAAATAAGTTAGAAATAAATCAAAATTGTACACATTCAGAGCCCCTTTCTGCAATTAAGAATGAGAACATGGTGCCAGATAGACCCTATGAAGATGCTGTGCCCTCCAAAGTCTCTCAACATAACAACGCTAAGAGTACAGAGGAAGTATCAACCCCTGGAATTATTTCTACCATTTTAAAAGAGGATTCTGATGTGGAGAGTGAGACCAAGACTTTAATAGAGGATGGGTGTGATTTGGATGATACAATTTACATTCCTTTTATCAGAAGCACTCCTAAAAAGAAATTCCCACTATCTAAGGGAATATCCCCACAGCCACAGATAAATGTAACTACACCACAGCTAGTCAGCAGCAATGGACTTCTCTCTGGAAAGGAAAATAAACTATGTGCA
Organism: Chrysochloris asiatica; assembly: GCF_000296735.1. Taxonomy (NCBI): domain Eukaryota; kingdom Metazoa; phylum Chordata; class Mammalia; order Afrosoricida; family Chrysochloridae; genus Chrysochloris; species Chrysochloris asiatica. The sequence continues at coordinate 3,252,926 of NW_006408648.1, read as the reverse complement.
CCCACAATTTCTTCCTCTTCAAGAAAGGAAGCAGATGATGCACCTGAAAAATTGTCCACAACAGCTGATATGGAAGACAGGGAGCTCCTCCAGAAAATAAAGGAAGCAATCCAGAAGGTCCCCACTACTGTTGAGGAGTCCCAGGAGCTGACAGCAGCAGGCCATGACCCCTCAGCTTGTCAGAGTAATAACCTGGATGGTAGTTTTCTAAATTCTGACTTGATGTCCGATTGGAGCATCTCTTCTTTTTCAACATTTACTTCCCGTGATGAACAAGACTTCAGAAATGGCCTTGCAGCTTTGGATGCCAACATAGCTAGACTCCAGAAATCCTTAAGGACTGATCTCTTAGAGAAATGAATTCAGAAAACATTGAGTGCTGCCTTTTTTGTTTGTTTGTTTCCTCAGTATCACAACTAGGCTACATGAAATTTATATGTTAAGTTTCTTTAAAGACTATGTTTTCTATTACTAATTATGTGTGAAATAATAAATTACGTGAATAATAAATTTATTATTGAAATATATTGGCAATGTGGAACTTAGAAAAGCAAGTTATCTTATAAAATTGGCATTTGCTAAGAGAATAAAACTGTAGATATCTAGGAATGGATTGTAAGAAATATTTTAGTTTCATACTTAGCTATTAGAGTTTTATGTTAACATGTACCTCCTGGGGTACAGTGAAAATGGAAAGAATTGGTTGTCCTGAACAATGATGAGAAAAGTGTCTGGAGACAATTTAATTCAAACTTGAGTTTCTTTTCTCTTTTAGGTTGCTTAATGTCATTATGTTTTCATATGAGATGTTCTGTACTAGAAACTAGTGTTGGTGAGATTTCTTTTAAGAGAGAAGGTACCAGTATCTCTAGCTCTTAAAAACGTTGATTGGTCCAAGAAAACATAGCTAGCATCTGAAGTTAGCATGTATGTGGTTTCTTAAAAGCTTGGCACTTTTACTTATTTTTATCCTAAATGCATGTTTAAGGCCTTTAAGAAAATAAAGCCAGACGTGATACAAAAGTAACAAGTATGTCTTAGTGATGGAAATATGTTTTTTAAATTAATGTTTGCTGTCCTTTTTTAAACATGGTCATGTTTGCAAATCTTGACACTGGTTGTAATTCTGAACCAATTTATTTTCTTTCTGCAGTAATTTAGCAGAGAATACTCTATTCTGTCCAAAAAGTAAACTAGGCTGGTCTTCCTGACTCTGTATCAGCCTTTCTTAACTATTCAAATGTCACCTCCCTCCATTAAATAGCCACACTTTAGCTCTTTCAAAGTTGAGTGTTGTGCTATCACTAATGTGTTGTACAAGCCACTTGTTGAGTGTAATTGGTTCAGTACCTAGGCATGCTTTAGCATTAAAAGAGTATTCTGCTGGCCCAGTAACCAATTCCTGCTGATTTGTTAGGTGTTGATACTACAGATATGAGGATAACTCAAAGTATTGCTCCTAGGGTTCAGTTTACACATGCATGGGTTTTTTTCCACACAAAAAGTGTTTAGACTTGTCTCTGTGATCGATGAATGACCATAGACAAGTCCTCTTGGTAAATATACTTGTCATAGTCATGTTAGGATGTGTACAAAGTGGTACCAGTCATCCCACCCATAGCAATCTGTACTGAGCTGCATTCAATAATTCACTGCAGTGGTCACACAGAACTCAGACACTATCCTCACAGTTACAGGATTTATTACAGAAGTTAACAGGTTACAAAGCAGGATCAGAAAATGCTCAGGGTGTAGTTCTTTCAATCAGGACACCCTTTCCTCTGCAGTGCTCTCAGCCTATTGGTCTGGCCTCCGCACTGATCCAGAAGTGTTGCGAAACTCTTCTAGGGTAGCTGATAAGTGCTCACAGGGTACACCACTCCACCATAAACCTCAACCTGAAGGCACTTGTCTCTACCCCATGGGTCAGCAGACCTAACTCCCACAATTAAGTGTCTGGAGGCACTGGACACTGCAGCAAAACTCCTGCCCAAAGTTGTTCAGCTTTACTTACGCTATGGGCAAGTGGGCTTCTTAGCCCACTGCTCTGGCTCGTGCTCTGACTCTTGCTCGCACTGTTACAGCTCCTCTGCAACTTGTCCAGCATCACAGCTTTGTGTCCCTGGGTTGAGGAGGTTCAATGTGCAAGGATCTCGGGATCCATAGGACATGCTCTGCTCCTGGCTCTAATTATTTGATGGTAGTGAGATCCCTGCTTTCTGCTTCTGAGATGGTTCATTTTATACTTATGTTAGAGTTTCAAGTTTTCACAGACACAGTTAATTCTGTTAACTACTCACAATAAATCATACAGGCCTATCAGCATATTCTTCCACCTTCTCTTAGCCAAACCCAACAGGGTTAAACTATTGGTGATTGTTATAAAGACTATGGGTAGGAAAAATTTGTGAAGAATTCACTGCACATTAGAGTACCTTCAAAAAAAAGGTCCCATCAAAACTGGCTTCCGAGGGGATCTGTGATAAAATTCACAACAGGTCAGCACAGAAGGTTATGGCCTCTGTTTTTTGGGATTACAAAGAGGTGATCTTGATAGATTTTCTCAAAGGACATAGGATGATCATGGAGGCTTATTAGGAAGAACTTTTAAGAAACTGGAAAACTGCTTTGTTGAGAAAACATCATTGGTGCCAAGAAATTTTTTCCCCAAGATGACAGTGTACCTTTTTACTCTTCAAGGGTAGTAAGGGCTGTCCTCTGATAATTTAATTCGGAAACCTTAACCCCATCCACCCTCCAGCCCTGGTCTTGTTCCTTCAGACTTCCTTTTGTTCCTCAGACTCAAACAGTATTAAAATGCCGTGCTGATGTGTAAATTGAAGGCACAGATTTCTTCATGGAACAGTTTGAGGGAAACGCCATTTTCAAGAAGTGTATAGACCTGTATGGAAGATATGTCATGAAACAATTGCTGCACATTGATAATTTTGTTTAATAAAGGTTTCTGTATTATGTAGTAATGCTTTCTGACTTACTCCCATATACTTACTCTGTGACAAGTCCAGGTTTTACAGGATGTGGGGTTTTGTTTTGTTTATAAAGTAAAAATACTGCATGAATTCTAAACTGTTTATACAAAAGGGCTATTAAAATTTAATTTTTTTCTTATTTTATGTATTTATAAATTATCTTCTAATTGGAAGCATAAGGCCACAATTCTGTTACATAAAATTCAAAAGTAAAGTTTAGGTATACAAAATAAGAAAATTGTATCATCTGTCTACTGCCAAATAGTCATGCAGAAGTAAATACTTAAGGTTGTTATGTGATAATACCATTAAGATATCCCTCGTTTACCCTTACAGGATATGTGAAGGAAATTCAAAAGAGCTTCTGGGTTCAATTAATTAGGGGTTGTTGTTGTTAAGTGCGTTCGAGTCGGTTCTGACCCATAGCGACCCTGTACAGGGTTTCCAAGGCTGTAAATCTTCACGGGAGCAGAACGCCTCATCTTTCTCCCGCGGAGCGGCTGGTAGTTTCAAACTGCTGGCCTTACGGTTCGCAGCCCAATTCATAACCACTACGCTAGTTATAGTGTCATAAAAACTGAAAAAAAGTCAGTGATTTGACCCACCAGCCATTCCATAGGTGAAAGATGAATGCAATCTGATTCCATAAAGATTCACAGCCTTAGAAACTATAAGGCAGCTCTGCTCTGCCCTATAGGTCACTGAGTTGGAATTGATGCAACAGTAAATTTTTAATAGTTTGATTGAAGAGCAAGTGGGGCTGGAAGTGCCTTGAGGCACCTTCACTAGGAGCTTACTGTTTGATATGTGATATACACCCATAGGACGTGAAAGAATTTTAAAGCAGCAAAATGGGTGGTATAGACAGTTTAATAAAAGTTTACAGCAGTAGGGAAGCCAAGAACTGCTAGAGAAAGACCTAGAAGAGAAGAAACTTTGGATCTTGAAGGACATGCATGATTAAGATAATTCTGTGTATATTCTCAGTATTTACCCCACAGAAGCCAATTATCTAATGTGGGAATTGGCTGAGTACATATGAAGATAAAACAACCCTGCTAAAGTGGAAGAGTGGGGAAGGGTGGTAATAATACATGATGATGGCACAATTATAAGAGTTCAGATCAGACTGTAGAACATCTTAAATTCCATGCTGGAGAATTTGAGCATTATGATGGTAATTGAGGGTGTAGGTAACTTTTATGTTGTATCTTATATTGAGATTGTTGAGAGCTGTGGAGTTGATTCCAACTCATAGTGACCCTGTGTTGGGTTTCCCTGTGTTGGATGGTGGGTTTGAACTGCTAGCTTTGCAGTTACCAGTCCACCAGTACATATCCTACAGTGCCACACGAAGACTCCAATTGAAGATTACCAGATGAAATCGAATATATCTAAAACTTCATGGAGGATGGTAGTTATTTAGGACAGGTTAGAGGAAGGAGAGACTGGAAAGCTAGTGCGCTGGTCCAAACCTAAACTGATAGTGGAAATAAAAGAGGAAAAGGATAGAAATTGAAGACTCTTTCTCTGTAGGTTTCTTGACTATAGTACATGAACGTGAAAAAAAATTAAAGATTCAAGGTTTTCAATTTGATCAGTTGGGACACGCTGAGTAATATGTAAAATGAAAAACAAGTTTCTGGGCCAAGAGTTCCAAGTTAAGTCTTGATAACAGCACTGCTAGTGAGAATGGAATGAGGATGAAGACTCAGCCGACTTCTTTTGATCACCGCACCAGGAGTCAATGTAACTACCTCATCGTAGTCTCAGAAGGACTAGTCTGGCCCCTAATCCTAACCTTTTCATAGTGCCTTTTCAGATGTCTCAGAATATGAAAAATATATTAGATGGTGTTGATTTGCCATGGAGTCGGTTCCAACTCATAGCAACCCTGTACAGGGTTTCAAATCGGGCTGCAAACTGCAAGGTCGGCAGTTCAAAACTACCAGCTGCTCCGCGGAAGAAAGATGAGGCTTTCTGCTCCCATAAAGATTTATGGCCTCAGAAACCCTGTACAGGGTCGCTCTGGGTCGGAACTGACTCGATGGCACTTAACAACAACGTTTTTAAAGGAGCTGAAGGACTCATCTTTCTCCCGCGGAACAGCTGGTAGTTTCGAACTGCTGACCTTGAGGTTCAGTATCCCTTAAACTTTGATGGGGTAGATTCAGTGTATGGCGCTGTGGGTTAATATGCTGGTTTGCAAAGTCGGTTTAAAATGCATAGTTAGCAGTTCAAGCTCACCAGCTGCTCCTTGGAAACCCTATACAAGGTCACTAGGGGTCAGAACTGACTCGATGGCACTTAACAACAACATAGCATGTAAAAGAATCATCCTCTGGTAGTTTAGTGACGTTTCTTGGAATATGAAGATAATATAGGAGCTCTGGTAGCGTAGTGGTTACGAATCGGACTGTGAACCTTAAGGTCAGCGGATCGAAACTATCAGCCGCTCCGCGGGAGAAAGATGAGGCTTTCTACTCCCGTAAAGATTTACACCCTCGGAAACCCTGTACAGGGTCGCTATGGGTCAGAACCGACTCGACGGCACTTAACAACAACAACCGGAAGCATAGTGGTTACAAATTGGGCTGCGAACCACAAGGTCAGCAGTTCAAAACTACCAGCTGTTCCGCAAGAGAAAGATGAGGCTTTCTGCTCTCGTAAGGATTGACAGCTTTGGAAACTGTACAGGGTCGCTATGAGTTGGTTCTGACTCCACAGCACATAAAAACAACATACAAACTGTTACTGATGAAGATCAAAGAGCACAGTCTTCGGTATGGATTACATCTCAATGTGAAAAAAACAAAAATCCTCACCACTGGACCAATAAACAACATTCTTATCAAAGGAGTAAAGATTGAAGTTGTCAAGGACTTCATTTTTCTTGGATCAACTATCAACACTCATGGAAGCAACAGTCAAGAAATCAAACAGCATATTGCATTAGGCAAATCTGCTGCACAAGACCTTTTAAAAGTGTTGAAGAGCAAAGATGTTAGCTTGAAGACCAAGGTGCACCTAACCCACGCCATGGTATTTTCAGTAACCTCATATGCATGTGAAAGCTGGACAGTGAATAAAGATGACCGTAGAAGAATTGATGCTTTTGAGTTATGGTGTTGGAGGAAAATATTGAAAATGGCACGGGCTGCCAAAAGAACCAACAGATCCATGTTGGAAGAAGTGCAGCCAGAGTGCTCCTTGGAGGCCAAGATGGCCAAACTTCATGTCTCACACTTCAGACATATTGTCAGGAGGGACCAGTTGCTGGAGAAGGATATCATGTTTGGTAACATGGAGGGTCAGAGAAAAAGAAGAAGACCCCCAACAAGATGGATTGGCAAAGTGGCAGCATCAATGGGCTTAAGTATGGCATGCATAAGGTCACTATTAGTTGGTATCAACTCGATGGCACCTAACAACAATACAAACTGTTCATAATGGACTTAACATCCGTCAACCAATTGTGACGCTATAGGATAAGCACGCCACTGCAATGTTGACTGCTCCTATGAAACCCTATACAGGGTTGCTATGACTTGGAGTCTTGGTGTGGTGCTGTGGGTTAATATGCAAGACTGCAACTTTGGTTTGAACAAGGTCAGCAGTTCAAGTTCACTATTCCTAGGAAACCCTATACAGGGTCGCTATGGGTCGGAACCAACTTGATGGCACTTCACAACAATAACTAATAAAGATGAATCTGACTCCTTGAGCAACAGCGACACGAGATGGTAGCCACCACAGGCTTGGACAATATCGGAAAACCGGATATACAGCCTTAAAATAGAATGTGGACCTAAATACCCAGAAACACTCCCCGCCTCTTTGTAAGATCTGTAACAAAAATTAATATGAATGGAGTGAATTGTTCTAATGGAGTAGTGGACCCAAGAGCCATATCAATGCTAGCAAGATGACAATTCATATAGCATCAAAATTGTCCTGCAAGAGCTTTGGCGCCTAATGATGTCTAAAGAAAATATGAAACTCCCTCAACCACCTAAAGGACAGTGTTGCAGCAATTAATCAAAAAGAAAAACCACAGGCCCTCCCCTCTTCCCTCTTCCCACCCCCATTCTATTTAAGCAGTCTTCATTTTCCACAGTAGTAAATTTTGTGGATTGGTCTTGTAGACCTCAAAGTACTGGAAAGGAAGCTCCCATTTAAGGGCAAGTTATCTTAAGATATTGTTGTTTTTGTTGTTGTAAATGATACAATTTTGTGTCCATTTGAAATATATAAGTTAAGCTATAACAAAAATAAATAGATGAATCTGACTGAATTTGACCAAGGGGTAGAGACCCTAAGGGTAGGGCTAATGAAGCAAAGAAGCACTTGGTACACCTTTTCCCCTTATTCCACCCCCACCCCCCGGAATTTAATAAATCTTCCAGAATATGTCACTTTTCACTAGCAGTGGTGTATTTATATCAATACTTTCAACAGAAGTTGCAAAGGTCTGCTCAACGAGGCACAAAGTAGGGAAGAATGGCAAAATCTAGAATAAGTTGGGTAGAAACAGTAGGCAGCCCAAATTACAACTGACCAAGTATGTGAATTGAAAGTTGAGCAGCTAACCAAAAGTTTAACAGTTCAAATCCACTAGCTGCTCCTCTGGAGAAAGACGAGGTTTCCTGCTCCAGCAAAGATTTATAGCCTCAGAAACACTATGCGGGGTTGCTTTGAGTCAGAAGTGAATCTGTGGTAGGCAGCAGCAGCAGCAAGTACATATGTAGGGGGCAGTGGTGACTCAGTGATAGATTTAAAAAAA
>NW_006408648.1:3238918-3244516 GCF_000296735.1 Chrysochloris asiatica | reverse complement strand
CTGTTTGTCTAGTTCTGGTCTCAGGGTCGTAGAGACTGATAGTCACATGTTCCACTAGTCCACTGGACTAATGGATTCCAAGTCTTCTCAGTTCTTACCACGCTTCTTTCTTCCACACGTGGAGAGACCATTAGTGCACCTTATATAGCCATTCTTGAGCTTTCAAGATCCCTACTCACCAAAGTAGGATGGTGAAAATTGTGAACCGTGTTATGTCACTTGACCATGGTGTCCTTTGAGACGATGATCCTGAACCCTCAGCAACTCATTGTCTTAATATGTTTGATAATATCTAGGAAGCAGTAATCATTTTGTCTGCTGAATGCTCCACTGCATTCATAGTTGTGTTTTCAAGAAAGGAAAATACTCATGTACAAATAGCCTCATTCAAACTCTATATATTTGTGAGATACATGTTGCTGTTAGGTGCCACTGAGTCTGTTACAAGTCATGGAGACCTTATGCACAACAGAATGAAACAATGCCTGGTCTTGTGTCAATCTAACATCTTTGCTATGCTTGACCCATTACTTCTGGCACTGTGCCAATCCATCTCATTAGGGGTCTTTCTCTTTTGCTGACCTTCCGCCTTGACCAAGCATGAAGTCTTTCTTTAGGATCTAGTCCCTCTTGATAATAAATCTGAAGAATGAGATACAAAGTCTGGCCAGCCTGGCTTCTATGGCATTCTGTCTATACCTTCTTCCAACACAGATTTGTTTGTTCTTCTGGCAATCCATGGTACTTTTAATATTCTTCAACACCAGAACTAATTTGCATCAATTCTTCTAAGGTCTTCCTTATTCATTGTCTATCCTTCACGTGCATATGAGGTTATTGAAAATACCGTGGTTTGGGTCAGGCGCACGGCAGTCTTCAAACTGACATCTTGCTTTTCAACACTTTAAAGAGGTGCTGTGCAACAGATTTGTCTAATGCAGTATGTCACTTGATTTCTTGACTGCTGCTTCCATGAATGCTGATGGTTGAACCGAGCAAAATGAAGTCTTTGACGACTTCAGTCTTTTCTCCATTTATACTGATGTTATTTATTGGTTCAGTGGTGAGGATTTTTGTTTTCTTTACATTGAGTTGCAACTTGTAATAAAGGCTGTGGTCTTGATCTTCATCAGTAAGTTGAGTCCTCTTCACTTTCAACAAGCAAGGTTGTATCATCTACATATTGCAAGTTGTTAATGAGTCTTCCTCCAATCTTAATGCCGTGTTCTTCTTAATATAATAGCGTTTCAGATTATTTGCTCAACACACAGATTGAATAAGTATTATGAAAGAATACAACACTGACACACACCTTTCCTGGTTTTAAACCATTCAGTGTACTCTTTTTCTCTTCGAATGCATGCCTTTTGGTTTACGTACAAGTTTTTCATGAGCACAACTAAGTGTTCTAGAATTCTCATTCTTCCCATTGTTGTCCCTAGCTTATCATGATCCACACAATTGAAAACCTTTGTGTAGTCAATAAAGGACAGGTAAACATCTTTCTGGTATTCTCTGCTTGCTTTCAGGCAAGATCTATCTAACATTAACAATGATTTCCCTCATTCCATGTCCCCATCTGAATCCGGCCTGAACCTCTGGAAGCTCCCTATCAATATTCTGCTGCAGCCATTTTTGAAGTATCTTTAGCAAAATTTTACTTGCATGCAATATTAATGACACTGTCCGATGATTTCCACATTCTCTTGGGTCACCTCTCTTTGAAATGGGGACAAATATGGATGTCTTCCAATTTAGTTGGCCAGGTAGTTGTCTTCCTAATTTCTTGGCATAGGTGAGTGAGTGTCTTCCACAGTTTGTTGAAAGGTTTCCATTTGTATCCACCAATTTCCAGAGCTTTGGTTTTTGCCAATGCCTTCAGTGTACCTTGAACTTCTTCCTTCAGTGCCATTGGCTCTTGATTATATACCACCTCTTGAAATGGCTGAACATCAGCCATTTCTTTTTGGTACAGTGATTCTGTATATTCCTTCTGTCTTCTTTTGATGCCTTCTGCACCATTCAATATTTTACCTATGGAATTCTTCTATATTGCAAGTTGAGGCTTGAGTTTTTCGTCATTTCTTTCAGCTTGAAATGCTGAGCATGTTCTTTCCTTTTGGTTTTCTAACTCCAGGACTTTGCACATTTCATTGTAATATTTGGCTTTGTCTTTTCGGGCTGACCTTTGAAATTTTCTTTTCAGCTTTTTGACTTCTCCACTTCATTTACTTTAGCATCTCTACACTGGAGAGTAAGTTTCAGAGTCTCTTCTAACATCCATTTTAGTCTTTTTCTTCTTTCTTTTCTTCTTAATGAGCTTTTGCTTTCTTCCTGAATGATGTCCTTGATGTTATCCCACAACTCCTCTGGTCTTCAGTCATTAGTATCTAATCCATCAAATCTGTTCTTCAAATGATGTCTAAATGTCATGTTCAAGGTCATAGTTTAGCTCTCGTGCACTTGTTTCAATTATTTTCAATTTCAAACTGAACTTGCATATGAGCAATTGATGGTCTGTCTATTCCACAGTCTTTCCCTGGTCTGGTTTTGGCTGAATGATATAGAGCTTTTCTATTGACTCCCCACAGATGTGGCCTATTTGATTTCTGTATATTCCATCTGGTGAGGTCCATGTGTATAGTCTTCTTTTAAGTTGGTTAAAAAGGTGTTTGCAATGAAATAGTCATTGGTTTTGCAAAATTCTATCATGCAATCTGCACCATCATCTCTATCACCAAGGTCATGTTTTCCCACTACTGATCCTTCCTCTATGTTTCCAGCCTTCACATTCCCATTGCCAGTAGTTATTAAGATGACTTAATTGCATGTTTGATCAATTTCAGACTGAAGAAGTGGTAGAATTCTTCAGGTTCATCCTCACTGACTTTAGTGGTTGGTGCATACATTTGAATAGTAGTGGTATTAACTGGTCTTCCTTGTAGTTGTGTGGATACTATCCTATCACAGATATTGTTTTACTTCAAGACAGATCTTGAAATTTTCATTTTGATGATGAATGTGACACCATTCTTCAGTTTGTCATTCCCAGAATAATAAATGTGATTGTCAGATTCAAACTGGCCAATACCAGTTAATTTAAGCTCACTAAAGCTCTGGTAGCATAGTAGTTACGAATCGGGCTGCCAACCTCAAGATCAGCAGTTCAAAACTACCAGCCGTTCCGTGGGAGAAAGATGAGGCTTTCTGCTCCCATAAAGATTTATAGCCTCGGAAACCCTGTGCAGGGTCGCTATGAGTCAGAACCGACTCCACGGTACTTACCAACAACAATACCTAGGATATCAATGTTTATGCATTTCATTTTTTACAACTTCCAATTTTTCTAGATTCATACTTAGTACATTCCATGTTCCATTCGTTACTGGATGTTTACAGCTGTTTCTCTTCATTTTGAGTTGTGCCCCACCAACAAATGAAAGTCCTGAAAACTTTACTCCTTTCACATCACCAAGATCAATTCTAAAGTCGCATTTTGAGTGCCTTCCAACCTGAGGGGCTCATCTTCTGGCACTCTAGCTGACAGTATTCTGATGCTCTTCAACAAGTTTCAATATTCCGTATTCTGCTGCTAGCAGTGTTCTACTGCTATTCATAAGGTTCTCAGTGACTAAATGTTTGGAAGTAGTTCATCTTCCTTCTTCCTAGTCGGTTTCAGTCTGGTAGCTCCGTTGATATCTGTCCTCCATTGGTGACCCTGCTGGTATTTAAAATACCTGTGCTTCCAGAATCACAGCAACACGCAAGCCACCACAGTACAACAAAATGACAGACGAGTGGTGGGTATGATATATAAATATGTATCCTTCTCTTTCTCCCTTACTCATTCAGCCTTTCTCAATCCATGTATCTATAAACAGAACACTCTTGTTCCAAGGTTGTGTGCATTTCAGTGTTTACATCTATCTCCTAACCCATGCACACCTCCTTGTGGCTTCCTCTATCTTCATAATTCTTCTGCCACCCTCCCTCTTCTTGTATATTACCTTTCCTATCACCCAAGCTAACATATGTCTACCCTCTAGTCAGGGAATTTCAGTGATAGAATTCTTATCCTCCATGCTGGAGACCTGGTTCCATTCTGGCAAGTAACAGTGGAAGCTTGCATGTTGTTATGATGTTATACAGGCATCAGCAAAGCTTCTAGACTAAGACTATTAAGAAAGGCCTGGCAATCTACTTGTGGAAATCAGCCAGTGGAAACACTGTGGTTCACAAACAGTCTGATCCCCAACAGATCGTGGGGATGGTGTAGGACCAGGCTGCATTTCATTTTATTTCATTCCATCGTGTATGAAGTCATTATGAGTCAAGGGTCAATTCCACAGCAGTTAACAACAAGATGCATGTATATAATGCTTACATTGTGGGGTGATATCTTCAGCCAGCCATTCTTTCATTTATTCAATGAATGAAATTCTCATATATGCCAGGTATTATGCATATATTACTGTTGCTGTTGTTAAGTGCCATCGAGTTGGTTCTGACCCATAGCGACCCTATATAGGGTTTCTGAGGAGCAGCTGAATTTGAACCACCGACCTTGCAGTTCAAACCGAACTTGTGGTCAAGTGCTTATCCTACAGTGCCATACCAGGGCGCCATGCATATATTATAGTACCTGGTGTGGCACTGTAGGTTAAGCAATCAACCACAAGGTCAGTTTGAACTACAAGGTCAGCTGTTCAAAATCACCAGCAGCTCCTTGGAATCGCTATACAAGGTCACTATGAATCAGAACCAATGTGATGACACTCAACAACACAACAACAAAATGAGCTGTAAGAGAAACACTGGACCACAACCCATGAGGTCCATGGTTCAAACCTACCATCTGCTTCTGGGAAACCCCATACAGGGTCACTGTGAGTTGGAATTGACTCCAAGGCACTTAACAACAGCAATAATAATTCTAGACTGCAGTCCTGGTATGGCACTGTAGGATAAGCACTGGGCTGCTAACAACAGGTTGACAGTTCAAACCTACTAGCTACTCCTCAGAAGCCCTGTACAGGATTGCTATGAGTAAGAACCAAATTGAAGACCCTTACTAGCAAAACATTCTAGACTGGTGTGATGCTGTAGGATAAGCACTGAACTGTTAACCATAAGGTGGACATTCTTGAAAACCTGACTTGGCGGCACACAACAACAACATTCCAGGGGTGGGAAACATACTTATATGACCCGCAAAATAACGTGGTCTGGCACTGCCAAGGCAACCACAGTTCCAGCCATTACATTGTTGTTGTTGTTAGGTGTCATGGAGTTGGGACTGATGCATAGTGACCTTATGCACAACAGAAGGAAACACTGCGCAATCCTGGGCCAACCTCAATACTGTTGCCACGCTTGAGTCCATCGATGCTGCCACTTGGCCAATCCCTCTCATTGGGGGTCTTCCTCTTTTTCTCTGACCCTCCACCTTGCCACACATGATATCCTTCTCCAGCAACTGGTCCCTCCTGACAATGTGTCTGAAGTATGAGAGACAAAGTTTGGCCATCTTGGCCTCCAAGGAGCACTCTAGCTGCACGTCTTCCAAAACAGAACTATTGGTTCTTTTCCTTCAATACT
>NW_006408648.1:3219116-3235907 GCF_000296735.1 Chrysochloris asiatica | reverse complement strand
CCTTGTGTGTAGGGTTTCCAAGGAGCAATTGGTGAGTTTGAACTGCTGAACTTGAGGTTTAAACTGACCTTTTGGTCCTGTGCTTATCCTTCAGTGCCACACCGGCAGGCCAATTTTTAAGTTGATAATTTTGTATGGCCTGCAAATTATGTTATCAATTTTGGCAGAAAAAAGATTCCCCACCCCTGTAATCTAGACTCTAAGAATGCAGTAAAGAAGAAACATTCCCCATCCTCACAGAGCTTATATTCAGAAACACAATAAACACAAGAACAAATAGTGAACAATGCTATGAGGAAAAATAGTCTAAGAAGACAGAATGACAGAATTGCCTTCAGTTTTAATTGGTAGGCTTGTTGTTGTTAAGTGCTGTCGAGTTGGTTCCGACTTACAGTGACCCTGTGTAGGGTTTCCAAAGAGTGACTAGTGAGTTTGAACCATCGACCTTGTGTTTCAAACCAACCTTGAGGTCGAGTGTTTATTCTATGGCGCCACACCAGGGTTGGTCATTCCCATCAATTTGATTCCAACTCAGCAGGCTTATGTGATGAGAGTTTCTTGGCTGTGATCTTTATAGAAGCAGTTCAATAGGTCTTTTTCCTGCAGAGTCACTGGGTGGCTCGAACCCACCAACTTATCAGTTAGCAGCCAAATGCTTAACTACACTACGTGGGCTGCGTAACTAGTAGTCTAAATAAACCCAAACTCACTGCTATCAAGTTGATTCTGACTCAAATATGGTCCCAAATGGTTCACCTAAATCCAGCTTGGTGGCATTCCATCTCTACTAGATTGATAATAATAGAGAATTCCTTCTCTGAGGGTCAGATGGGGAAGTATGAAAGAACTTTGTGATCTATAAACAATAAACAGATGATACTGATTTCTAATTGCATATACATGTAGTGTGTATGTGTGTGTGTGCTATACTAGGCTTTATGAAAGGTACACATTGTTCTTAAAAATCCTGGTTTTATAGAGAGAACAGCTGCTCTGGTAGCATAGTGGTTACGAGTTAGGCTGCCACCTTCAGGGTCAGCAGTTCAAAACTACCAGTGGTTCCGCTGGAGAAAGATGAGGCGTTCTGCTCCCGTAAAGATTTACAGCCTCAGAAACCCTGTGCAGGGTCGCTATGAGTCAGAACTGACTCCAGGGTACCTAACAACAACAACAAGAGCAGCTGAGGACTCTAGACCATTGGAATGAGAAAGGTTGTAAATCGGAGTGCAGGAGGCTGGCTTGCAAAATGTGCCTTTTAGTCATTTAAACCAGTACGTATTTTCTAGGTGCTTTGTGTACATCATAAAAAAGTGGAGGACGGAAACAGAGGCAAATACTGTTCATTGGTGGTACATGGAGGGGACTGTAATCATTGCAATGAATGGTTGAATGTAATGCTGATAATCTGCCCTGTAAATTATCACTCAATTCACAATAAAAGCTTTAATAATAATAAAGGATGGTCCCTGCAAGCAAGCACAGCATCTCTCCTTTTGAACAGGTTTGGCAGGCCTGTGAATTTGAACCCAAGTCTATGTCCTCTGATGATCATACTCAAAACTTAAAGGCTTCTCTCCTCCCTAGGAACCCTGAGACTTCCTCATAAGGACCAAGGAGAATCTGCCAGAGGAAATCGGCTATCCCTACTAACCAGCATATTCTGTCTACAAAGAGATGTTCTGAGGAAACACAGTCTGCCATTGACTTGGGAAGGATCTTTCATGTGCTGTTCATCACCCTCATAATCCCAGACGGAAGAGGAGACCCAGCCATCAGAGACTTTGTGACAGGCTGCCCCCTGCTGTACACCTTCTCCCCTTGTTCATTTTCTTCCACAACTCTTGTTTATCTTTTATATTATGTATAAGAAAAGCTTTGTTGCTGTTTCTTTTGTTGTTGTTGTTTTTTAAATCCCTGTTTTAGCATGTGGCATAATATTTTCCCACCTGTCACTTGACCAATTCCATCAAAATTCATTATTTATAATTATTTGTAAAATGGAAGGAGAATATTATATGTGTGGGCTTTTCTCCCACCAATAGTGACATTATTTGTGAGCTCCACTTTTCTGGGGGTGCTGCACTATCTTCGGGTTGGCACATGGGGTAAGAGGACTCATTTCTCCATGGAGATCTCAGAGACACATACAGGTCCCCCATACCATCCAAGAGAAAAATATCATCCCCTTTGGAGCTACAAACTTAGCACATTTGTTCAGACCTATAGCAAGGAATGTGGTCAGCTGCTCAGTAGGGAACACAAAGCCAAGCTACATATTTTCACCCCACCATTCTTTCCAGATTCTTCTGCATTTGGCTGTGAGCTCTGGGCCCAGAGCTGGGGTAGTAGACTTGAATCACATATTTTTAAAGGCAGCAGCTCCAAAACAAGCAAAACAGACACTCTGGGAGGGTACTAGTTTGTTTTCGGTTTGGCGAAAAGAAAAGAATAAAAAAGACATTTCAAACCCAGTGCCTTAATGGAGAAAATGAATCTTTTTTTCTTACCTTTTTTTCTTTTTTCAGGTCAGTCAATACTATCAGACTTACTGTTTTATGATAGGGAGATGAATTGGTGGAGATGGGACAGAAACTAGAGCAAGTCAATAAATATTTGAATAAGTTGTTGCTGTGGTTAAGTGCCATCGAGTCAGTTCTGACTCATAGTGACCCTGCATAGGGTTTCCAAGGAGCAGCTGGTGGGTTTGAAATGCTGACCTTTGAATAAGTAGGTCTTCACTATTTAGAGCAGAAAACTGCATTCTAAGCACTTGACTGCTAATCTCAAAGATGGCGGTTCAAACACACCAGCCACTCCTCAGAAACCCTTTACAGTTTCAATATGAGTCAGATCCAACATGACAGCACTTAACAACAACACCCTTCCCCCCACCACAAAGCTAATTGTCATTTCACCCACCAAAGACTCACTCAGACCACTATCACCACCCCTTCCTTCTCCCTTCTCCCTATTTTGATGTTGGCTTTGTTAGGTGCCAACTCACAGTGACCATGTATAGAGTTTCTGAGGAATGGTTGGTGGGTTTGAACTGCTGAGCTTGTGGTTAGCAGCCCAGTGCTCATCCTGCAGTGCCACACCAGGACTCCTTACCCCTACTAGACTAAGTAAAAATCTGTCCTACCAGATTTTTAAAATAATGGCATGAGGATAAACAGTGGACAGCTAGTCACAAGGTCAGTGGTTCAAACCCACCAGCAGCTTTTTGGAAACCCTACGCAGGGTCGCTATGAGTCGGAACCCACTCGACAGCACTTAACAACAACAACACATAAAGCAACTTCTCTCAAGGCTTTCAATTTACCCAGAAAAAGCATGATTATTTAAATTACAGTTTTTGTATCTTGGGCCAAAGAGAAGGACGTTTGAGGAAAGGTCATGATATTGATGAATCTAGGACTCTTAAACAGGCAATATTTTATGTTTAGAAAAGTTCATTTGAACATAATGTGGCCTGAGAAGAGCAAGAGCGCTGAATTAAATCAGGTGACCTAGTAAATATCTTCATGTGCTATGTGACCATTGATTCTTTATTAATTCTTTACCGTGTGCTGCATAGTAGGCATTCAAAGACAAATAAGACAACATATCTTCCAGGCATCTAGAACCCCAGCACCTAAAAAATGAGGAGATCTGAGCCTAAAGACTCCCTCCAGCTCTAAGACCTAAATTTTCCAAGGAAAAGACTCCTAACACCAGAGGAGTGAGGCACACTCTCACTGTGTTGGTGTCGTATAGAATTCTAACTCCGGATAGCTGCTCTTTCTTTTTCCCTTTAGTACTCATCTCGGGTGCTCTTTATGTTTCTACTGGTTGATGTTTTTTTTCAGAGTATCTGAGGCCTTGAATATTTTTTATTTCACCCTCACATTTAAATCACGGCTTAGGTTGGATTGCAGTGTTAGAATGATAGTGTGAAGTTACCATTTACCCCTTCTCTTGTAGAAATCAAAAACAAGAAGCTCCCTTAGTCAGTTCTGACTCACAGCAACCCTGTATAGGGTTTCCAACAAGTGGCTGGTGGGTTTGAATGACCAATCTTGTGGTTAGCAGTTGAGTGCTGATCCTACAGCACCATACCAGGAGGTAAGGAAAGGAGTGGGAATCAAAAGACAGGTCTTAAACCAAACCACAAAGTCACTGAAAGAACTGCCAAAAGTAGTGAGAGTGCATATAAGAGAAAACAGAGCAGGGATGCTAAGAGCCCCAGCTAGCAGAAAAGTCTAGTCTTAAATCTCTAGTTTGCAACATTGGAAAGAGGACCCCACAGACTTTATTGTGAGAAATAGAATACGGCCTTCTATTCCATGTAAACACTAAACAAATGAATTCACAAAACTCTGAATATTGAAGAAAACCCCAACTCTTCTTACAAGCCTTCTGCATATAGCTTATCCAGCAAAACCTTACCTGATTTAAACAAACAAAAAAAAGGTTTGGGAGAAAGATGTTTGGGTGTCTGCTTCCGTAAAGATTACAGCCTTGGAAACCCTCTGGAGGAATTCTACTCTGTCCTATAGGTCACCATGAGGCAATGGAAATGCAATTAGTTGGGTTTCCGGGTTGTTGTTGTTGTTGTTATGTGCCATGGAGTCGGTTCCGACTCATAGTGACCCTGTACAGGGTTTCCAAGGCTGTAAATCTTTACGGGAGCAGAAAGCCTCATCTTTCTCCCGCGGAATAACTGGTAGTTTCGAACGGCTGACCTTGCGATTCACAGTCCGATTCATAACCACTACACTGTATTCCTCATAATATTTGCATTCTCTTTTCAGAAAAGAAATAAACAAAACTTAGTTTAAAAAAAAAAAAAAAAAGTCAAGACCAGCATAGGAATTTTTTTTGTTAATTTGTATTTTTAAAAATAAACTTTATTAAAGACTGGACTTACTAACTGATCAGAAAAAAGACTGGAGGAACCCAAAATTATGGCCCTTGACCACCCTTCAAGTCTGGAATGGAACTCACCCGCGTGGCCCAATTTTCAGCCAAGCAGTAGATAGGTATGTAGGGAAGACAACAAGGCTAGTAAAATATGCCCACCATGGAATCATCAATCATTAAAAATCAAAAGGGTAACGTTTTCTTAAGGACAAAGTTGAGAAGGGATAGGAAGGTGGGTGGACTGCAATAGGAACCACAGGGAGGAAGCAGGATAGCTGTTCTTACATAGAGGGGATTGCAATGATTGAGATGAAACAAAGTGTATTATTTCTTGAATGTAATAATAATGCTCTCTGTAAACCTTCTCTCAATTCACAATAAAAAGTTTCAAAAAGACAAATAAAACAAAATGCTTTTTGTTGTTATTTGGATGAAGTTTTACAGAGCAAACCATCAGTTTTACATCCAATATATCATACACACTTTGTTTCATCTCAATGAATGAAACTCTATCAGTATAACATCACTTATCCCACTTCCTCTCTGCGTTTTTTGTTTCCATTCCTCCTTCTTTCTCATCCCTTCTGAACTTTGTCCTTGCATAAATGCTGACCTTTTAATCACAAATGATTGACCATTCTATGGTGTGCATACATACGTACCTCACTAGTGTTGTTCCCCCAACAGACCTATCTATTGCTTGGATGAAAATTGAATCACAGGGGTGAGTTCAGCTCCAGTCACGAAGGGGTGACAACATAGAATTTATAGTAAAATATTTTGAGGAGAAGGAAAAAAGGAAAGAAAGGGGAGATGAAAATAAAATAATGTATTAAAAAAAAGTATCAGAAAAAAATATTGCCAAAGAGTAGAGAATAGTTGTTATAAAATATTTAACCATTACTTTTTAAGCTGAGTGATACCACTATTTATTTATATCAAGAGCATCAAGTAGAGAAGCAAGAGCTTAGGGAAAAGATTATGAGATGACAAGTAGAGATGAGGATGAACTGGAAGAGTTTAGGGAAAACATGGAAGGAAAGAAATTAAACCAAATCAGGAATAAAGACAAAATGGAAAGTAACACAAAGGAAAATAAAATCATGATAATGCTGATATAAATTTTAAGTTCTAACCAGTTTTTCCTCAACACTTAACATATTACTACTCCATTGTCTTCTGGATTTCAGCATGGCTATTAAGAAGTCTGCTGTCATATAGATTTTCATTGCTTTGAAGATGATATAGTTTTTCTCTCTGGAAATCTTTAGAATTTTCTCTGGCTTTGATGCCAAATTTCATTCAGATGGCTATGGGAGTATTTTTGTCTTTTTTTTTTTTTTTTAGTCCCTTGTTAGTACCTCATGAGTTATTTAAATCAGAAGTCTTACATCTTTCTTAATTCTGGAAAATTCTCTATCATTCTTCCTTCAAGTATTTTCTAATAATGTTTCTTTTTTTCTCTTTCTGTAATTCCTATTATGCATCCACTTCAAGTCTCCATGTCTCTTAAATTTTTGCTTCTTCTATCATCTTTTTGTTTATTCTTAAATGCTTCTGGTAAAGTTTCATCTATTTTTCATGTCATTTGTTCTTCAGCTAAATTGATATTGCTGATAAATCTATTGAGCTCCTAATTTAATTGCTATATTAGACAAAGAACAATTATGTTTAGAGTTGATTGCCTTTGCTTCATATTTCTAGTTATCTCCCTTATCTTGTTAAATATATTTATTATGTGTATTTTAAATTGGCTGTATTGTCCATGAATTGTTACATTTGTCTTTCCTCCAGTGCTGATGCCACATTTTTCTTCATATAACCCAACTTCTCAGATTATTTACTCATGCACTGTCCTCCAAAAATTCATGTCCTTCCCAGAATCTCAGAATGTGACCTTCTTTGGAAATAAGGTCTTCACTGATATAATTAAGATGCGGTCATACTAGAGCAGGTCAGACCCTTACTCCAACATCACTGGTGTCCTGATAAGAAGAGAAGAAGAGACACGGGGAGAGTGCCTCGTAATGACAGGTGCAGCGATTGCAGTGATGTGTCTGCAAGCCAAAGAATGCCAAAGATTGCTGTCAATACCTAAAGCTAAGAGACAGGCATGGAACAGAATTTTCTCCTAGAATCTTCGGAGAACATGGCCCTTCCGATACCTTGATTTGATACATATAGCCTCCAGAACTGTCAGATAATAAATTTCTGTTGTTTTAAGCCAGTTTGTGGTAATTTGTTACAGCAGCCTTAGGAAATTCATAACAAGAATCTAAAAGAACGAGCAATTATTTGTGAAATATTCCTCCCCTTCCTCCCCACCCCACACCCCCCAAGAACAATGTAGACATTTTTGTTTGTCATATCTGAGGAGGGTGTTTGTGATGCTATTAGTATATAGTGGGTGGAGGCCAGGAATACTGCTAAACATCCTACAATGCATAGGACAATTCCTACTTGAGGTGCTATAGGTTAAGTTGATTTGAGTAACAAGGTCGAAGATTCAGAACCACCAGCTGCTCCTTGGAAAACCTATACAGGGTTGCTATGAGTCAGAATCAACTTGACAACAACAACAACAGCAACACCACAGGGTTGCTATGAGTAGGAACAGGAATCTTTTGTTGTGGTTTTGCTGTTGTTGTCATCAAGTGCTGTCAAGTTGATTCCTACCCATAACAACCCTGTATAGGGTTTCCAAGGAGCAGCTGGTGACCTTGAGCTACTGACCTTGCAGTTCAAATAACTTCGCAGTCTGATGCTTTAGCCCACAGCGCCACACCAGGACTCCTAGCAACTCTATGTTGTTGTTGTTATGTGCCGTGGAGTTGGTTCTGACTCATAGCAACCCTGTACAGGGTTTCCGAGGCTGTAAATCTTTACGGGAGCAGAAAGCCTCATCTTTCTTCCGTGGAACAGCTGGTAGTTTCGAACTGCTAACCTTTCGGTTTGCAGCCTGATTTGTAACCACTACGCTACCAGAGCTCCTAGAAACTCTATAGGAGATAGTATATCTTCCAAGGTAATAATCTTTATGGAACTGAAGTACTACTACATCTTTCTCCTGTGGAGTTGCTGGTGGGTTCAAACTGCTGAACTTTTGGTTATCAGTTGAGTGCCTAACTACTGTACCACTAAGGATCCCTTCAGTAAAGAATTGTTGTTGTTGTTAAGTGCCATAAAGAATTATCCAGCTCAAAATATTAATTGTACCAGGGTTGAAAACCCTGATTTTTGGTGGTAGCCAGTCAGGTCTTTAGTGACCTGCAAGCTTTCAAGCAGATGTGTATTCACTAACAAATTTATATAACGAGAATCTTTTTTCCTTCTAATGATTCCACCTAGGCCTCTGCTTCTCCAGTAATTTTTATGACAAGAATAATAGTCAATTTTATACATATGCCACATTTTGTTTATCCACTCATTTGTTGATGAACATCTTTGTTGTTTCTACTTTTTAACTAGAAGAGATAATTCTGCTATAAATATTTTTTTCTACTAGAATGAATAATTCTGCTATAAATACTATGTACATGTGTGGACATTTCATTTTTCTTCATTACATATTAGGAGTAGAATTACTACATCAGATTGTAACTCTATAGTTATTCAAGGAGTTGCCAGAGTATTTTCCAAAGTGACTGTCCCCTTTTACATAATCACCAGCACTACCAGGGCATTAGGGTTCGGAGTTTTCCATGTCTTTGTTCACACTTGTTATTTATTATCTGATATGTTGGTTCGAACCATTCTTGTAGGTACAAAGGGACAGTGATTTACATTTACTTAGAGACTAATGATGCTGAACAACTTTTGATGTGTTTATTTACCATTTGTATATTTTCTTTGAAAATCTTTGTATTCAAACTTTTGTCCTTTTGTAAATTGAGTTATCTGTCTTTTTATTATTGAGTTATAAAAATTCTCTAAGTTCTAAATACAGATTTCAGATGATCTGCAAATATTTTCTCCCTTTCTGTTTTTGCACTTTCTAGACTGTTGTTGTTATGTGCCGTGGAGTCAGTTCCAACTCATAGCAACCCTGTACAGGTTTCCGAGGCTGTAAATCTTTATGGGAGCAGAAAGCCTCTTCTTTCTCCTGCAGAACAGCTGGTAGTTTCACACTGCTGACCTTGCGGTTTGCAGCCAGACTCGTAACCACTACGTTAGTGTCCTTTAAATCATTAACATTTCAAATTTTGACTAAATCCAGTTTATTTTTACTTGTTGTTTATGCCTTTGGTTTCATAACTAAGAACTCTTTGAAAAATTTTAAATTATGAAGCTTTACCCATATATTATTTCTTTGAAGAGTTTTATAGTTTTAGGTCTTACATGTTGGTCTTTGATCTATTTTGAGATCATTTTTTTATATGGTATAAGGATAGAGTCCATTTTCATTCCTTTGCATAAGAAAATCCAGCTCTCCCAGCACCAAAATTTCTCTTCCCATTGAGTAAGTCTTGGTATTTTTGCAAAAAACCAGCCGTAAATGTCTGAGTTTATTTTGAACTCTAAATTCTATTCCATAGATCTATAGTCTATCAATAAGGAGCTCTAGAAGTGTAGTGGTTATGAATTGGGCTGCTAACCTCAGGGTCAGCAGTTCAAACCTACCAGCTGCTCCAAGGGAGAAAGATGAAGTTTTCTGTTCCCGTAAAGATTTACAGCCTCGGAAACCCTGTTCAGGATCGCTATGAGTCATAACCGACTCCAAGGCACTTAACAACAACAACAACATAGTCTATCAGTATCACACTGTCTTGATTACTGCTGCTCTATAGTAAGTTTGGAAACTGGGAAGTTAATCCTAATTTATTCTTCTGTTTTAGGATTGTTTTGGCTAGTCATGGTCCCTTGCAATTTTATATGAATTTTAGCATCAATTTATGGAGTCCTGGTGTGGCACTGTCGGGTAATGTGCCAGACAGCAAGACTGTTTGAACTCCAAAATCGGTGGTTCAAGCTCACCAGCTGCTCCTCAGAAACCCTATACAGGGTCGCTATGGGTCAGAATTGACTCGACGGCACTTCACAACAGCAAAACAAAGAAGTCAGATGGAAATCTTATAAAGATTGCATTGAATCTGTAAATCAGGTTGGGAAATATTACCATCTTTTACAATGTCAAATCTTCTGATCTATGAACATAGGATTTTTTTTTTTTCACTTATTTATTGTTGTTGTTAAGTGTCATTAAGTTGGTTCCAACTCATAGCAACCCTGTATAGTGTTTCTGAGGAGCAGTTAGTGAGTTTGAACCACTGACCTTGCAGTTCAAACAGACTTTGTGCATTACCCTGCAGCGCCACACCAGGTATTTAGATCTACTTTAATTTCTTCCAATTATGTTCTGTAGTTTTTAAAGTATAAGTTTTATAGTTCTTGTGTTAAATTTATTCTTCGGTATTTTACTTGTTTGATACTAAACTTCATCTGTCATACTTCGGACATATTGTCAGGAGGGACCAGTTGCTGGAGAAGGATATCACGTTTGGTAAGGTGGAGGGAGGGTCAGAGAAAGAGAGGAAGACCTCCAACAAGATGGATTGGCCAAGTATCAGTATAGATGGACTCAAGCGTGGCAACAGTAGTGAGGCTGGCCCAGGATCGGGAAATGTTTCATTCTGCTGTGCATAAGGTCGCTATAAGTTGGTACCAACTCGATGGTACCTAACAACAACAATATTTTGACTATTTAAAAAAATTACTTTTCTGTATTTGAAAAAGTAATATAATGACCTGTGGCTTCAATAACATTGCACACCATTGCGGGCGGTAAAAAATGGAGTAAGTCTTAATCTCAGCCAGCAGTGGTTCTATACTGTCCTTAAATCTTTTGGGTGGACAGAGGCCAGAGAAAGTGTTTGGTTCCCCCAGATTGCTTCATTTAAAGGAGTGGTTGGAATGAAGTCAATAGAGGACTAATAATTCAGGGATTTAGATGGATCTCTAGGATTAGACTGTAGCTGAAGAGAGCAGGAAACTAATCAGATGGAGTGCGACCTCACTAAACAAAGAATGTAGAAAGAAATGAGGTTTGGCAGTGGGGGAGGCTTGACATTCTTGAGATCAATAGAAAGACTATCCTAACAGTCACTTGTCTGTCTCTAACCCTGTCCACTGTCAGTGGAGGAGATGTCCTAGATAGTAGCTGCCAATAGATTCTGGCTAGCACCAGCTTCTAAGCTCCACCAAATTGGTTCAGTCCCATAGTCCCCAGTCAAACCACATTGGCTTCCTCAGGCATACATTCATGCCAAGGAAATGAAACTTGGCATCTGTGGTTTTCACAATAAGTTAATTAAGTGAAATTCTGTTTCGTACATGACTTTCATCTTAATATGAGGCACTCTTCCAGCCTTTTCTCTAACTTCACTCATAAAATCTAATTTTTGAACCTGTGAAACCAAGGCTCGGGCCCTGCTGACTTACTTCCTTGACTTCCCTCTTTAATATATCTTCTAATTACTATGACAAATGGCTAAAAAAACATATTTAAAACTTGAAAATATCTATATTTGAAAGTACATTTTAAAAGAACACAATGTGTACTTATTTTTGGTGTTGTTAGGTGCCATCGAGATGGCTTCGAATCCTAGTGGACCCTATGCACAGCAGACCAAAACAAAACACTGCCAGATTTGGTGCCCTCCTCAGAATCATTGTTAGGTTTGTGTCCATTGTTACAACTACTGTGTTAATCTATCTCGTTAATGGTTTTCCGCTTTCCTGCTTGGCCAAGCATGATGCCCTTCTCTAGGGACCATCCTCCTGATAACATGTCCAAAGTACACGAGACAAAGTCTCTCCATCCTTGCCTCTAAGGGTCTTTCTACCTGTACCTCTTCCTAAACAGTTTTTGTTCTTCTGACAGTGCATGGTACTTTTTATAGTCTTCACCAACATTACAATTCAAATGCATCAATTCTTATTCACTCAGCCTTATTCAGTGTCCACCTCTCACATACTTGTAAGTTGACTCAAAATACTATGGCTTGAGACAGGCATAACAAAGTGGAATCTTTGCTCTTTAAACTTTAGAGAAGTTTTATACAACAGATTTGCTCAGTGCAATACTTGTGTTTTTTTTGACTGCTGCTTCCATGAGCACTGATTGTGGATCCAAGTAAAATGAAATCCTTAGACACTTTGAAACTTTTTTCTATTTATCATGATGTTATTTACTGGACCAGTTGTGAGAATTTTTGTTTTCTTTACATTGAGTTGTAATCTATACTGAAGGCTGAATTCTTTGATTGTCATGAGAAAGTGCTTCAAGTCCCTTTCACTTTCAGCAAGTAAGGTTATGTCATCTGCAGATTACAGTTAATGAAACTTTCTCCAACCCTGATGCTACATTCTTCTTCATATCATTCAGTTTCTTGAATTATTTACTAGCATACAGATTGAATAAGTATGGTGAAAGGATACAATCCTGACACACACCTTTTCTGATTTTAAACCACACAGTATCCTTTGTTCTGCTCAAACAACTTGCCTTTTGGTCTACATATAGGTTCTGCATGACCACAATCAAGTGTTCTGGAATTCTTATTCTTCCCAATGTTATTCATAGTTTGTTATGATCCACACAGTCGAATGCCTTTGTATAGTCAATGAAACACACATAAACATCTTTCTGGTATTTCCTGCTTTCAACCAAGATCCATCTGACGTCAGTCATAATAGCCCTCATTCCACGTTCTGTTCTGAATCTGCCTTGTGTTTCTGGCATCTCACTGTCAATGTACTACTACAACCATTTTTCAACTGTTGTTGTTAAGTGCCGTCAAGTTGGTTCCAACTCGCAGTGACCCTGTATAGGGTTTTTAAGGAACGGCTGGTGAACTTGAACCGCCAACCTTGTTGTTCAAACAGGCCTTGCTGTCCAGCGCATTAACCCACAGTGCCATATTAGTGATATTGTTCAGTAATTTCTGCATTTTGTAGAACACTTCTCTTTGGAAGAGGCATAAATATGAATCTCTTCCAATCTGTTGGCCAGGTAGCTGCCTTCCATATTTCTTAGCATAGACTAGTGAGTATTTCCAGTATTGCAACAGTTTGTTGAAACGTTTCAATTGGTATTCTGTCAAGTCCTGGAGTCTTGTTTCTGACTAATAACTTTAATTAATCTTGTACTTCTTCCTTCAATACACTGGTTCTTGATCAAATGTTACCTCCTGAAATGTTTGAACGTTGACCAATACTTGTTGGTACAGTGAATGTAGATTCTTTCCATTTTCTTGTGATGATTCCTGCATCACTCAATATTTTGCCCATAGAATCCTTCCAACTCAAGGCTTCAGTGCTTTCAGCTTGAGAAATACTAAACATGTTTTTCCCTTTTGATTTTCTAACTCCAGGTATTTGAACATTTCATTGTAATACTTCATCTTCTTGAGCTGCCTTTTGATATTTTTAATTCATCTTTTTAACTTAATCATTTCTTTCATTCACATTAGCTATTCTACATTCAAGAGCAATTTTGGGAGTCTATTCAGACAACCACATTGGTCTTTTCTTTCTTTCCTGTCTTGTTAATGACCTTTGTGTGTGTGTGTGTGTATGGAGAAAAAGGCAAGTATTTTTTACCCAACAAAAATCTCCAAGTATACCTTCAAAACATAATCAGCAGGCATAGGCAAGACACCAGACAAAGAGAAGAAAAAGGAGAGCTTCTAGGACTTGTCCAAGTACAGAGACAAGACGATCAGGGTGAAGTTTCAGGGAGGCCGTGAAACCCGTGGAATTGTGAAAGGATTCAACCCCCTCCTCAGCCTTGTGCTGGATGGCACCATCGAATACCTGAGAGACCCCAATGACCAGTACAAGCTCACGAAGGACACAAGGCAGCTGGGCCTGGTGGTGTGCATGGGTACGTCTGTGGTACTCATCCACCCGAAGGATAGCATGGAGGCCATCCCCATCCCCTTCCTCCAGCACCAGGCTGCCTTGCAGGCCACACGCCCAGCACACCACCCACTGGATGGAATAGCTTTTTTTTTTTTTGTATGGGTTCAGTTTTTGTTTTGTTAATAAAACTACAAAACGCAAAACAAAACAAAATGTAATCAGCATCAGTAGCTCAGGGAATATTGTTTCCATAAGTGCTTCCTAGGAGTCCTGGTGTGGCACTGTGGGTTAATGCGCCAGACTGCAAAGCTGTTTAAATTGCATGGTTGGCGGTTCAAGCTCACCAGCTGCTCCTCAGAAACCCTATACAGGGGTCGCTACAGCACTTAACAGCAACAACAACAACAACAACAAGTGCTTCCTAAGGAATCTACTAGAGGACAAACCTTCAGAAAACACAAATAAGTAATCTAGAAAGATATAGACAGACATAAGGAACTAATGTTGTTGTTGTTATTGTTAGGTGAGATTAAGTTGATTCTGACTCATAGTCACCCTATGCACAACAAAACAAAAGACTCCCGTGCCATCCTTACAATTGTTATATTTGAGCCCATTGCTGCTGCCACTGTTATCAGTCCATCTTGTCGGAAGTCTTCCTCTTTTCATTGGCCATACACTTTACCAAGCATGTTGAACATAGGGTAGGAGTACAAGGAGTTTCAGAAACTTCCTTGTTGTTCTGTTTATCTCTAGTTGTGCTGACCTTCTGGACATGTTGTCTCTAACAATCACTATTCGTTTTTCCAGTGGTGGTTTTCACAAGAAATCTATGGCTGTTTTTCTTCATTCCTGTAATAGTCCTTGGAGTGGATGGAGGTTGTTGTTGTTAAGTGCCATCGAGTTGACACTAAATCATAGTGACCCTCTTAGGGTTTCCCAGGCTTTAAAAAAATCTTTGTGGGAACAGAAAGTCTCATCTTTTCCCCACGGAGCAGCTTGTGGGCTTGAACAACTGACCTTGTGGTTTGAAGTCGAGAGTGGGTTTGTTGTTGTTAAGTGCCATCGAGTTGGTTCCGACCCATAACGACCCTGTACAGGGTTTTCGAGGCTGTAAATCTTTACGGGAGTAGAAAGCCTTGTCTTTCTCCTGCGGAGCAGCTGGTAGTTTCAAACTGCTGACCTTGTGGTTAGCAGCCTGATCCGTAACCACTACGCTACCAGAGCTCCTTGAGAGTGGGTTTAGCTACCAATTAAAAAGAAGTGATCAGGGACTGGAAAGCCAAGCCCAGCAAGATGGCCTCACATGAGCGTCAAATTGGGCTGCTTCAGCCTAGTATCCCTCTACCTACAGGCCCTGGGTCCTGAGAATCTCCCTCTCCAGCGATCACCAAGCCAAGGCCAAGTGGGAAACGCAGAGTTATGTATCTAAGAACCCCGTGTTCGCAGAAGAAGAGCCTTTACGGCTTTGTAACAAATGACTTCGTTAGATGGTGTGAGGGATGAATACGGATGTGCGAGACATCACTTCCCATTACTCCTTTCCCAGTGGTACTCAGTGTGCCCCTCCCATGTTTCCAGTGGTGTCCTTCATGCTAATTATGTTCCCATACCAAGATCCAACCTGTTCCCACCATGCTCCCCAGCCAGAAAGGTGTCCAACATGAGCATTGTAGGCCTTTTGGGGGGACCCAGACCTCCCAGTGGCCTTCGGTGACCTTGAGGAACCAGCTGGGAGCAGACTGCCTGCCCCCTTTGATTTGCAGTTCTAGCGTGGAACCCGGCAGGGGTTTTCCACCATCGCAACACGGTGGGCAATCGTTCACAGGCTGTTGGGCCCCTCACCCAGGACCCCTCAAAAACAATGTCATTAGTACGGGCCGGCACTCACATTAAGGTAGCGACGGAACCTTTGGAGCCCAGCCATCAGACACAGCCGTGACGGGCACTGGTGGACAGCCTTCCACAGGCCCTGAGTCTGCTGCCAAGGTCTCGGAACAGCCCGCGTGCAAAGGCCGCTTCTTCAAAGGACTGAGGGGTGCCGGCAGTGGCAATGACCGGCACCATCAAAGGACCGCCTGACACCTCCTGGCCTTCACAAGGGTCCCCGCGAGACCTGGCCCTTGCCTCTAAATCTCCCCGAAACTGCCTGCAGCTCTTCATGGCCACAGACCTCCAGCCCACACCTCCGCTCCTGGGGTCTTTTCTGTCAAACAGTCTCGCTGCTACCTCAGCGCCCACCTCTACCCCAGTACCTCAACAAGAGTTTCCTGGTCTGACCACCTCTTCAAGCTCCTAAACTTCAGAACTACGGGCCACAGCAGCCTTGTTGACTTACCACTTTCTCCAGTGTCTACCGTGTGCTGTATGCTTGACTACCACCTTCTCCAGTGTCTACCATGTGTTATTTTGTTGACTCCTACCTTCTCCAGTGTATGCCATGGTTGTTTTCTTGACTACAACGTTCTCTGGTGGATAACATGCTATCTTGTTGACTACAATGTTCTCCAGGGTCTTCCACATGTTACCTTGTTGATTGCTACATTTTCCAGGTCAGTGCCATGTCTATGTGTTGATTTGGTTAAAAAAAGAAGTGAAAGGTTAACTATGGGTCAGTAATTGATTATGGTAGGAAGTTAGATAGGATGGACCACATTTTGGAGAGACTGATTATGGAGAACAGCTAGGGAGGGAGCTACATTTTAACTACAGCTGTTATTTGGATTTCATTTTACTTTGGCCAGGATAAAACTCCCAGCGCCCTTATTTTTTAAATGCACCCGTTTCAGTTCTAAGGAGTATTTTGTCTGTACTTCTTCCAACACAGACTTGTTTGTTCTTCTGGCAGTTCATAATACTTTCAATATTCTTTGCCAGCATCATAATTCAAATGCATCAATTCTTCTATGGTCTGCTTTATTTAGCTTCATGTGCATATGAGAGGATTGAAAATACCATGACTTGGATTAGGCACACCTTAGTCATCAAAGTGACATTTTGCTCTTTAATAATTTAAAGAGGTCTTTT
>NW_006408648.1:3217128-3218301 GCF_000296735.1 Chrysochloris asiatica | reverse complement strand
CCTTCTTTGGAATGGGCACAAATATGGATCTCTTCTAGTCGGTTGTATCTTCTTTAGTACTCTGCTTATCTAGAGTCTGTTTCCGTTTCATATAAAGTTGGTGATTAGTTTTTTCTATCTCTTTAAAGAACACTGATAGAATCTGGATTGGGATTGCATTATATCTGCAGAGCGTTTGGTTAGTATTGACATTTTTACAATGGTATGTCATCTGATTCATAAGCATGGTGGTATTCTTAAATGCCATTGAGTCAGTTCTGACTCATAGTGATCCTTTCTATGGTTTCTGAGGCTGTATGTCTTTGCAGGAACAGAAAGACTCATATTGAGCAATTGGTAAACTCAAATTGCTGACTTTGTGGTTCTCAGTCCAGTGCTTATCACATAGAGTCACCACATTCTCCATAAGCATGGTACATTCTTCCATTTATGTTGGACTCACTTGGTTTCTTATAGTAGTGCTTTATCATTTTCTTTTTGTAGGTCTTTTGTTTCTCTGGTTATATTTGCTCCTATGTATTTCAACTTTTGGGTGGCTATTATAAATGGTATTGCTTTCCTGATTTCTTTTTCAGATCTCTCAGTTGTTGTTGCTAAATGTGATCCAGGTGGTACCGACTCATATCAACTCTATGCACAATGGAACAAAACACTGTCCAGTCCTGTGACCATTTCATAATCATTGCTAGGCTTGAGCTGATTGCTGCGGCCACTGTGCCATCACTTAGCTGATGTTTTCCTCGTTTTTGCTGAACCTCCACTTTACCTAGCATGATGTCCTTCTCCAGGGACTGGTCTCTTCTGGTAATATGTCAGAAATATGAGAGACAAAGTCTGTCCATCCTGGCTTTTAAGGAGCATTCTGGTTGTACTTCTTCCAACACAGATTTGTTTAGTCTTTTTGCAGTCCATGGTACTTTTAATATTTTCCTCCAACACCATAACTCAAATGTATCAATTCTTCTACGGTCTTCATTATTCATTGTCCAATTTACACAGGCATATGAAGTTATTGAAAATACCATGGATTGGGTCAGGTGCACCTTAGTCCTCAAACTAACATCTTTGCTCTTGAACACTTTAAAGAGGTTTGTGCAACAGATTTGTATAGAGCAATATGTTGCTTGATTTCTTCACTGCTGCTTCCATGAGTGTTGATGGTTGATCTGAACA
>NW_006408648.1:3207870-3215893 GCF_000296735.1 Chrysochloris asiatica | reverse complement strand
CCCATTTTGGTCTTCTCCTTCTTTCTTGTCTTCTTAATAACCTTTTGCTTTCTTCTTGTGTGATGTTCTTGATGTCATCCCACACCTCTGACAACATTCTGATGCTCTTCATCATGTTTCAATATTTAATATTCTGATGCTATCTGACAGCGTTTCACTGCTATTCATGAAGTTTTCAGTGACTAAATATTTGGAAGTAGTTCGTCTTTCATTCGTCTTAGTCTGGAAGCTCAGTTGAAACCTGTCCACTGTGGGTAATGCTGCTGGCATTAAGATACCAGTGGCATAGCTTTCAGAATCACAGCAACAT
The DNA here is from genome assembly GCF_000296735.1 of Chrysochloris asiatica. Classification (NCBI taxonomy): domain Eukaryota; kingdom Metazoa; phylum Chordata; class Mammalia; order Afrosoricida; family Chrysochloridae; genus Chrysochloris; species Chrysochloris asiatica. Next base: position 3,215,583 of record NW_006408648.1, on the reverse strand, counting down.
GCAAGCCACCACGGTACAACAAACTGATAGATTGTTGTTGTTGTTGTTAAGTGCTGTCAAGTCGGTTCCAACCCATCGCTACCCTGTACAGGGGTTTCCGAGGCTGTAGATCTTTATGGGAGCAGAAATCCTCCACCTTTCTCCTGCAGAGCTGCTGCTAGTTTCAAACTGCTGACCTTAAGGTTCGCAGCCACTATGCTACCAGATTAAGTGGTGGGTATTCTCTGTTAGTGTAAAAGAAGTCAAATGGTTTTTGTTATGTTGATTTTTACCCTGTTCCTTTGCCAAATTTTTCTATTAGTTATAACAATTTTCTGGCTAAGTGTTTGGGATTTTCTATGTATAGGATCATATCATCTGTAAATAGAGAATTTTATTTCTTCTTTGACAATTTGGATGCCTTCAACTTCTCTTTCTAGCCTTTTAGCTCTGGCTGAGACTTCCAACACAATACTGAATAGGAGTGGTGATAAAGGGCATCTTTATCTGGTTCCCAATCATTTGGTAAATTACTTCAATTTCTTTCCATTGAAAGTCATGCTGGTCATTAGTTTGAATATAAGCCCTGCATTATGTGAGGAATTTCCCCTCTATTCCATTTTTTTTTTTCAATGTTTTATCAGGAATGGGGTGTTGGTTGGATTTTGTCAAATGCCTTTTCTGTGTTAATTGATATGATCATTAGGTTCTTTTCCTTTGTTTTGTTTATATGATGGATTAGGTTGATTGTTTTGCTAATGTTGAACCATCCTTACATACCTGATAAGAATCCCACTTGGGCATTTCAGTGGTGGTGGTGGTTATGTGCCTTGGAGTCAACAGGGTGTCTGAGGCTGTAAATCTTTACGGGAACAGAAAGCCTCATCTTTCTCCTGGGAAACAGCTGGTAGTTTCAAACTTCTGACCTTAATTCGTAACCACTACGCTACCAGAGCTCCCTGGGCATTTCAGTATTTTGTTGAATTCTGTTGGCTAAGATTTTGTTGAGAATTTTGAGATCATTGTTCCTGAGGAATATGGAGCTATAGTTAGTTTCTTTTTTAGTGTTTTCTTTGCCAGGTGTTAGTATCAGAGTCAAGCTGTCTCAAAAAATGATTTGGGGAGTTTTCTATATTCTGGAAAAATTTGATTAGAATTGCTGTCAGTTCTTCTCTGATTGTTTGGTAGACTCTAGTTACGATTTCTGAGGCCGGACTGTTTGTTTTTTGTTTTGGGTTAGAGCTTTTAATGACCTAATCAATTCCTTCTGTTGTGGGTCTGTTAGAATTTTCTATTTCAGGATATGGTAGTTTAAGTAAGTAGTGCATTTCTAGCTATATGTCCATTTCTTCTAGGATTTCAAATTTGCTGGAATACAGTTATTCATAGAATTCGGCTATCCTTTTTATTTCTGTTGGTTCTGTTGTAGCATTATGCATTTCATTTCTTACTCAAATTGTTTTCTTCTTTTCCTTTGTTAGTTTTGTCATGGTTTCTGGGTATTACTAATCCTTTCAAAGAACTAACTGCTTGTCTTGTTGATTCTATTGTTTTTCTGTTTCATTGATTTCTGTTCTAATCTTTATAATGTCTTTTGTTCTGGTGAGTGTAGGTTTATTTTGTTGCTGTTTTTATATTTGTTAGAGATGTTATGTTAAAATTTTTACTTTTTTTCCGATGTTTGCATTGTTGTTGTTATGTGCTGTGGAGTCGGTTCCGACTCACAGCGACCCTACACAGGGTTTCCAAGGCTGTCAATCTTTTCGGAAGCAGACCGCCTCATCTTTCTCCCGTGGAACCGCTAGTAGTTTCGAGCTGCTGACCTTGAGGTTCACAGCCCGATTTGTAACCACTACGCTACCTGAGCTCCATGTTTGCGTATATCCCTCTAAATTGCCCTCAGATCACTGCTTTTGCTATGGCCCAAAGGTTTTAGAATATTCTGTTTTCATTCTCACTTGGTTCAGGATTTTTTAAATTTCTTTTATTACCCAATAGTTTTTAAACAAGGTGTTATTCAATTTCTAGTTTTCTAGCACTTTGATATAAGAAGATGCTTTGTAGTATTTTGATGATTTTAAATTGATTGTTCTTGCTTTGTGACCAACATGTGTTCTATTCTGGAGAGTGTTCCATGTGTACTGGAAAAGAATATCTATTGCGCTGTTGTTGGGTTGAGTGCTCTGTGTATGTCTATGAAGATAAGTTGGGTTGATTGTGTTATTTAGTTCTTCTGTGTCTTTGTTGGGTTTCTTTCTAGTCATTCTGTCCTTCATACAAAACTGGTATATTAAAATCTGCAAGGAGCTCTGGTAGCATAGTGGTTATGAATCAGGCTTTGAACCGCAAGGTCAGCACTTCGAAACTACCAGCTGTTCCGCGGGAGAAAGAGGAGGCTTTCTACTCCCATAAAGATTTACAGCCTCAGAAACCCTGTATAGGGTCGCTATTAGTTAGAACCGACTCCATGGCAGTTAACAACAACAACAGCCATTATTGTAGAGTTGTCTATTTCTTTCTTCAATTCTGTGAGAATTTGATTTATATATTTCGAGGCTCTTTCATTGAATGCATAGGTATTTATTATGGTTATGTCCTCTTATTCTCTTATTCAACTGACCCTTTAATCATTATAGAATGCCCTTCTTTGTCTCTTATGATAGTTTTTGCCTTCAAATCTATTTTATCAGAAATTAATATTGCCATGACTGCTTGCTTTTGATTGCCGATAGTTTGATATAGTTGTTTTCCATCTTTGCTTTTTAGTTTATTTTTGTCTCTGTATCTAAGGTGTATCTCTTGTAGACAGTGTATTGATGGGTTCTATTTTCTTGTCCCTTCTGATACTCTTTGTTTATTGAGGGGTACATTTAATCCATTTGCCTTCAGTGTAATTATTGATAGGTATGAATTGATGACATTTTGATCTCTGTTTTTTTTTGTGTGTGGTGCTGCTGGTTTCCTTATTCCACATAATTTTCTGAGTTAATTTTGTTGATGGGTTTTCTTATTATATTATTTGTTGCTGTTGTTTTAGAGTTTGCTAAATCCTTGTGATTGAAAAAAAAACAAAATATTTTTTAGGAGGCAGTTTATTTATGTTCTTTGAGTTACTCTGCATTTATTAGTTTTTTCCCCCAAGTTTTAAACAATCTTGAAATCGACTTGACTTCCTCTTTGTTTGGAAGTTTTATAGCTACAATTTTTCTTCTTTTTACTTTGTGATTATGTTGTTGTTATAGATGATATTGCTGGTTCTCTATTTTCAGTCTTGAACGTTTGTTTCACTTTGGGTATTTTTATATCTGACTTCTGGGTGGTATTGTCTGGGTGGTGTAGGTTAAACTTTGCTGATTATGTGATTTTTGGTTGGCAATTTTTATTTTTTTCTTTCAGAAGTGTTATGTATGTCTTTCATTGCTTTCTTGCCTGCTGTTTCTGTTGAGAAATCAGAGCTTAGTCTTCTTGGTTCTCCTTTGTGGATGACTTCATTTTTCCTGAGCTGCTATCAGGGTTCTTTCCTTGTCTTTGGAAAGTTTGATTATTGTATGTCTTGATGATTTTCTTTTATATTTTATTCTGTTTGATATTATTCAGCTTCTTGAATGCATACCTTTTGTCTTTCATGCTATTAGGGACCTTTTCTTCTAACAACTCTTCAACAGTTTCCTCTGTGGTTTTGTTTTTGTTTGTTCATTTGCTGTTTTGGTCTCTTCCTGTTCTGGAATTCTGATCACATGTAAGTTATTTCTCTTGATAGTGTCCCACATAATTCTTAGGCTTTCTTCGAATCTTTCTGTTCTTTTTTTTTTCCCTAAAGGAGCTCTGGTAGCGGAGTGGTTACGAATCGAGCTGTGAACCGCAAGGTCAGCAGTTCGAAACTACTAGCTGCTCCTGTGGGAGAAAGATGAGGTGTTCTGCTCCAGTAAAGATTAACAGCCTCGGAAACCCTGTGCAGGGTCGCTATGAGTCGGAACCGACTCCACGACACATCACAACAACAACAACAATTGTTCCTCTAGTTGGTTAGTATTTAAAGATTTGTCATCACACTAACTAATTTGGTTTCCCATTGATTCAATTCTATTCCTTTGCCCTTTCAGTATATTTTGTATTTAAAATCTTAGTATTAAGCTTCTGAATTTCTATTTGCTGTTTTTGTATGATTTTCAATTTTTCATTTATTTTGTCAGTTTGCTCTTATAATGTTTTCCTAAACTCTTTTAAAAATTTGTCAGTGCTTTCCTTGTTTTCATCTGTGGCTTTCTTAATCTTTTTCTCAGGCCATTGAAGTTGTTTAAATAGCATTCTTTTGAGTTCCTCATTATATAGTTTCTAAGTCATTTCATCTTCAAAAAGATCTTCTGGTTTTGTATTTTGGTCACTTCTTTGAGCTGCCCTTGCTTTTTGTGTAAACTGAAATTGTCTGTTGTTTCCAAGACATTGTGTTGTCATTTTATTTGTATTTAATTGATGATTGTATGTGGATATGTTCTTAGGCACTTACTTCCTATCTCCTGGTGGGTATGATAGAGAATGAAAATGTGTTTACAATTCTCTGTTTGCTGTTTGTATAGCGCTGTCGGAGTGAGTTTGGTTGGCACCAACTTCTGTCTTTTTTTCAGGCACGTAACCATGACAAACACAATAAAAATAATGGACTCCTTGAGTGGTACAAATGATCAACCCACCCAGAGGCACCTTCGTAGACAAACCTGGTAATCTGCTTCCAAAAGACTGTGTGCAGACTACTCTTCTGCACACACGTGGTTACCATAAGTCGGAATGGATTCAATGGCAATGAACATCAACATAGTTGTTGTTCAGTGCACTTGAGTTGGATCACATTCATAGCGACTTTTTGCACAAAAAAATTGAAGCACTGCCTGGTCCTGTGCCATCCTCACACTCATTGTTAAGCTTGAGCCCCATGCTGCTGCCACTGTACCAATCCATCTCATTGGTGGTCTTCCCCTTTTTCAAGCATGAAGCTGACTCTCCACTTTTCCAAGCATGATGTCCTCCAGGGAATGGTCCTTCCTGATAAGATGTCCTAAATATGAGAGATGAAGTCTGGCCATCTTGACTTCTAAGGAGCATTATGGCTGTATTTCATCCAACTCAGATTTCATTTGTTCTTCTGGTAATCCATAGACTTTTTTTTTTTTTTTTTTTAACAGCACAAGGATAATCTTTATTTTCACTAGGAACAGAGCACAAAGCAAGCTCACAAGATATGTTTTTAATGATTTTTTCAAATCAGGCTTCAATAGCAATAATAAAAAAACAATGTATTAAAAAATAGTTATGCCATAATAATAAAAAGTGACCCTTAACTACACAGATCTTTTGGTCACTAGTAAAATCTCTAAGGGCACAAAAGTCAGCAGCATAGAGTGACGTACAGGGAATGGCTATGAGAATTTTTGACACTTCAAAAATGTAGATCACTGCATTAAACCAAATCTGTATAATTTCTCATTGTTTTAAAGCAATGAATAATTGTTACTCAGCAAAACATCAAACTTGCAAAGGATATTCCTAAAAGAATACTCCCCTAATATTGCCAATACTATGACTAAGCTTTGCTTTTTCCCTCAAAAAATTCCAATAAATCATAATTTCACAACACTCCTATGTATTAGTGTTAGTGATGTGCAACATTGATTTTGCTATTTCAAGGTCAAATAGCAGATTGATTTTGCATTAGGTGGACAGCTGTGGGTACCATAATTTTTCAAGTTTTATTTTCTGAATAAATTTGACATTTTGTAAACCCTGACTTATAGATAACCTGCTAGTGTGTGTGTGCGCTTTTCATTATACTTTACTCCACTCAATTTCAATCCCATGCAATAAGTATTTAAAATTATTCACAGATGGTTATAGCTAAAGCAATGAGGTAATTCACTGCTAGGATAGTTTGATTTCAAATAAGGCCTGCAAGCAAGAGTTGCATGTTTATTTTTAACTCACAATGAGCAATCCTTAAAATGACATCTTTAACTCTCTGGCAATAAGTGCTTTTCATTTCACTTACTTAGACATAGACAATCAGATTCACTACTCTCCTCTGTTTTATCTTTCCAAAACGTAAGTGCTACAGTTTTCCAGCTAAATATGTGCCAAGCTAAACCAAGAATCTAAAGAGCGTATTAATAACTGTAATGCCTAGCAAAGAAATCCACCATACCCGACATTCAATATATGTTTCTTCCACATGAAATGAGTGAACAGAACTGTAAGGCAGTTGTTTGAGTCATTGGCCATTCACCAAACACTGTAACTTACTTTGTTTAACTAGGGGATTGAGGTCACCAGATTAAATTCATATTGAACTGTAAATCCAGTAATTTAAAACGTAAAAATGATAAATTATTTATAATAACAATTATCGATTATGATCTCATAATTTTCAGAGAAAATAAACAAGTTAATTGTTGTGATGGTGGTGGTTGTGTGCCGTGAAGTCAGTTCCTACTCATAACCACCATGTGTAGGGTTTACAAGGCTGTAAATCTTTATGGGAGCAGAAAGCCTCTCATCTTTCTCCTGTGGAACTGCTGACCTTGAGATTAGCAGCCCGACTTGTAACCACTATGCTACTAGAGCTCCTTAAGCTAATTCTAGTTGCTACTATAATAGTGGTGACAGTGGTGGTTGTGTGCCTGCCACGGAGTTGGTTCCAAATCATAGCAAGCCTGTACAGGGTTTCTGAGGCTGTAAATCTTTACGGGAGCAGAAAGCCTTATAGTAATGAGCAGCAAAGAAAAAACAAAGGCATTTACTTCTCACTAAATTGTGACATTGTAGGATAAGCATTGGACTGCTAACAGCAAGGTTGGCAGTTCAAACCCACCAACTGCTCCTTGGAAACTCTATACAGGGTTGCTATGAGTCGGACCCGACTCGGCAACATTTAATAACAACAACAACAGAGTAAGAGGAAGAAAAACTTAAGTGTTAACTAATTCTTATTGTCTCTATATTTACCCTTGAAGCTTTTTGATCATCTGTTTCTCCTTGTTAGCGTCTCTAGAGAGAGGAATTTTACTATCGAAATGGATCCACCCAGTTCAGCTAGTGAAAAATTGGTGTGAATAGAAGATAACATTTTTATATCATGCCATGTTTATTTTTGCTAACATTCAATTTTTCCTATTTTATTGACTCTGTAGAGAATATGAAAGAATCTGCCAACATACTATGAGATTGTTTGCTTAGAATATTCTGTCTGTTGATAGCTTTGAAGCATATTGTACACTTTTCATCTATTGCATTGGTAACTAGCTACTATACTTTTTAGACAGGATACACTGGAAAATTCTTAAATTAATGGCTTTGGTCTAACATTTTTAGTCAGTTACAGAATAACAACAATGGTGAAAACATTGTTGATACAATTCATGGTTCAGTTCTCCCATTGTACAGTACAGGTTCCATTGGAAGTGTATCCAAAAGCATGAGCTGGCTGTGTAAAAGCCATATGCGTTCTTCTGCACCACTTTTTCCCAATTTAACCAAATGTGCTAAGGACTGTACTACGATGCTTGCAGTCCATTGGTTGATACTGTTTGGATTATAATCTTAACCACCCAAGACCCCACCTATATACTCCCTTAACTATATTATGGGCTTCATCAGCATTAAAACCAACCTCTTTGCAGTGGCGATGGTACTACTCCATGGTGGTGCAGAATTTCCCCAGGGACTAGTCCATAGACTTTAAAAATT
>NW_006408648.1:3200452-3207035 GCF_000296735.1 Chrysochloris asiatica | reverse complement strand
GTTTTTAAATTTTACTTGCATGTGATGTTAATAACATAATCCAATGATTTCTACATTCCATTGGGTCACTTTCTTTGGAATGGGCACAAATATGTATCTCTTGCAATCAGTTGGCCAAATTTCTTGGCATAGATGACTGAGTGCCTACAGGGCCACATCAGTTTGTTGAAAATTTTCCATTTGCATTCCCTCAATTCTCTGAGCCTTATTCTTTGCCAATGTCTTCAGTGCACCTTGGCGTTTTCCCGAGTACTACCAACTTTTGATCATATGCTATCTCCTGAAATGCTTGACTATTAGTCATTTCATTTTGGTAAATGACTCTGTGTATTCCTTCCATCTTCTTTTTATGCTTCATGAATCATTCAGTATATTTCCCATATTGCAAATATTGCAAGTCAAAGCTTGAATTTTTTTCTTCAGTTCTTTCAGCTTAAGAAATTCTGAGTGTGTTCTTCCATTTTGGTTTTCTAAATCTAGGTCTTTGCAGATTTCATTATACTTTACTTTGCCTTCTCGAACTGCCCTTTGAAATTTGCTATTCAGCTCTTTTCCCACGTCATTTCTTTGATTTGCCTTAGCATCTCTACATTGGAGAGCAAATTTCAGAGTCTTTTACGATATCCATTTTGGTATTTTCCTTCTTTCTTGTCTTCTTAATGACCTTTTGATTTCTTATTGTATGATTTTTCTGTTTTTTGTTTTTTTTTAAGTTTTATTGTGAACTGAAGTGAAAGTTTACATGGAAGAACATCAACTTTACACCATTGTTTCATTGCAGTGATTACACTCTCCTCTGTGCATCATCATTCAACAGTATTTGATTTCATCCCCTCTGTTTTTTTGCATTTTGGGGGGGATGTATACAAAAATGCTCAGGAATATATAATAATTTAAACAACCAAAGGGCACATTCTGCAAGCTTGTCTCCTGGCTGCCAGCACTCAGTCCCTCTCTTTCCATGAATCTAGAGTCCTCAGTCACTCCCTCTCTCCGTGTCATCACCTCTGCCTCCATCTCTGGTGTCACTGCTTCTCTGGATAGGGTCCTGCATTCCACCTGTGCTCTTCTCTCTTGATAGTCCTAGAGTCCTCTGTTTCTGGGCTGTAAGATTAACTACGCCCCTATCCTTGCTGCAAAATTTCTACCTCTACAGTTGCAATTAGTTATGATAACAATTACTCACTATTGAATCATAAGAACCTGTCCCCACATCTTTTCACCAGACCTGTCCAGACAAGATGAAAACGATTCAGTGGGGATTCTCCCTTCCCCACACACTCTTAAACTAAACTCCCTCTTGAAAACTTGTAAGTCAGTCACTTTATGCCTTTATTGTCCCCTCCTTTTAGACAGCCAATGTCTAAGTTTCCAATTCCTATCTACCCTGTATACAGAGGGGATAGCATTGATACTTGATGTGAAGACTCCTTCCCTCTCTGTTGGTCTTTAGAGTTACTACCTCCATGAGTATGGGTCAGGTCCATCAAATTGCAGCAATTTACCCTTGTTTTCTTTATCAAAAAAAATTTTTTTTTGAATCTTTCTCTAGTCAAGTTCTGATTATCAAGCCATCAAAGCTAGGTCAAATGGGTCCTGTCTGCAAGTTTGGGTGTTCTTGTGCATCTCCCCTCATTCATATCTGCTGGATGTTTCACTCTCAGCTCTAGCCCTCTGTGGCTATGTCCTTGTCCATGGGCTCAGGTGTCCCCAGGTCTCACCACACTTTGGACCAACCAGCTCTTCCTCTTCTCTCTCTCATCTCTAGGTCAATGGGAGTCAATGGATTGTGATTGAATTCAGCCCATTTCTTCATTGCTGCCTTTCCCCCTCTTCCACTCACAAATAGACCAATGTGGTCGTCAGCAAGTTTGCATGTTTGCTCATGCATTCCCTTTGAGTTTCAGTCTTGGAGCGGTGTATGTCCTTAAGGGACTTGATCACTTACCTCAATGGCGTCCCAGCTAACAACTTGCAGTAGCCAATCAAACTGCCATTTTTGTTTTGGATTTTTCCTGCTGATCTTTCTTTCAATATGCATATTCTGTTGCTCTAGCTGTTCCAGGCTGGTCTGCTTGTCCTTTCTAGTGGGAATGTCCCACTTCAGAAGGTTCTGGATGGGGCTCAGTATTCCACCTAAAGTCCTATACACTACAAAGGCTCCACAAGAGGCCTATTTCACTGAGGAAGTTTTAGAACCCCTTTTAGGTATTCCAATCAGTTATAGGTTGAAGACGGGCTTACAAGCTTTCTGTAATCATGTTTCCTGACATTCTTTTCTGTTGCATTCAAGTGTCTATTTTACAATAGTAGGCAAGGTAAACCAATATTCATAAGACAGTCAAGCATCTTAACATTATTTCTTCTCTTCAAGACTATGCCTGGATCCCTGTATCACAGAGCCCTGTTGTTCCAAGGTTAAGCATATATCACTATTTACCTCTGTCCCATTTAACCCATGCAAACGCGCCTCAGTGTTCCCTTATCTACCTTGTTCTTCCAACCTCTTCCCCTTCTTGTGTATTGCCCACCCCAACACCTGAACTATGATGTGTTTTCTCCCTACCCTGTGCTCTACTGTCCTGTCCCCCTTTCCACCCCTCCACTGGTAGTCAACAAAGAATTTTTTTTTCCCTTTTAGCATGGGTATCTTTTCTTAAGCTTTTACAATAATGATCTTATGCAGTATTTGTCCTTTTGTGGCTGACTAATTTCACTTAGAGTCCTGGTGTGGCGCTGTGGATTAATGCACCAGACTGCAAAGCCATTTGAACTGCAAGGTCAGTGGTTCAAGCTCACCAGCTGCTCCTTGGAAACCCTATACAGGGTCACTGTGGGTTGGAAGTGACTCGACGGCACTAAACAACAACAACAATTTCACTCAATATAATGTCGTCAAGGTTCAACCATGTTATGTGGTGGCTTGCAGCTTCCTCATTATTCTTCAAGGTAGCATAATATTCCATTGTATGTATGTACCAACATTTGTTTATCTATTCTTCCATTGATGGGCATTTAGGCTGTCTCCATCTTTTTGCTATTGTGAATAGTGCTGCTATCAACATTGGTGTGCATATATCTACTCGTGTTATGGCTCATTATTTCTTGTGGATATATACCAAGTGGAGGAATTGCTGGGTATAAGTTATTTCTGTTTTCAACTTTCTGAGAAAGTACCATACTGCTTTCCAGAGTGATTGGACCATTTTGCAACCCCATCAGCAATGTAGGAGGGTCCCAGTCTCTCTACTTCCTCATCAATCCTTATTGTCCTCTGCTTTTTTAAACTTCACTGTTATTGTTGGTGTGAGATGATATCTAATTGTTATTTTGATTAACATCTCTCTAATGATCATGAACATTTCTTCATGTTTGTTGGCTGCTCAATTTTCTTCATTGGTGAAGTATCTGTATATAACCTGTGCCCATTTTTTAATAATTTGTATTTTTTTATAGAGGTGTTGTAGTTTCCTACAGATTTTAGAAATTAGTCCTTTGTCTGATATGGCATTGCAAAATATTTTTACCCATTCTGTGGGCTCCATTTTTACTCTTTTGGTGAAATCCTTTGATGCATGTAAGTTTCTAATTTTTAGAACGTCCCAATCATCTATTTTGTCTTCTTTGTTTTGTGTAATTTTCACAATGTTTTGTAGTCTATGTGTGCCCAGGATTAGAGTCCTTAAATTTGTCCCTAGTTTTTCATTGATGACCTTTATAATGTATGATTGTTCTAGATGTCATCCCACAACTTTTCTGGTCCTCTGTCATTAGTGTATAATGCATCATATCTGTTCTTCAGGTGATCTCTATATTCATGTGGGATATGTTCAAAGTCATATTTTGGCTCCCGTGAACTTGTTTTCATTTTCTTCAGCTTCATCCTGAACTCACATTTGAGTAGTTGATGGTCTGTTCCACAGTCTGCCCCTAGCCTTGTTTTGGCTGATGATATGGAATTTTCCACCATCTCTTTCCACAGATGTTGTCAATTTGATTTCTGTGTATTCCAAGTGGTTAGGTCCATATGTATAGTTGTCTTTTATGTTGTTTAAAAAAGGTATTTGCAATGAAGAAGATATTGGTCTGTCAAAATTCTATTATCTGATGTCCAGCATCATTTCTATCACCAAGGCCATATTTTCCAACTACTGATCCTTTCTTTTTCTTTCCAACCTTTTCATTTAATTGCCAGTAATATTCAAATACATCTTGATTCCATGTTTGACTAATTTCAGACTGAAGAAGTTGGTAGAATTTTTCAATTTCATCATTACTAGCTTTAGTGGTTGGTGTGCAAATTTAAGTAACAGTGATATTAACTAGTCTTCCTCATGTTGTTGTTGTTGCTGTGTGCCGTGGAGTCAGTTCCTACTAATAGTGACCCTGCACAGGGCTTCCGAGGCTGTAAATCTCTACAGGAGCAGAAAGCCTCATCTTTCTCCAATGGAACAGCTAGCTGGTAGTTTCGAACTGTTGACCTTGTGGTTCACAGCCTGATTCGTAACCACTACGCTACCAGAGCTCCTGGATCTTCCTTATAGGTGTATGTATATTATCCTATTACAAGCAGCATTGTACATGAAGATAGTTTTTTGGTTGTAGAATTTATTTTAATCAACTTTTAGGAAAAACAAATACATCGTTTTTCAATATAATCTTGCTTTTCAATACACTTTGTCCATCTGTCAACAAGTTTTCATATTCCATTATTTTAAAATGTTTTAGGCTGAGTTGCAATGAAGCACTGCTGTCTTCACTTCATCAGAGGTGAATCTTCGTTCTCAAAGGGTTACTTTCAGGGGAGCAAACAGATGAAAGAAAAGATCAGGACTATAGGTAGGATGCATTAACATCTTGTAGTGTCAACAATGTGGGTAGAGGTGTGTGAACATGCATTGTCATGAAGATCACAATGCCCTTGGATAGCAATCCTCTGCATTTAATTGAAGATAAATTTTGAAATGTTCTTTTTGATGATGAATGTGATGCCATGCCTCCTTAATTTATCATTCCTGCCATAGTAAACCACATGATTATCAGTTTCAAAATGGCCAGACCATGGCATTTCAGCTCACTAATGCCTACTATATCAATCTTTAGGTGTTCCATTTCTATGTTTCATAAACAGAAATATAGAAACAATAATTTTAAAAATTAAAACCAAAATGTAACCTAAGCCAGAAACCAAATTTTGTCATCTTGATTCTTAATCATGAGAGTTAAATAGGTGAAGAACATAGTATGCTGCAAAATGGCATGGCAGGGGCATCTGACCTCCTATAATTCACAAGAGTGGGGAAGTGCTTCAAGATCAGTAGCGTAAGACTGATTCCGATTAAACAGATGTCAGACATATTTCTACCCTTGAACCGTTTTTGCTAATTCTGACACCAACTGTCCCTCCTTTGGTGCTCTCTACTTCTGTGCTGGCTTCGAGAATTCATTGCACTTAGTGTCTAGAACTCACAGACAATAGTCACAATTATGGAGTTTATTAGGAAATAACAGGTCACAATTTGGTTTAGCAGTGCTTAGAATACAATTTTTGACAATCTTTTTTCAGCTTTGCCTACAAGTAGGCCTGTTTCTGGCCCTTAAACACTACACCTGGCCTCTCTCCTGCTCAAGCAAGTAAGTGTTACAAAGTTCTTTTGTCTCTGCTGATAAGTGCCAATAGTCACCTCATTCTGCCAGCAAGCTTCCTATTTGAAGGTACTTAGCTTTCTTATTCCATGGGCTGAGAGGCCCATTGCTCTGTCTTGTACTGGTCTCTTGGTGCTCCTGTCTCTGCTGCTACTATTTCTTTGTTGCTGCTTCTCACTGTTTCTTGTGTCGCAACTCCGGGATCAAGGAAGTTTTCAGTGCAGGGATCCCAGGTCTGAAGGACATGCTCCACTCTTCTTGGTAGTCATGTGGTCACCCTTTCTGTCTCTGGGATGGACGCCTTCAAGCAATATTGACCAATCCTCTTGTTAGGGTCCCATATACTTTATTTACATGGTCCCACACCCATAACGAGGCGTGCTGGTGTGGTGCTGTGGGTTAATGCTCCAAACTGTAAAGCCATTTGAATTGCAAGGTTGATGGTTCAAGATCACCAGCCACCCCCCGGAAACCCTATACAGGGCCACTATGGGTCGGAATCGACTCAAGAGCACTTAGCAACAACAACAACAACAACTCCCATAAGGGCTACATGCACCTTATTTACTTTATTTACAAACTATCCAATCCCTTTGGTAGGTCACAAGCACCTCACATTTGCATAATTTACCCAGTCTGTCTACCATTCATCTGTCATTTTGTCATACTTTGGTGGCTTGCACGTTGCTGTGATTCTGGAAGCTATGTTATGGGTATTTTAAATACCAGCAGGGTCACCCACAGTGGACAGGTTTCAGCTGAACTTCTAGACAAAGACAGACTAGGATGAAGGAGAGACAGATTACTTCCAAATATTTAACATTAAAAATCTATGAACATAAGAACACCCACACTTGCAGATAATACCTACTTGTCCTGGCTTCGATGACTGGATGATCGGAGCTCAACCAGAAGTAAAAAGAAGAGGAAAAAAAAA
>NW_006408648.1:3198342-3199727 GCF_000296735.1 Chrysochloris asiatica | reverse complement strand
AAAAAAAAAAAAGTCAACCATTAGCTAGAAAATTACTTGCAGTTTTCTGGGATCCTCAAGGGCCGCTATTGGACCACTATCAGGAAAAGATTCAACAATCAACAATGCTCATTACTGTGAGATGCCCACTGAAGAGCTGAAGCCTAAACTTCACATTAAGCACAGAGGACTGCTATCCAAGGGCTTTGTGATCTTGCATGACAATGCCGTCCACACAGCTCTGCCCAAATTGTTGGCAGTCTGTAAAAACTTTCTTTTGAGGTGTTAAAGCATTCTCCTTATAGTCCTGATCTTGCTCCATTGAATTTCCACCTGTTTGGTCCCTGGAAAGCAGCCCTTCCAGGATGAAGAGTCACCTCTGATGAAGAAGTGAAGACAGTGGTACATTTGTGGCTTGCACTCAGCCTGAAACATTTTTTAATAAGGGAGTATGACAAAGTGTATCGAAAAGCAAGGAGATTATGTCAAAAAATGATGTATTTGTCTTTTCTAAAAGTTGGTTAAATTCTGCAGCCAGAGTGTGGATAATTTTTGACTCACCCTCATATTTATTGGTTCAGTAGTAAGGATTTTTGTTTTCTTTACACTGAGGTACAATCCATACTGAAGGTTGTGGTCTTTGATATTCATCAGTGAGTATTTTAAGTCCTCTTGGTTTGCAACATGCAAGGTTGTATTATCTGTATATTGCAGGTTGTTAGTGAGCCTTATTCCAATCCTGATGCCATGTTCTTCTTCATGTAATCCAACTTCTCAGATTATTTGTTCAGTATACAGATTGAATAAATATGGTGAAAGAACACACACACACACACACACAAATCTATGAACAGCAATGGAACATTGTCAGCACCTGAATATGGAATATTGAAGCATGACGAAGAATACCATAAAATTGTCAGATATAGTGTCAGAAGATGAGCCACTCAGGTTGGAAGGCACTCAAAATACAACTGAAGAAGAGCTGCCTCCTCAATGTAGAGTTGACAATGATGATGAGAAGGGAATAAGGCTTTCAGGACCTTCATTTGTTAGTGAGGCATAACTCAGAATAAAGAGAAACAACTTAAACATCCATTAATGATCAGAACATGGGATGTATCTAGGAAGATTGGAAATTTGCAAAAATGAAATAGATTGCATAAACATTGATATTCGTGGCATTAGTGAGCTGAAATTGACTGATATTCGCCAGTTTGAATCTGACAATCACATGGTTTACTATGCTGGGAATGACAAATTGAAGAGGAATGGCATTGCATTCATCATCAAAAAGAACATATCAAGATCTTTCCTGAAGTACAATTCTGTGTGTGATAGGATAATGTCCACACGCCTACAAGGAAGACAAGTTAAAACCACTATTATTCAAATTTGTGTACCAA
>NW_006408648.1:3182958-3193687 GCF_000296735.1 Chrysochloris asiatica | reverse complement strand
AAAAATGAGCTGTTTTCAGGAATTAGAATGTGTGGTGATATCATAAATATTGTCATTCTGAGATTGTGATTATTAGGTGCTGTTGAGTTGGCTCTGACTCATAGAGACCCCATCCACAACAGAATGAAACACTGCCTGGTCCTGCACCATCTTTACAACTGTGTTTGAGTCCGTTGTTGCAGCCACTGTGCCAATCCATCTCTCTGGGGATCTTCCTCTTTTTTGTTGACCCTCTACCAAATATGATGTCTATCTCCAGTGATTGGTCCCTCTTGATATCATGTACAAAGTACCTGAGACAAAGTCTTACCGTCCTCACTTCTAAGGAGTTTCCTGGCTGTGCTTCTTCTGAGACAGATTTGTTTGTTCTTCTGGTAGTCCATGGTACTGTAGATATTCTTCATCAACACAATTTTTCTCTGATCTTTTTCATTCATTGTTCAGCTTTCACATGCATATGAGGTGATTGAAAATACCGTGGCTTGGGTCAGGTAAACCTCAGTCCTAAAAGTGATATCTTTGCCCTTTAACACTTAAAAGAGGTCTTTTCCAGCAGATGTGCCCAAGGCAGTATGTAGTTTGATTTCTTGACTGCTGCTTTCATGAACATTGATTGTGGATCCAAGTAAAATGAAATCCTTGACAACTTCAATCTTTTCTCTGTTAATCATGATGTTGTTTATTAGTCCAGTGGTGAGGCTTTTTGTTTTCTTTATATGGGATTTTAATCCATACTGAAGGCTGAATTCTTTGATCATCATGAACAAGTATCTTAAGTCCTCTTTGCTTTCAGCAAGTAAGGTTGTATCATCTGCATATCACAGGTTGCTGGTGAGCCTTTCTCCAATCCTGATGCCACATTCCTCTTCATATAATACAGATTATTTCTTAGATTATTTACTCAGCATACAGATTGAATAAGTATGGTGAAATGATACAACCTTGATGTACACTTTGCCTGATTTAAAACCATGTGGTATCTCCTAGTTCTGCTCCAATGAATGGCTCTTTATCTATGTACAGGTTTCACATGAACACAATTAAATGTTCTGGAATTCCCATTCTTCGCAATGTTACCCATAGTTTTCACAATGTTATCCATACTTTCCCCCCTCTTTTAATTATCTACACAGTCGAATGCCTTTACATAGTCAATACAACACAAGTAAACATCTTTCTGGTATTCTTTGCTTTCAGCCAAGAGCCATCTGACGTCAGAATGGATAGCTCTCCTTCCATGTCCTCTTCTAAACCCAGTTTGAATTTCTGGCTGCTTCATGTTGATGTACTGCTACAACTTTTAAAAAAAATGTTTTATTGTGAATTATGTGATAGTTTACATGGGAGAACATTAGCTTTACATTCATTGCAACTGTTTTTGAATCATCATCAGCAAAATTTTACTTGGACATGATAACTAATAATACTGTTTGATAATTTCTACATTCTGTACAGTCACCTTTCTTTGGAATGGGCACAAATATGGATCTGTTTCAGCCAGTTGGTCAAGTAACTGTCAAAAGCCCTAAATCTAACAGATAAATTATAAAAATTTATAAAAATTAGCTACAATACTGCAAATAATCTTAAGGAAATGGTTACTTTATATAAAAGTAAGGATAGTGGTTAATTTTGAGAGAACAAAGGAAGGGATGGCACAAATAGAATTCTAGAGTGACTTGCAGATTTAAAAATTTTAAATTTTAGTCTGGTGTTACAAGGATATATATATATATATATATGTGTGTGTGTGTGTGTGTGTGTGTGTGTGTGTATTTATAGTGTGTCGCTGTGGGTTAATGTGCCAGACTAAGAAGCTGTTTGAACTGCAAGGTCGGCAGTTCAAGCTCACCAGTTGCTTCTTGGAAACCCTATACAGCATCGCTGTGGAGCAAAACCAACTCAATGGCACTTAACAACGACAAATACGGTGTGTGTGAGAGAGGTTATCTGTATATGTTTTATTTTACAATAAAAGATGGGTTTTTTTTTGTTTTGTTTTTTTTTAAAGACTCTCCAACCTCCAATAAAGGGTTGACAAATAAAGGGGGGTGGAGGAGGGGCAAGAAAGATGATCCAAGTAAATAAATCAGGTAGCTACAAAACATTTCATATTACGTGCAAACTAAATATTAAGCATGTCAAACTTTTTTTTTTTTTTAATTTGAAAAATAACTTTTTAAGTATCTTCCAAACAGTGGGAGATTCTTAATACATACCCAAGTGGGGCTTCAGTGCTGAAAGTAGAATCCTCTGGTCGTGGTGGTTTTGTGCCGTGAGCAGAAAGCCTGCCTCATCTTTCTCCCTCTGAACAGCTGGTAGTTTCGAAATGCTGACCCTGAGATTAGCAGCCTGATTCGTAACCACTACACTCTAGAACGTTTAAATTTACAGATTAGAAAACTGAGACTGACCCATGTCTCATGCAAGCTCACAAAGCTAGTATCCCAACCAGGTCTAGAACCCAGGTATCTCAATATGTCAATTTTCCCACCCCAGCACACACATTTTGCTTCTCTGGCATTTCAATTCTTGTTTCTTATTTCAAGAAGTGGTTGAGTTGGACGTTTTATATATGTGCTGGACTGCAAGGTCGATTTGAACCGCAAGATCGGCGGTTCAAGCTCATCAGCTGCTCCTCGGAAACTCTATAAAGGGTCACTGTGAGTCGGTATCGACTCGATGGCACATAACAACAACGTCATCCTGTCTATATAATTATATAGTTTTTCATTGATTGAATGCAAGTGCATATATCTCGTTTTCTACTTTTGAAAGTGAGTTGCTTTTCATACTTTGTCCCCAAAGAAAACTGTATCCATTAGGAGGATCTATTTCATTCGTTGCTGGTTTTGATAGACAATCAAAGAAAAAGATGTAATATTAAAGTCTTCGCTGCGCTTTTCCAGTGTGGTCCTCATCTGTCCCGAATCAAGTGGCATTCCAGGAGCACACACAAAATCTACCCCACTGCTGTCCTGCGGGGTGGGTGCGGAGGAATTAGGGTGGGGTGGAAGAAGTGAGAATGGACCTGTATCAAGCTCCTTTCGGCTCGGGATTCTCAGCTCGGACTCCTTGGAGGAAGAGCGCCGTGGGCGTGGCAGCAAGGGGCGGCAGGTCCATTCCCAGAGCACTATGCAAATGACACGCAAATCTGCGCGTGTTAGTTTGGATCCCGTAGTTTGCCTCGGGACACCAGAGCGGCGCGCTTTCTCCGGGTTCTTTCGCTTGCTCTCCTGGTTCCCCGTCCCTCACCCCCGGACGCGCCTAGCCAGCTCTCCGCGCCGTGGGTTCACAGTCTCTCGCGGAGTGAGCGCCGAGCCCGTGCCGCGCGCCTGCGGCTGGTGCGCCCCAGCCGAGCGCCGCTGCTTCGACTCTCCGACAGCCTTCACCGCGCGGGTGAGTGAGCCCGCCCCACGCTTTTGTCCTGGCGCGGCCCCTGGAGTCAGCTCTGAGGGGTGCTGGGAGGAGCCTAGACCCTCCCTCCGTCTGAAGCCTCCCCTTGGACTGGACGCCTCCAAAGCTGGCGCTCCCTAACTACCCTGCAGGAGAGGGGCCACAAGGTGCGGCGGAGTTGGGGGACCTAAGGGACGACACTAATGACGCCAGGCAGCCCGGGCTTTCTTTTAGAGGAGGTGAAGTGGTGTCTATTTACGAGTTAATCAGTGGGGGTGCCTGTGATTTCAGGGATGCGAATAGCTGTTAACGCCCAAAGAGAATCGGGCTCTTCTTCGAACTCCCCAGACCGTTGAAAGACAGCAATGAAAGTCCTCACAGCCCAGATATGAATCCTCGAAGGTAGATCCGTGAAGGCCGACCATAGGGTGCCAGGGTTTGGCTGGGCATTGTAGTAGTGTCCTGATCCCGTGTCCATCACTTAAAGCCTCTCTCTCCTCTGGCTTCCTGCTCTTCAACCAGGGTTCCCAGTGTTAATAAACTCTGTTCCCAGATAGTTGCAGCTGGGAAGTTTTCAACGAACTAATTCCCAGAAAGTGTTAGCTGTCGGTAGTTGTAGTTGAGCTACTAAACCCTTCCAAGACCCAAAAGGTCTGAATTTCTAGGAGTGCATACTTGAAGATGGGCTGATGGGAGAGGTTTTCTAGGAGCTTTGGCTTTACATTCCCTTTGTGTCATAACGCAAAGGATAAGAAGACTTAGTTTGTTGGAGCACAGAAATGGCAAAATTATTGATTACAATCCAGGAAGTTGGATCTGGTAGAGAGTGGGAATGGTACCAGATCTCAGATAACTAGTTTTAGTATTCCTCCTCTCCTTCAAGTTCAAAGAGCACCAGTATGTGCAGTACCTAATGCCCTCTGCCTTGTGGGGCTGCTCTAAAGCTCTATCCCCCCTCTAACTGGGAGCTTTCCTTTGGGAAATCCTTGTCAAAATACACACTTGTCAATTGTCTCCAAATGGAGAACTTGAGAGGAGTTGGGACTATTTAAAAATCCTTCCACATTTCAGAGCATCAGATCTAGTCTCAGGCACATGTCGATGTTCTGGTGACCATATTAAGTTCCTAAAAGGCATTTTAGGCTCTAGTGGAATTGTTATATTTGTTTTTACATTTATTTTCTTCCCGTCTATTGTTTCTTTTCTTTTAAATTCTTGCCTCCCTTCTTTCTCTCTCCTGTGATCCTCTGTTTTAGTCTTGTTCCCTGGCCTGCACACTTTGGGGACCAGAGAGGGTGATGCTGCTGGCACCACAGTGCCCTAGACCAGTGTGGAATAATCCATCCTGGTGTCCAGAGTGAAGCTGCCCCTTTGCCTTTCATGGGGAGTGGTTGGACAATGGAAGCTAGACTGAGAAGTGATGTACACAACAGCCTTTTTCCTAAGATGTGCATATCTGTCCCCTCATTTGATGATGGTACCAAAAGATGTGGGTTCTCACACACCAGTAGGCAAGAGTTTGGAGAATCACCTGCGCTCACAGTGTTGAAGGCTTTGTGCTGATCCAACCTCCCTTCTTTGGTTTCTTTTGTGCAACAACTAGCCAGTTGAGGGAAGGGGAAGGTTAAGTGGGGTCTTGGAGTAGTTCATCCTTGTGTGAGGTTTGCTGGCTCCCTCAGTAGGAGACTGCTTCCCCAGGGAGCAGACTGAAAGTTCCTCTAATTAGTGAAGTTAGGTAGAAACGTCTACTGCTGGTGTGGTTACTACAGAGTAAGGTCTCTTGGTGGCAGGTGGGCAGGAGGCTGCTGGGAAGGCTTGTCAGAGAATAAGAATGACTCCAGATGTGAGAGAGGTCCTTATAATGCCAGAGGTGGAGCAGAGAGGAGGACACCTAAGGTCTTGACCCTGCTTGGGGAGATCACTAGCCTTGGAGGAATAGATTATGAATGTGTTAGAGTTCTCTTGTACTCAGCCCGTACACCTTGTTTTTTTCCTTACAATATAAGATGAACCCAGAGTCTGTGAAACTCACCTTGATGATTTATTTACTCTGCTTTTTAATAGAGTATTGGTGGTTGTTAAGTGTCATAGAGTCAGTTTTGACTCATCGTGACCCTGTAGAGGGTCTCCTAGGAGCAGCTAGTGGGTTTGAACTTCTGTCCTTGTGGTTCGCAGCCCAGTGCTGACTCCACAGCGCCACACCACGCAGGGATTTAAGACTGCAGTCCTGCTTGGGCATAGGAGTCCAGAGATTCGTTGACCATGTGGAGTCTTATTTATTATCTTTCTGAGGACAACACTTAACTGATATTATGGAAGTGTTCACTGAGGTCGCAACTGCTCCTCCCTCAGTTCAAAATAACACACACAGTTTGAGAAGTTAATTCTTACAAGCCTCCTACCATCCTGCCCTATCCTTTCTTTAAATGTAGAGACATTTCTAGATCATCCCTTATAAAACAACATTTCCCAACAGAAGACATTGCCCTTGTTCAACTCCAGTACTGAGGAGTCCTGGTGTGGCACTGTGGGATAAGCACTGAACCTCAAGGTTCATTTGAATCACAAGGTTGGCAGTTCAAACTCCCCAGCCGCTCCTCAGAAACTCTATGAGGGCCACTATGAGTGGCTTGACAGCATTTAACAATGACTTGACAGCACTTAACAACTCCAATACTGAGTCATTTTTCCCTGACTGTGGAGGATACACCTGAGGACATAAGGTATGAGATCATTTTCATGGAAAATGTGCAAATTAACACTGGTTGTAGTGAGATCTGTTGGGTTGCCTGGGGGCTTGGAATCAAAGAGCCAATCAATATTAATCCAGAGTGAGGGCACAGCAGATGGGACTGCCATGGGCTCCTGTGCCATAGGACTTTTGCCTCCTTCCTTCATTCCGAGCCTCTTGCCTACCCACTGCACATAGAGGTGAATGTGCTGGATTTGGAGCAATCTTTCTTTCTCTGTCTATTGAATTTTGACTTAAAACGTTCTGATTCGTTTGAAGCCAACAGGTTGATCAAGTGCAGTCACTACAGACTAGCAGGTGGGTGCCTTTGGTCTTGGGGCTTTGGGCCCTTGGGGCCTGTTCGCTTGTGCCTGGTGTATCAGGGCTGCAGACCTTGTGAAATTCACCACACAGTCGGTCCAGAGCTCTCTGTTTGAAGCTTCTTTGGTGAAAATAAGGCTGGACTTTTCACCCCATCTTCTTTTCCCAGCCCTCCTTCTCAGTGCCACCTGTGTCTGAGGGTGAATGCTTACAGTGGGTGCCCCACTTGGAAGCTGTGGGACGTTTTGTGTAGATTTGGCTGTTCTGAGATTTCCCCTCCCCCCTCCGGCAGTACTTCCTTGCCGGTCTCCTCTCCCCTCCTCCTCCTCTGGGTCCTGAGAGCCCAGCCCTCTGAAGATAGAAAGACTCTGGAGACAAAAAGAAAAGGGATGTGGAAGGAGAGGATTTCTTTTTCTTTTCAGATCTGCTTCTTGATTTTGTTTTCTGGCTCTGCCTCCAGCTTCCCCCGCCCCCACTCCCATCTCATGCTAATTTGTTAATCCAGGACTTTATCAATTATTTCTCATTATCTTTTAGTAGCCAAATGTCAATGATTTGGGCTCTTATAATTGAGGAAGCTATTTATCTCCCTACCCCCAACCCCCCAGAGATTGAGAATATTTACTCAGAGTAGCTCTCCAGATTGCTTGCAGGAGGAAGCAAGCAGTATGAGAGTAGAAGGTGATCTTTGGTATGACTTTTGGGTTCAGATTTATGCCATTCCCTTACCTGGTAGAGTGTTGATTGGGCATGATATTTAACCTCTGTGTGCTGCCTTCTATTTGTTCATTTGACAATGAGGGTAGTTGTAACAATTAAATAATACACGGACATTAAATGCTGTTCTTAGGTGCTGTCGAATGGATTCCAACTCATTGGATCCTATAGGATCAAGTAGAACTGCCCCATAGGGTTTCTGAGGGTATTATGGAAGTGTACATGAAGGCCGTTTGAAACCCAATGGCTCCTCCCTCAATTGAAAAGAACCCACACAGCTTGAGGAATTGATTCTTACAAGCTTCCTGCCTTCCTGTCTTATCCTTTCTTTAAATGTAGAGATGTTTCTAGAACCCTTACAAAGCAACCTTTCCCAACAGAAGATAGTGTCCTTGTTACAGGAGCAGACCACTGGCTCTTTTTTCCTGTGGAGCTGTTGGGTGGGTTTGAACTGCTAATATTTCAGTTAGTAGCCAAGCACTTAACCAGTGCACCATCAGGTCTCCTGCAACTTATGAATAAAAATAGTAGACACAAAACAAAGAATAGTAACTATTCCTAATCACATTAAGTAGTGTTTTCTACATCTATGGAATGACCTAAACATTGGCCAAGAGGTATTAATTAGAAACCTACTCTCTGTATAGCTCTGTGGAGGATTATAAATACAAAGGTAACACACCCAAGAGACTTTCATCTATATGGGGAAACAGCTAATATGTATGAAGCAATTAGAAAACAGTGACGACACATAAGTTCCAGATTCTGTGGTGTACAGACTAAAGGGAGTTAAGAGTAACAATAAATTCCGGGGTTATGATAGTTAGGGAAGGCTCACAAATGAGGAGGAGGTGGTCAGGTGGCTGTGAGCAGGTCCTCCGAGAGCTTTTGCAACACCTTTGGCCCATCAGGGAGCAGCCCCCCAATGCAGGCCTGATTATGTTCTACGATTTATTTTTGAGACGGTTTTCACTGTAGGTATCTTTCCCTTTGTTATTCAGATAGTTCCTGGAATGAATTTGGCTTAATCTTATACAAAATAAAAAATAATGAGAAGCAATATGACCCAAATGAAAGCCTAGTACTCCGGAAGACTGTTGCGTTTCCAGTGCTTTGTAGTCTTCCATCATGCTTCATTTACTGTAGCTCATTTCCCAGATGTGGAATCACAGGACATGAGGGCTGGAGGAGACCAAGCCCATCTGATTCCTCTGTTGTACCCAGGAGGAAACCCTGGCCTAAGAGGCCAAGTGATTTGGTGGAAAAGTCTGCATCCTGCTTCTGAGCACCCTGTTGTGGATAGGATGGTGATGGGGGTAGGAAGACAAACTGACTGACCTATGTCAGATGGATGAATGCAAATTGGTTACAGCATCTGCTTCACCTACTTCTCTAGTCCTCAAAGACTGCCATCCTCTTTTATCTGAGGGTGCCCTCGGAGCAGGTATGAATGTTCCTTAATTTATCTGGCTTGACTCTGTGATCACTACTGACATTGATCTGCTTCTAGGACCCCTGGGTACCTGGTACACACATTCCACCCACCCTTAAAGTTCCAGCCCCTCTTCCACTTAAATGTTGTTGTTGTTAAGTGTCGTTAAATCAGTTCTGACTCATAGCGACCTGTATGGATTCTGGGTCTGCCTTAGTTCTGAGATGTACCAGTCTTCCCAGGAATTTTTACCCTATGAAAATTTCCAGACTCAGGCTGTCTCTACTAACCCTGATTGGACTGGTGTTTTCCTTTCCTAGGGCTGGAACAGATGGAATGCCTTCTTAGGCTGTGAAAAAAACAGGAAAAAGTTCAAAGTTTGGAGCCCAGCTCCAGCTCTGACCCATACAATGTGATCATTTCTGCAGGTGACTATAGATGGAGAGAAGCACCCCTTCGTTGCTCACCTAATGAGATTATGGGCAGTTGAACAAATGTTCTATAGTCTTTATTCATGATGCAGTGGTAAGGGGTGGTGCTGGAGCCATCTCTATGTCCTTACTCATAACCCAGTGCTGGACACTCCAGAGATGCTTGATACATCTAGGTTGATGTTAACCAGGTGGATGGAGGTGCTCAACAAAAGATTCTCAGGGATGTGCTGCTCCATTGTTGTTGTTAAGTGCCAACCTTGCAGTTCAAACTGACCTTATGGTTGAGTGCTTATCCTACAGTGCCATACCAGGACTCTGTACTGCTCCATACGAAGGCATTTTCTACTTGTATTGCCTGATAAAAGTAGAGCCTGAAACAACTGAATGCCTTGGATCTCCGTATATATCTGCAGGTATTGTTATTAAATGCTGTTGAGTTGGTTCCAACTCATACCGACACTGTACAACAGAGTGAAAAATTCCCAGTCCTTCACCATCTTCACAGTGCTGTTTTTCTTGAGCTCATTGTTGTGGCCATTGTGTCAATCCATCTTGTTGAGAGTCTTCCTCTTTTTTCAGTGACCCTCTACTCTACCATGATTGATGTTCTTCTCAAGGGACTGGTGCCTCTTGATAACATGTCCAATTACATGAAATGAAGTCTCACATCCTTGCTTCTAAGGAACATTCTGGCTGTACTTCTTCTAAGACAGATTTATTCATTCTTATGGCAGTCCATGGTGGTGTACACAATACTCTTTGTCAACACTGTAATTTAAATGCATCAATTCTTCTTTAGTCTTCCTTCTTCACTGTCCAGCTTTTGCGTGCATGTATAGTTGTTGCTGCTAAGTGCCGTTGATTCTGACTCGTAGTGACTCTGTACAGGGTTTCCAAGGAGCAGCTGGTGGATTTGAACCGCTGACCTTGTGGTTCTCAGCCCAATATTTATTTTACAGCACCACACGAGGCGTACATGTGAATTGATTGAAAATATCATAGCTTTGAGTCAGGTGCACCATAGTCCTCAAAGTAACTTTTTTGTGTTTTAATAATTTAAAGAGGTTTTTTTTTTTACAGCTTTAATGTGAATTGAGTGATAGTTTACATGGCAGAACATCGATTTTGCAGTCAACCAATCGTATTTTGTTTTATTGCAATAATTACAATCCCCTCCATGTACCAGTGGTTAACAGTATTTGCCTCTGTTCCCTCTATCATTTTTTTTTTCCATGTACATAAAAACATGCAAGAATATATAATTGTTTAAACAACCAAAGGGCACATTTTGCAAGCCAGTCTCCTGCCCTCCAGCACACAATCTTTCTTTTTCCATGAGTCTAGAGTCCTCAGCTGCTCAATTTCTCCATGCCATCGCCTTTGCCTTCATCTCTGGTGTCACTACTACTCTGGTTAGGGTCCCACATTCAGCTCATGCTCTTCTTCTTGATGGTCCTAGGGTTCTCTGTTTCTGGAATGTAAGATTAACTACTCCCTCCTTTTTGTTGCACATCTTCTACCTTTACAGTGTGACAATCGCAATTAGTCATAATAACAATTACTCACTACTGAATCAAAAGAATCCTATCCTGCTCTCCTTTCACCAGACCCATTTAGACAAGATGAAAACTATTCAGTGGGGTGCTACTTTCCCCACTTCATTCTGAATCTAAACTACTACTTGAAAACTTGTAAACC
>NW_006408648.1:3160030-3182763 GCF_000296735.1 Chrysochloris asiatica | reverse complement strand
TTGTTGTGCATTAGATGAAGGTTTACAGTTTTATACTCAACAAATCATATACTTTGCTTCATTATGTGGTTGCCTCCCCCAACTTCATATCAGCTGGACGATTCACTCTCAGCTCTAGCCCCCAGTGGCTAGGTCAGTGTCCATGGGCTCAGGAGTTCCCAAGTCTCCCCAGTCTTCGGACCATGCACCAACAGTTAACAGCATTTACCTCAATTCACTCCAACCATTGCATTCCTCCCTGTGTCTCCCGCCACCCCCATCTTTCCTCTGCCAACTTCCCTCCAGTTGTATATTGCCTGCCCTGTCATCCGTGTCAATGCATGTCTACTCTCTAGTTCATGCATTAAAAAAAATTCCATGCAGGAATGCATAATAGTTTAAACAACCACAGGGCTTCTTTTGGAAGCCAGTCTCCTGGCTGCCAGCACACAGCTTTTTTCTTTCCATGAATCTAGAGTCCTCAGCTGTTCAGTCTCTCCATGCCATGCCTCCATCTCTGGTGTTGCTGCTTCTCTGGTTAGGGTCCCACATTTAGCTCATGCTCTTCTATCTTGTTGGTCCTAGGGTTCTCTGTTCCTGGAATGCAAGATTAACTACTCCCTCCCTTTTTGCTACACAACATCTACCTTTAGAGTTATGGCAATTACAATTAGGTATGATAACAATTACTCACTATTGAATTAAGGAAACCCATTTCCATCTCCTTTCACCTGACCCATCTAGTTAAGAGAAAAACTATTCAGTGGGGACTCTACCTTCCCCTGCACACTCTGAAACAAAACTCCCTCTTGAAATCTTGTAAGCCAGCCACTTGGTGCCTTTATAGCCTCTCTCTGCCCCCAAATTTAGGTAGCCAACCCCATCCTTATCAACCTTGTGTGCAGAGGGGATAGGTTTGATCCTTAATGTGAAGACTCTTTCCCTTTTGGTTGGTATTTTGAGCAACTACATCCATAATCAAAGAGCAAGTTCAACAAATTGTAGCAGTTTACACTTGCTTCATGTATCAAACTTCTTTATCTTCCTCTAGTCGAGTTCTGATCATCAAGCCATCCAAGCTAGGTGAAATGAGTACTATCTGCAAGTTTGGGCGTTCTTGTGTGCCTCCCCCTACTTCATATCAGCTGGACGATTCACTATCAGCTGTAGCCCCCAGTGGCTCAGGAGTTCCCAAGTCTCCCAAACTTCGGACCAACCAGCCATTCCTCTTCTCTCTCTCATCTCAAGGTCAACAGAAGGCTATGGATCATGGTCGAGTTCAGCCCATGTCTTCATTACTGCCTTTCCCCTACTTCCATGCACAATTAGACCAGCATGGTCACTAGTCAGTTTACAAGCCTGCTTGTGTGTTCCCTTTGAGTTTTAGTTTTGGAAGGGGGTTTGTCCTGAAGGGCATTGATGGCTCCTAGGTAAACAGCTTGCTTATTCTTGTACTAGCCAAACAGTCTACTTTTATTTATTTTTTTTCCTGCTGGTCTTTCTTTCAAGAAGTATCTTCTGTTCCTCTAGACGCTCTGGGATGGTCTGCATGTCCTTTTACGTAGGAATGGTCCACCTCAGAAAGCTCTAGATGGGGCTCAGGATTCCACCTAAGGCTCCATACTCTACAAAGGATCAACACGAAGCCTATTTTACCAGGCAAATTGAAAGGAGCCTTTTGTAGCAGATTTGCCCAATGCAATATGATTTTTGGCATCTTTTTTTAAAGAAAACATGCAGATTTAACTTTATTTCACCATTGTCATTTAAAGCTTGATTTTATCAAACATAAAAAGACATTTTAAAAAATCTTTTGATCAATAATTTCTTTATTCTGTAAAAGCAAATGAAAGTTGTATTCATATAAACACTGATGTTACAGAGTACAGGGAACGGCAAGAGGAGAAGGAAACAAAAACCTCTACATGTCCTGCTAATACTCTTTCACCAAACAAGACCATAGTGCTTTGTCCTATATTCAATCACTTATATAATAAACTGCAAATAAAATCTTCTCTGGGAGATACATGGCTCCTCTTTGAGATGGCAAGGGAAGAGGGACTGAGTTTTTTTCTTTTGGCAGATCCTCTCAGTCATTATAGATATTGCTGCACTGTTAATAAAAAAAAAAATACATGCTTCTCTGTAAAGCTTTTTTTAAAAAATGCCATAGATGAGATGGCTGAGGCCTCAGCTTAAGTATCTCCAAATGCATTGATGTCCATTCCCTGACCTTTCTGTGTGTTATTTCTTGGCAGTTTTCTGGATCAAAGCCATTCACTGTAGTGCAAGCTTTTTTGTAGGGCTGGATTTCTTCAGAGCCAAATCTTGGTATCCAAATGTTCCACTGGCACTCTAGATGCAGCTGGACACATTTTACCTCCCGGGGGCTGGGCTTGCGATGCCTGGTAAGCTGGCAAGCTGTGGTCACCACACTCTTGATAAAATCGTCAGCAACCTGCAGCAGCGATTTCCTCCACATCTTCATCCAGCTTCTCGTTAGGATCTGTTTCTCTTAGTAAGTCTTGCAATTTATTTTTTGTTAATACCTGGTTGTTTTCAGGGTTGAGTCGCCCTCCTATGCCAGGAGTGTGTGGTATCTTTACTACTGCAGTGCTATTGGCCATGGAGCCTTGTGGAGGGTTGCTTCCGGGTTCTGGTTTTATGGATGAGAAATTGGAGAGGTTGATGAGGACTGAGGGGCCAAACTGGTTCGTAATTTGTTGGACTTTGGACTTCAGCTCACCGAGTTTATCAAGATCCTGCTTCCTTTTGGAGCTATGAGGACCAAGTCCAATCAAAAGCAGCAGTGTCTATCTCCCCATTATGTGCAGAGACTGTTCCAGTAAAGTGTATGTCTCAGCAGCTGGTCCTGCTGCCAAAAGACATTTTTAAAGAGTTCTCTGTCACAGGAAATTAAATAGTAGAAACATCCAAGCTTATATAAATTGAGATCAAATAATTGCAAATTTTCAACATGTGAACTATACATCTAAATAAAATGGTGATAGGGCCTCAATGTTTCTTTACTTATGGATGATACTAGTTATTCTCAGGATCTAAACAAAGATTCTGAGTATTCAGACTTCTTTTGCTGTAGTTTACAATTAAACATCACCTTACCTACATTTTGACTAAAGTTACTTGACCAAAATGTCTGTTTTAGGACATTCATGGTAAAGTGTTTGCCAACTATCATTATTACCTTCAAAGGATTCCAATGCTGATGAAATCTGTTGGTTCCCCTTTGAACAGTGTATGGTATTCTTCTGTGCTAATTTATAATGCCATGTTGTTGTTATTGTTGTTAAGTGCTGATGCTGTACAAGGTTTCCAAGGAGCAGCTGGTGGGTTTGAACCACCAACCTTGTGGTTCGCAGCCCAGTGCTTATCCCACAGTGCCACACCAGGAGTAATCTCCTCTTCCATAGGCATTGATTGTGGAGCCAAGTCAAATGAAATTCTTGACAACTTCAATCTTTTCTCCATTTATCATGATATTGCTTATTGGTCTAGTTGTGAGGATTTTTGTGTTCTTCATATTGAGGTGTGATCCATACTGAAGGATTCCCTGACTAACTTTTATTTATTCTTTGAACCATACCTGGGCAGCCTTGCATTTGACTTCTAACCCTTGATTTGGCTTATTGTCCAGTAGGGTTCTTAGATGCTTATGTCCCCTTGCTTGCAAGTACCCAATGAATTGAGATCATCACACCGGACCTAGGTTCTTGAGGACAGATTTTATCCAGTATCCCCTGAGATCAGCACAGTGCCTTGTATATGATACACTTTATGGAGTGAGCCAGCATCTGAATGGATGCATGCTGTCAGCAATTGCAAGGGTTGGGAATGATGCCCTATTCTTCTACATAGGGCCTGAGTTTAGGGCAGGGCTAATGAGCTGTTGGAGTAAAAGGAATGTCCCTAAACAGACATCTGAACAATAGAATTGGAGCCCAAACAGAAATCACTATGCAAGAATGGGGAAAAAATGAGAAAATAGTGGCTAGACTTGCAGATGAGATTTGAGGAAGTGAAGAGGGATGGGAAAGATGGAGTCTTGAACTGTGCTATGTCTGAATCAGTTCAGAAGTAACAATGAAAGGTTCAAATGAAACAAATGTAGTCTACTTTTATGTACTTCACTTTATATATATATATATAGTATATATATACAGTAACTGAATTGCTATAAAATTGATTGTAAACTGATTTATAAAAAGCATAGGACTGCCAACTAACATTTTGGAAATTACATTTTTAATTTTGATCCTTGGTTAGCAATAATCCCAACTAAAACAATTTTTTCTCCTCACAACCACAATGACACTTCTATTTTTATATCCTAATTAAACCAAGGCTTATTGCAGTAGGATTTAAGGTCTTTAAAGGACATTTGGTGACTTTTCTTGTAAAGTCACATATCTATATATGTTGTTGTTATGTACCATTGAGTGGACTCTGATTCTTAGAGACTCTGCATAGGGTTTCCTAGGAACAGCTGATGAGTTGAAACGGCTGATCTTGCAGTTCAGACCGACCTTATGGGTCGGTTTGAACACTGTTCAGAGAATCTCTGAATACAAAATCTTGGTGAAGGCCTGTTAAACACAGTTTTCCTTCAGTGGAAAGAATCTTTTGTGAAGATTCACCATAACTCATGTTATCATTTGAGTTGTGTTCCCCAAAAATGTTTTGCCGTGGAGTTGGTTCTGACTTAATTTGGTCATTTCTCTCCTGTCCCATAATATTCCTCAGTTGACTGACAAATTCTCCTATCCTTAAATATATCTCAGTGAATGGATTTAGTTTCTTATATGAGGGTAAGTAAAAAATTATTGCAGTTCATTATTCCAGTTCCTACATGCTGGGATTTATTAAAAACAAAACAAAACAAAAAAACAGCATGTTTAAATGCGCCTCTAAGATCAGTGTAGGGCTGCAGACAAGTTCTCTCAGTAACACACTGAGAGTATTACACTCAGTAATATACTCAGGGTGGCTTCTTAGGGGCAGCAGTTGGTCCCGTTAAATTGCAGGGAGAAAGGTTAACTCAGAAAATTATGAGGACTGCTTTTTGGGATTCCAAAGGAATTTATTTTCTTGAAGAACACAGGATGATCTTGGATGCTTAATAGGAGGAATTTTTAAGAAAATAAAAAACTGCATTGGTGAGAAAAGGCCAGTAAAGTAGCACCAAGGATTTTTGTTTTCCAATCAAGACATTGCACCTGTTCATTCTTTGAGGCTAGTAAAGGCTATCCTATGAGAATTTCACTGGAAAACCTTACCCTATCAACCCTACAGACTTGATCTTGCCCCTTCAGACTTCTTTTTGTCCCTCAAACTTAAATAACTTTACAAAGGAACATATTTGAGTTCCTTGAGGTGCCCAAACTACCCAAATAAAAAAAACCATAGAATTCTTATGGGAGGGGTTGCTGGTGGTGATTGTGTACCACTGACTCAGTTCTGACTCATAGCAACCTTGTACAGGGTTTTTGAGGCTGTAAATCTTTATGGGAGCAGAAAGCCTCATCTTTTGCCTGTGGAGTGACTGGAAGTTAGGAAAGGTTAGAGAGATGGAAACTCTGCCTTCAGAAGTGTGTAGAATTGGTGGCAGGACAAGATGGTGGGTCAGGCAGAAAGGCTTTTGGACCATCTACAACAAGGATATGGAAAACCAGATGAGACAGATGCAGAGGCTAGTCTTAGAACTCTGAGCTTCAAATGAAGGGATATAGAGGTGGACTGAATGCTTACTGAGAGAGAGCGCTAAGTATACGCAGCAAGAGAAGAGGTGATTGCTGAGTTGTGGCTGCCCTCCTGACCTGCTGCAGCCATCTGTGAGTAGCTTGTGAGTGGCTTCAGAGACAAGAAAACATATTCACATTGCAGAAACATACCTGTGGCTCTAAGAGAAAGAGGTCTGATTTCCGCCCCATACATTTCCTGACCACCAGAGGCAAGACAGGGCTCTACCAGAGTACACTCCCTTGGGAAACTTTCCCATTCCAGGCCCTTGGAGGCCACAGAGAACACTGAGGTTGTGAGCACACCTGAGGTGGGGAGGAGGTATCCACAATAGCCCTGCTTGGGTGGACCCTGCACCAAATCTGCAAAGTCTGTCTGGGCCAGCTCTTATTAGGAGAAGTGGCTGAACAGATGCTTTGGGTAAAGAAAGACAGAAAGACAGAAAGACTGGTAATCTGTGTAGACAGTCAGGCACAGCAGGACCATATTGAACGTTCACAGGCAGTTGTGAAGGCAAGAGGCATTTTTTTTTTTTTCCGCTATGGTTTGCTGGTTTGTTTGTTTGTTTTTCCTTTTCTCTTGTGGTGTGTGTTTTCTCTTCTTGCCTCACCAGACAGGAGACAACTGTGGCCATAAAACCAAGTCATAGTTGTCCCCTCTGCACCACCAGTTGGGCTAGAGTCAATACCAGCAGCTATACACCAGATCCATGACAACAAACAATGTCAGCTAAATCCACTCTGAAGTGAACTGCATGAACAGATAATAGAGAATGGTGCACAGGCTCATCTCCTGACAAGACAGAGTAGCTCAAACAACCAACCAAGAAGCAGAGCTAGAGTATGTTTTTGAGGGGGAAAAGGCACTGGAACTGTCTTTAATATAATTCAGGAGAATGATATTTAGGTACCTACAAATGATTGACAGAAAGGTTGAGGAAAACAAGGAAGAATTCAGAAAACCACTCTAGGGACAATCTAGACAAAGGATTGGAGACAGTAAAAAACCTGCAAACATAAATCCAGAAGATTAATATTAAACTATCAGAAATTTATAATACATTGAAGGTCAAAGGAATAGATTTGAATCAATGGAAGCCAGAATTAGTGAGCTTGAAGATACTAGTAAACTAGAAGAACAATCAGAGAAAAGAATGAAAAAAAACTGAAGAAAGCCTAAGATTCATGTGGGACAACATGAAGAGGAATAACATACGGGTGATTTGGACAGACAAAGAAAAAGCACAGAAAAGATAGTCAAAGAGCTACTGGAAGAATATTTCTATGATATCATGAAAGATGAGAAGATAAGCATTCAAGAAGCTGAAGTAAACCCAAATAGGATAGACCCCCAAAAGTAAATCACCAAGACATATCATAATCAAACTCTTCAAAATCAAAGACTAGGAAAGAATCCTGAAAGCAGCTCGGGAAAAATGAAATGTTACTTACAAAGAAAACCCCACAAGATTAAGCTCTTATTTCGTATCAGAAACCATGCAGGCAAGAAGGAAAATGGGGAGAAATATACAAAACTGTGAAAGAAGAATCATCTACAGAGCAAAACTGTCCTTCAAATACTTTGGTAAAATTAGAACATTTTCAGATAAACAGAGACTAAAGGGATAAAGGGGTAAAAACCAAGCCACTTTACAAAAAATACTAAAGGGAGTCTTTTGGACTGATACACAGAAAAAGCAGGCATACAGAGATTGACATACACAGCAACACCACCCAGACTTCAATCCACATAAAGAAGTACCCCGAGTAAAATAAAACTACAAGACTGAAAATAGGGAACTGGAAATATCAATCTAAAATGAAGACAACTGCAAAGCAAAAAGAGGGAAAAATTCAGTTACAGAATTTCAAATGGCAAGGAAGTCAAGTAGAATTCAAGACAAAATGGACTGTTTTAAAATGGGGAAGAAATTAATAAATTACAGGGTAACCTCAAAGATACTTAATACACATGCATATCAAATCAAGGAAAGGAAAGTTCATGATTTTTGTAAACATTGAAACTATGAAGAAATTGACAAGAAAACACAAAAAAATACGAACTCAGCACAGGAAAATATGCAGAATAAAGAAACCAGCAATACTACTAAAACACACACACAGCAAAAGACTGTGTGTGTGTGTCAAACCTATCACTAATTATATTGAATGTTAGTCCAGTCAAGAAACTGAGAATAACACAAGGGTAAGAAAACAGGATCCTATAATATGTTGTCTATAAGAGACTCACAAAAACAAACATAAATTAAAAATTAAATGATGGAAAAAATGTATCAAGCTAATGGTAATCAAAAATGAGCAAAAACCAGCATAAGAGACAAAAAAGGACATTATTTATGATTAAAGGGCCAGTTGAGCAAGAGGGCATGATCATAGTAAATGTCTATGCTCCCAATGAAAGACCCTCAAAATACATTAGTCAAACTCTAATAAAATTGAAGGAAGTAATAAACAATTCTAAAAATAATACTAGGAGATTTAATATACCACTTTCAAAAAAGGACAGAACAAGCAGAAAAGACTTAACAAAAACACAGAGGTACTAAACAACACAACCAATCAACTTAAAAGCATAGATTTATACAGAGCACTCAACCTGCAAACAACACAATACACATTCTTCTCCTGTGCACGTGGAACATTCTCCAGAATAGGCGATGTGTTAGGCCACAAAGCAAGCCTCAATAAATTTAAAAACATCAAATTAAAATCATTGTCTCAGACCACAATGCCATAAAATTAGAAACCAACAATAGGAAGATCAAGGAAACAAAATTAAATACATGGAAACTGAATAACACCCTGCTTAAAAACAAATTAAAAACAAAATAAAAATATTCCTGAATCAAATGAGAATGAAAGCATAACTAGCAAAACTTTTGGGACACAGCAAAAGCAGTGCTTAGAGGACAATTGGTAGTAATAAACATACACATTCAAAAAGGAGAAAGAACCAAAATCAACACATTAACACAGCATCCCCAGTAATTAGAAAAAGGTCATCAAAGTAAGCCTACAGTCACCAGAAGAAAAGAAATAATAAAGATTAGAGTAGAAATAAGTGAATTAGAAAACAGAAAAACAATAGAATCAACAAGACAAGAAGTTGGTTCTTTGAAAGGATTAATAAAATTGACAAACTCAGAGAGAAACTGAAAGCATTCCTTTTGAGAACAGGAACCAGACAAGGATGCCTTTTATCACCACTCCTATTCAATATTGTGTTGGAAGTCTTAGCCAAAGCTATAGTCAAGAAAGGGAAATTTAAGGCATTCAAATTGGCAAAGAAGACGTGAAACTACCTATTTGCATGTGATATGTTCCTATAAAAAAATCATGAAGACTCAGCAAGAAAATTATTGGAATTCATTGAAACATTCAGCAAAGTGGCAGGGTACAAGATCAATATACAAAACTCAGTTGGATTCCTAAATGCTAATAAAGACTCTCTGAAAAAGAATTTAAGAAAACAATGCCATTTACAATAGCCACCCAAAAGATTCAATACTTAGGAATAAATCTAGTCAGAAAACAAAAGACCTATAGAAAGAAAACTACAAAACACTACTACAAGAAACCAGAAGACATTTACAAAAATGGAAGAATATATCATGCTCATGGATAGGTAGACTAAACATTGTGAAAATGTCAATTCTACCGAATGCAATCTATAGTTATAATGCAATCCCAATCCAGATCTCAACATCACTCTTGAAAGAAATGGAAAAAATGATCACAATAAATTAGGTTTCAAAAAGAGAAGTTTGTAACTCAGATGGAAGATATGTTCAGAAACAATAGTTTCCCATCTTGATTTATTAAAGATTTCTATGATTTAGTAACAATACTTTTGACTTTCTCTCATATTAACTTTCTTATATATGAGTATTGTAGAATTTTATTTGCTAATATTTCATTGAGGGTTATTATCAATGGTATGTAGTTTTTTGCAATGTCTTTGTCTGAGGTGGGTATGAAGGTATTTTTGGCCTCATAAAACAAGTTAGGAAGCATTTCCTGCTCTTATGTATTCTGAGAGTTTTATATAAAATATTTGTGATTTAGTTGGTTACATTTTTTGGAAGCATTTGACAGTGAAGCCATCTGAGCCTGGAGTTGCTTTTTTGTTTATTTGTTCATTTTGTGGATTGGTCTTTAACTACAAATGCAATTCTTTAATAACCATAGGACTAGTAAGGTTGCTGTGTCTTCTTGAGTGATCTTCAATAGTTTGTCTTTTGGGTAATTTGTGTGTTTCATCTAAGATGGAGAATTTGTAAACATATATTGTTGATGCTATTTACTTGTTGTTGTTAAGTGCCGTTGAGTCAGTTCCAACTTATAGCGACTCTATATAGGGTTTCTGAGGCTTTTAAAATCTCTGCTGGAGCAGAAAGCCTCATCTTTCTACTGGGGAGTGGTTGGTGGGCTCGAACCATGGACTTTGTGGTTCATAGCCCAGTGCTTATCATATGGGCCTGGTGCAGCACTGTAGGATAAGTACTGGACAACTAATCACAAGGTTGATGGTTCAGAATCACCAGCTGCACCTTGAGAATCCTACACAGGGTCACTATGAGTCAGAATTGACTCTGCAACCTTCCTACATTGCTGGTGGGACTGCAAATTGGTTCAACCACTCTGGAGAATGGTATGGCCCTTCCTCAGAAAACTGGAAATGGAAATACCTTGGTGGTGGTGGTAGTGTGCCATGGCGTCGGTTCTGACTCATAGCAACCCTGTATAGGGTTTCCGAGTCTGTAAATTTTTATGGGAGCAGAAAGCTTCATCTTTCTCCTGCGGAAAGACTGGTAGTTTTGAACTGCTGACCTTGAGGTTAGCATCCCAACTCGTAACACTATGCTACCAGAGCTCCTTAGAAATATCTTTTAGTATGGAAATCTTTTCTTAAGGTTTTTTTTTTTTTTTGTTTTTTTTTTCAAATAGAAATTTATTAGCTCAGTTTAGGAGACAAGAATTCAATATTCAGGATATTGGCTCTAGGGAAAGTCTTTCTCTTTTTTCGCCTCTGGAGGAAGGTCTTTACCTCTTCAGCTTCTGTTCCTAGGCAATCTTCGAGTGGCTTGGCATCTCTCTGCCACAGTCTCTGCTCTGTTGACTTGTTTAAACTTTTTTTCAAAAGAGATTGTTTCAAGATATATCCTACATTAATCATACCTCATTAGCATAGTGAAGACAATACATTCCCAAATGGAAATATAACCACAAACATAGAGATTAGTATTTACAACACATATTTGGAGGGGACATAATTCAAGCTATAAAAAGCTATTATTATAG
The DNA here is from genome assembly GCF_000296735.1 of Chrysochloris asiatica. Classification (NCBI taxonomy): domain Eukaryota; kingdom Metazoa; phylum Chordata; class Mammalia; order Afrosoricida; family Chrysochloridae; genus Chrysochloris; species Chrysochloris asiatica. The sequence goes on along the minus strand of NW_006408648.1, from coordinate 3,171,706 downwards.
AAAGGAATTTATCCAATTTTTAAACATCTTCATATATTAACATTATATCACTTCCCGTAGAACTTTATACACATGTTTAAACACAAATATATTAAACACAACACAACACCCCCACATGATTCTTTTCTCATTTCTCTCTGTATCTCTTTTAGAATTTTGGTTTAATTTTATTTTTTTAATGACCATTTTTATGGGACCAGATTCTAAATATTTTTGTCCATTGTTGTTGTTGTTAAGTGCCATCGAGTCGGCTCCGACCCATAGCAACCCTGAACAGGGTTTCCGAGGCTGTAAATCTTTACGGGAGCAGAAAGCCTCATCTTTCTCCTTTGGAGCAGCTGGTAGTTTCGAACTGCTGACCTTGAGGTTCACAGCCCAATTCGTAACCACTACGCTACCAGGGTGCATATCAATTCTATGTCCTACGAATGTGTCTAACTCAGTGTGCCCGGAATTTGATGAATGCATTATTTCCCATCCCAAACATTTCCCCCCTTTTTTTGTTCCCAATTAGTAATTGAATCTCTCTCATAATTATTTCTACCTAGTCAAAGATATTTAACTCACTGAGTTGATTTCCAACACATAGCAACACTGAATTTATAGGGTTTCCAAGAAGCTCTGGTAGCGTAGTGGTTACGAATCGGGCTGCGAATTGCAAAGTCAGTAGTTTGAAACTACCAGCTGTTCCGCAGGAGAAAGATGAGGCTTTCTGCTGCCGTAAAGATTTACAGCCTCAGAAACCCTGTACAGGGTCGCTGTGAGTCAGAACCGACTCCACAGCACATAACCCCAAACCCAAATCCTTATGGGAGCAGAAAGCCTTATCTTTATCCGGGAACAACTTGTGGGTTTGCACTGCCTACCTTGTGGTTAACATCAAAGATACTGTCATGGTCAAATCGTAAGTGCTCACTTCCTCACATTAACATAATTGTGACATTTTACTTTCCCCACTCACCTATTTTGAACCATTTTGCTGACACATTAAGCTTCTAAAAGTCTATTTTACAAATGTTGTTAATATACCTTCAAAGTCTTTCTAAGAAAGGAGACATTTAAGAATGAGCTTGGAAGATACTGTTTCCTAGGAAAAGGAGAAGGCACTCTAGGTATTAGTTGAGCAGAATTATAAAAGAACATGGGGATTTAAGAACTGGCATATAGTTTGATGTGCCTAGAGGACAGGAGGGCGAGAAAGAGGGAGAGCAGGTGCAAAAATAGACAGTAAGATTATAATTTCCCTTTTCTTATTTCCTCTCCCTCCAGTGCTTTCATCCTTTAACTCTATGTGTCTCATGTAGCTCAAATATTACCTTCTTCAAGACATTTTCTCTGATACCATCAACTGGAAATAATCATTTCCTCCTCCAAACACATAGAACCCTGGTGATGCAACCCATTAAGTATAAGATTGCTAATCAAAAGGTTAGCAGTTTGAATCCAACCAGTCCCTCCTGGGAGAAAGTTGAGGCATTCGGCTTTTGCTGAGGTTTATAGCCTTGAAAACCCTGTGGGGCAGTTTTACTGTGTCCTGTGGTAGCGTAGTGGTTACGAATCGGGCTGCGAACCATAAGGTCAGCGGTTCGAAACTACCAGCCGCTCCGCGGGAGAAAGATGAGGCTTTCTACTCCCATAAAGATATACACCCTCGGAAACCCTGTACAGGGTCGCTATGGGTCGGAACCGACTTGACGGCACTTAACAACAACAACAACATAGGGTCACTATGAGTCAGAATTGACTTAATGATGGTGGATTTGGTTTGGATTGGTTTAGTTTTCCTTCAGGCACAAGCTGTATCCAATGATGTCATAGGTATTTGTGTACATGTTTCATTTGTGTGTTGGAGAAGCAAGCTGTAGGTTTACTATAGGTAGTATATTAGTCAGGTTTATTTTAGTCCTGAAAGTACCTTATTAAATGAAAAATAAAAGATGCAATCATTGAAAAAGATTCAACTAAAGGCAGCATTAAACCACAAGGTTGATTTGAACAGGAATTGCTGCTTAGAAACCATATATATATACAGGGTCGCTATGAGTGGGAACAGACTCAGCGGCACTGAAGAAAAACTACAACAATTCCTGTAAGAAAGAAATTCATAAATATGTAAGTCTGTCCTATAGAATTGACACTTAGGGGAAAAATTCCAAAATATTTCAAGGAAAATTTCAAAAATGCTATACAAAAACTAAAGAGAAACTTTGTAGAAATCATACATCTCAGTGAAAAAGCCATTAGAAACTTTTCTTCAGGTTTCTATTGGTCATCATTTATTACAGGTTGCTGAATGAACCTTTAAAGAAATAAATTCAGATTAGAAAAAAAATCTGAGTACTAAATTCTATCTAATGTTATAATGATTATCATTATGTACAAAGTACAAAATATTATCCTTTTCCATTACTTGTCATTCCATTTTTGCGTTTGAGTTTGCCCTACATGATAAGTTGGTTTCAGTTTTTTTTAAAAAATATATACCATTTATTGTATATCAGTTATACCTACTGAAATATAAAAACAAATAAAGACAATTGACTGGTTCTGTTTGGATTAAATGTATTATTAGGAGTTAGGACATTTTGATGGAGGATGGAACTATGTTCATTTTAGTTACTAGGCAATCAAACTGAACTTGGTGAAATATAACTAAAACTTCCTTTTCTCCTTTCTCTGCTTTTCATAGAAGTTTCTGAAACTCACTGAAAATATTGCTCGTTAAAGATTCTTTCAGAAGATTCTGTATATAAAAATTATTTGCTTATAAAAAAATCTAGTTTATATTTTAGGTTCAACAGTTTTTTCTCACATAGTATTCTCATCTACTAATTCTCTATCTTTATATTTTAGTTGTAGATTTCATCACAGTATGCGTGCAACTTCTGTTGTTGTTGCTATGTGTCTGGAGTCAATTCCAACTCACAGCAACCCTGTACAGGGTTTCTGAGGCTGTAAATCTTTATGGGAGCAGAAAGCCTCATCTTTCTCCCATGGAACAGCTGGTAGTTTTGAACTGCTGACCGTAAGATTAGCAGCCCAATTCATAATCACTACACTAACATAGTCATGTAAGCTCCTGCTTTCAAATTCCCACTGAAAAGTTATAGACCAGTAGAATGCTTTAAGCCATATATTAACCAACCTAACGCTTTGTAGCTGAGCACTATTTCTACTGAAAGAATTGAATGACATATTAAGTCTATTTTTCCTTTTGTTTGTTCATGATAGCAGAACTATGTATGTGCCAATGAGTCAGTTCGGACTCATAGCGACCCTGTATAGGGCTTCCAAGGAGCAACAAGTGGGTTTTTTTTAGAGTTTATTGTAAATTATTTGTGATAGTTTACATGGGATAACACTAACTCTACATTCATCCTGTCGTATATTGTTTCATTGCCATGGTTACAGTCCCCTTCATGCATCATCAACCAACCAAAGGATATTGTTAGCAAACAGCTCCACTCCCTCTCTGGGTCTAGAGTCCCCAGCTGCTCCATCTCTCCACATCATCATCTCTGCCTCCATCTCTGGTGTCACTGCCTCTCTCAGTAGGGTTCCACACTCTGCTCTTCTCCCCTGATGGTTCCAGGGACCTCCGCTCCTGGACGACAAAATCAATCACTACCGTCCTTTTGCTACAGAACGTCTACCTTTACATTTCCAACCCTCACAGGCAGTACTGATAGCAATTATTCACTATTGTACCACAAGAGACCCATCCCCATCTCCTTTCATCAGCCCCGTCCAGACAGATTGGATACTACTCAGTGGAGATTCTACCTTCCTCCGTGCCCTCTGAATCTAGGATCCCTCTTGAAAGCTTGTAAGCCAGTCACTTCTTGCCTTTGTGGTTCCCCCCTCCCCCATTTTGGCTGGCCAATGTCCAAGTTGCCCATCCCTGTCTACTCTGTGTATGGAGGGGGTGGGAATGATCCTCGCTGTAAAGATTTGTTCCCTCTTTTGAGCTACTGCATCCATAGGTGTAGGTCAAGTTCATCAAATTATATCAGATTACTCTTTTTCCCCCTCTTCTTTCTTCTTCTAGTTGAGCTCTGATCATCCAGTCATTGAAGCCAGATCGAGAGGGTATTATCTGCAAGTATGGGTGTTCTTGTGCATATGTCCTCTCTTATCAGCTGGATGCTTCACTCTCCACTCTAGTCCTCTGTGGCTATGTCACTGACTCTGGGCCCAAGAGTCCCCAGGTCTTGTCATAATGCTGGCCAACCAGGTTTCCACCCGGGTTCATAGGAGTCTATTGAATGTGGTAGGGCTTAGCTCACAGCTTCATTGCTGTTTTTCCCTTATTTCCCCTTATCAGTGATGAATGTGGTCACCAATCAGAGTGCATGTCTGCTCATGTATTCCAATTGAGTCTTAGTCTTGAAAGGGGGTTTGGCCTGAGGGAACCCGGTCACTTTCCTTGATGTCTCCTGGGCGAGAAACTTGCTTGTTCTTGTAGTAATCAGTCAGACTGTGGTTATTTTTTTGTATTTTTCCTGTCAGTCTTTCTTTTAATAAGTATCTTATGCTCTTCTGATCACTCCAGGTTGGTCCGTTTTCTTAAGTTTTTACAATAATGGGCTTATGATAATATCTGTCCTTTTGTGCCTGACTGATTTCACTCAGCATTACGTCCTCAAGGACATAATGACATAAGAAATACCTTATGATCCAGCAATTTCTCTACTTAGTATATATCCACAAAAAATACAAGTCAGAATGCGTGTAGCTATATGCACACCATTGTTCATCGTACCACTATTCATAATAACAAAAGACAAAATAGCAAAAAACTGGAGACAACCCAAGTGCCCATCATTGGAAGAATGGATAAACAAACTCTGGTACATACACACAGTGGAATACTGTGCTACCTTGAAGAATAATGATGAAGCTGCAAAACAAGGATTAACCTTGAGGACATAATGCTGAGTGAAATCAGTCAGGCACAAAAAGACAGATACTGCATAAGACCATTACTGTAAAAACGTAAGAAGTGATTTCCATGCTAAAAGAATAATTCTCTGAGGGTTACCAGGGGCTTGAGGGTGGGGGCAGTAACTCATAAGTCAGGGGATAGACGTGTTAACTTGGGCACAGGGAGGGCAATAAATAGGGGGAGATGGCAGTGCAAAAGGGGGAGGAGGTAGAGAAGTGGGGAAGATAGGGAAAGACTCTGGGAGGTACACATGGGCTGAATGGAATAGAGGTAGATGGTGATGTTTGCAGTAACAAGGTTCTGAGATATAGGGATCGAGACAGGCTGAGGGGGTAAAGGAGAGGAAATAATGTTAAGATGTTTGACTGTTCATAAAAGGACAGATATTGCATAACATCATTATTGTAAAAGCTTAAGAAAAGATGTCCATACTAAATGAAAAGATTCTTCGTTGGTCACCAGGGGTAGGGGGGAGGTGTCAGTATGGCACAGGTTGGGCATAGTCACATCATAGCTTGGGTGATGGGGAGGGCAATATACAAGGAAGGGGAAGGATAATACACAAGAAGGGGGAGGGGGTGGAAGAACACAGAAGATAGGGGAACACTTAGGTAGGTTTGCATGGGCTAAATGGGACAGGTAAATACTGATGTATACTCAACCTTAGAACAACAGGACTCAGTGACAAAGGGATCGAGGCATAGTCTGAATGAGTAAAAGAGGGGAAATGCCATTTAGGTGCTTGACTATCTTATGGATATTGGTTTCCCTTGTAAAACAGACAATGTAATAGAAAGGAATATCAGGAAATATGATTACAGAAAACGTATAAGTCCGTCTTCAGCCTATAACTGATTGGAATACCTAGAAGGAGCTCTAGAACTTGCCCAGTGAAAATGGGCTTCTTGGTGAGCCTTTGTAGAATATAGGACCTTTGATGGAATCCTGAGCCCCATCCATAACCTCCTGAGGTGGAACATTCCCACTTGAAAAGACACGCAGACCAACCCAGAGCAGCTAGAGGAACAGAAGATACTTCTTGAAAGAAAGACCAGCAGAAAACAAAACAAAACAAAACAGCCGACTGTTTGGCTATCATAAGAACAAGAAGCTGTTTGCCTGGGAGCCATCAAGGCAAGCCATCAAGTCCCTTCAGGATAAACCTCTTTCTAAGACTGAAACTCAAAGGGAATACATGAGCAGGCTTGTAAACTCGCTGGTGACCACATTGGTCTACTTGTGAGTAGAAGTGGGGGAAAATCAGTAATGAAGACATGGGCTGAATCCAACCATGTTCCAGATAGAAGTACATGACCCAGATGTTGTTGTTGTTAAGTGCCGTTGAGTCGATTCCAACCCATAGTGACCCTGTACAGGGTTTCCGAGGCTCTAAATCTTTACGGGAGCAGAAAGCCTCATCTTTCTTCCACGGAGCGGCTGATAGTTTTGAACTGCTGACCTTAAGGTTCGCAACCTGATTCATAACCACTACGCTGCCCAGATAGAAGTACTTTTTTTTTTTTTTTTTTAATTTTGTGGACCATGCAGTGTCACAAGAATTCAATTCTGCCATCATAGTGTGAAAGCATCCCTAGGTAACGTGTAAATGAATGAGTATGGCTGTTCTAATACAACTTTGTGTACAAAAACAGATGGTAGGCTATGAGCCATAGTTTGCCTGTCTTTACTTAAGTCTTTTAGTAAGATGAGTTACATTGATTTTTTAAAAAGTTGAACTAGCCTTGAGTTCACAGGATAAATGCTGCTTAGTCTGTGTCTGGCCCTGTCTTTATTTCTTAGTTTGTGTTATTTATTGAGCTTCTCAGGGGCAGGGCCCAATAGTACCACCTCTTACTCTCCCATCTAGCATAGACTTGATGGCTAGTAAACATTTGTGGTTGGATGGAAACAACCATGACTGTCAGTGACATCTCTGCTGATGCTCTTTTTATGGGTCTTCTTGAACCCAAGGGAAATGAGGGTTGTGTGGAGGCGTTGGGCTCAAGTGTTGTCACTGCAGACCCAGGCTGATCTTTCATTTCTAAGACTATTTTGGAAGCATGACTCAACTTTGGTTTGTGGGACACTGCTTTCTAATTATGTATTCCTTTTCCTGAGAGCATGGTTGGCACATTGGTTGTGAGGCCCAGGAAGTTGGTCATATAGATGCCATCCCCCGTGCTGGTGTTCTGTAAGGGCTGGCTGACTGGTCTCCTTTTGCACAGGGTGTGCATGTGTTTGTGCATGTTATGGAACAGTAAGGGCCAGGCCCATCTGGCTCCTGAGTGTGAACACTTGACTGTCATTCATACTTGTGGCTTGTTGAATACTTAGTGCTTTGGTGATGTTATGTACCAAATAGACTTAGTAAAGTTAGATTTCAGAGTTCATCTCAGTTACTTAGCCTTATTGATTGGGAGAGCTGCATTTGTGATGATAGGAAGACTGCAGGCTTTGGTGCTAACAGGCCTGGGTTTGATTTCTGTCTCAACAGTTTTATTAGTGAACCTGAGCAAATTATTTAACTTCCCTGAACTTCTGTTGATTCATTTATAAAATAGAGATATTTCCAATCTCCCAGTATCATTGTGAGGTTTACAGTCCTCATTACCTTTGAGTCAATTTGAATGTCTAGCAACTCTAGGAGACAGAGTTGAACTGCCCCGCAGGCCTTCCAAGGCTGTAAAATTTTATGGAAGTACAGTTTTCTCCCTGGGACGGCTGCTGGGTTTAAACCACCAACTTTTCTGTTAGTATCCAAGCACTTAATCACTGCACCACCAGGGTTGCATTCGATCCCCACTAGATCTTCTGGGGCAGGGAGGTGAGGGGGAACTTTGAAAGCTATAAAGCAGACAGTGGTGGTCTGGAGTCTGTACAGAGATGTAAAATGAATTGGAAACATGATGGAAAAATCTGTTGGTAGAAGAGTAGGATGTGGAGACAGGGTGCTGGCCACTTCCTCGTTGGATATTGCTGGGCTGGAGGTTGGGTATGGGTGATTTAGGAGCCTAGTTTTGAATTTTATTCTGGAGCAAGGAGGAGCCAACTGCCAGGATTGTTTGGTCATCTTGAGTTTTATTTTTCAGCTCACTTCACTGGGATGGGAACAAAGTCTTTGGACTATACCAGATGCTGTTTAGTAGAACTGATTGCATAAATGCCTGAGATTTCATGGGGCTGGGTCCATAGGACCTGGTGATTAAGAACCTTCTATTATACCTGTATAGGTTTCATTGCTGGTGGCAGAACACATGGACACCATCCTTACAACCACCCAGTGAGGATTGGTGAGAAGAGGTCTTCTCCAATTGCCTTCAGAACACCCCCTAACTTCTTTGTGTGCTCTGGGGTTCCTGCTTTTCTCTTGCCAACGTTCCAGACTCCTGGGTATAGCTGTTGGGGGATGAGCTCCCTGATTTTCCTGTTAAAAGTTGTAGATACTGCTCTTCCAGGCCGATTCAGCCCACCCTGAACTGAGGGCTCACTGACCCCTTTAGGAATCCAACCATTACTTTTCCTAGAGAGCCCATACAATTTGTTAAGGTTCAGTAATTTGAATAAAGTTCCAGTTTTGCCATTCCTAGGAAAATCAATATTATATTAAAACAACATTCAAAAACAGATCTGCTTGTATGACATTCCTGGTTAAAAGTAGTGATAATTTTCTGCTGCATAAAAGATAAAATTCCAACTGTTTAGCTTGGCATATAAGATAGAATGCAGGCAGACTCCTGCCATACAGGATATTTTGAGTTATCATTTGAGTAACTATGAATACTTTTCATTTGGATAAAGTTGCATTGTTCACTGAGTATTTTCACATGTTTTACATTTAATCCTAGGCAATCCTATGATACTGTTCTTATCCCCGTTTTATAGTTGATGGTCCGAGACTTAAGCAGAATTAAAAAGAATTTGCTCAAGATCATATGGCCACAGTAAAACCAAGACTCAAACTAAGTACATGGCATAAGACAGTTATTTGCTACTTCCTAGCTGTGTGACCCTGAGAAAGATTTTTTAAAAATGTATAAAATAGCTGTGTTGTACAGTTTTTGTGAGGGTTAAGCAAGATAATCTAGGCGAAGCACTTGGCACAGTGCCTGACGGAAAGTAGGAGTGCTGAGAAAATGTTAGAAATTATGATGATACTCTTATTTTGACTGTTCCACAATTAATATTTCCAGTTTTTATTCCATTGTTATGAGTAACACTGCTATAATTATCTGTGTCCAAATGGTTTATTTTTCTGTTGTGTCATTTCCTTAGATTATATTCCAAGAGCAGCATTACTAGGTCGAAAGGTATGACTCTCTCTCTCTTTTTCAAAAATTGCTTTTGTTACATGTTGCCAAATAGCCCTTTAGTGAGATGATGCTGTTTAACAGGCTGCTGCTATACAGAGTTCTGGTGTGATGCTGTAGGATAAGCTCTGGACTGCTAACCACAAGGTCGACAGTTCAAACCCTCCAGCCACTTCTTGGAAACTGTCTAGAAGGTCACTATGACCTTCAGAACAACAACAGCACTAGACCCATGTGAGTGATGGTTCTTCCTTAGATGGTACTCCCTGCGACTTCTCAACCCATCAGAGAGCCCATCAGTCATTCTTGCTGTAATATGCCATTGAGTCGGTTCCGACTCATAGCAACCCTGCATAGGGTTTCTGAGGAGCAGCTGGTGGTGAGTTTGAATCACTGACCTTGCAGTTCAAACTGACTTTGTGGTCCAGTGCATTATCCTGCAGCGCTGGGTTATAACTCTCCCCAGAAAAGACCAACAGACCCTAGACTAATTGGAGTCAAATTTTATAAAATAGGTTATACCTATGGCAAGACATAAACCAGGCTGGTTGGTACACTTACTAAAACACTAGAAATGGTTGGCCCCTCATCTTGTTTTTTGCAGGGCTCTGTGGTAAGTTTTCTCAAGTGGTGTTGGGGAAGGTGAAAACTGCTTTTGAGCTCTGATCTTGGAATTACATGGAGGAGGATAGTGTACGAAAACTACTTCTTGTGGTCCTCATAGGAGGGACTTGGAAGAGAAAATGACAGTCATTTATTTTCCATATCACAGAGTACATCGTGGAGAAGGTGCTGATGGAGATGTGATCAGTGGCGGTAGCACCACAGGTGGGCATACTGGGCAGCTTCTAGGCCTGTGCTGCTTCTATTACTAGATGCCCTTGCCCCTCCCTGCCCTGAGGAGAGCTCCCAGAATTCTGTCTCATAACTGGCATGGAGGCTCAAGTGTGCTTGCCTGGGTCTTCAGGACTTCTGGCTATGGTGATGCCGCCAAGGAAGTAAGTGACTTACAGAGGGAAAGTGGTTTTCTAAGACCTATTGGAATGTAGTAGAAAGAGCATGGGACTGGGTAGATGGATAGACCTCATGTTAATTCTAGACCAGCCCTAAATTCCCCTAGTGAAAGATGACCTGGTGGAACTAAATAGCTTCTAAGGTTCTGTCCTTTGAGGTTGTTGATATTTTAGAGAAGCCAAATCTCCTTGATAGTAAAAGTCCTCACTGTGAAGTCTGTCTGAATGTAGAGATTTGAACATTTGACAGGGGGAGATACTGAGGAAGAGTGGACCAAGACAGAGCCTGGTGTTTTCCATCCCAGCCTTTCCAGCAAAGCTTTATTCAAGTTGCCTTCTTAGTGAAGCCTTTCTGGCCGCCCTCTCTAAAATTTCAAATCACTTCTGACATTTCATGTCTCCTCTCCTGACATTTGGAATCTTGGTGTGGCACTGTGGGTTAATACGCTGGTCTGCAAAGTCAGTTTGATCTGCAAGGTCGGCAGTTCAAGCTCACCAGCTGCTCCTCAGAAACCCTATATAGAGTCGCTGTGGGTCACAACTGACTCGTTGGCACTTAACAACAACTCCAGGCTTTAACTTTTCTCATTTTATTTTAATCCCTACCCAACAGGGAGCGTCCCCAGGGGAAGTTTTGTGGCCTTTTATTACGTGGTCTCAGAAATCATATAGTGTCACTTTCTTTCTACTCTATTGGTCAAAGCAGCCACAAGCCTGCCCAGATTAAAGGGGGAAGGTACTTAAACTCTCCCTCACCATAATGGGAGGCATGTCAGGAAGTTCTGGGCCACGTTTACAAACTGCCACAGAGATTATGTCATATTCTCACCAACTTCAACCTGGATTAAACCTTGAATGAAATCTACCTATATTTAGATTAGCACTTACTGTGAATTATGGCTATTCTTCTACCTCACTCTTTTATTTACTGATCTTCTTTAGGGTAGAATCCTGTACATTTCACCTCTTTTGCAGCATTTAGTAGATTATCTGGAGTCCTGTTGTGGCGCTGTAGACTGTAAAGTCGGTTTTAACTGCAAAGTTGGTGATTCAAATTTACCAGCAACTCTTTGGAAACCCTATACAGGGTTGCTATGGGTTGAAACCGACTTGATGGCACTTAACAACAACAACAGTAGATTATCTGGCAGGCATGGTGCTGTAGAATAAGCATACAATCCATGTTCCAATTATTCATGGATATTTACAGCTGTTTCTTCCCATTGTGACTTGTCCTATAAATCTACTAAACCTTGCTCAGCCTTTTTGAGTTTCTGTTCTTGTATTACTTTTTCTTTTTCGTTTCTTTCTTTCTTGATTATTGTGAACTGAGCAATTTTACATGGGGGAACATCGGCTTTACACCATCATTTCATTATAATGATTACAATCTCTTCTGTGCATCATCATT
>NW_006408648.1:3156108-3159930 GCF_000296735.1 Chrysochloris asiatica | reverse complement strand
GAATATATAATAATTTAAACAACCGAAGGGCACATTCTGCAAGCCTGGTTCCTGGCCACCAGCACTCAGTCCCTCTCTTTCCATGAATCTAGAGTCCTCAGCCTCTCCCTCTCTATATGTCCTCATCTCTGCCTCCATCTCTGGTGTCACTGCTTCTCTGGATAAGGTCATGCATTCTGCTTGCGCTCTTCTCCCTTGATGGCCCTCTGGTCCTCTATTTCTGGACCTTAAGATTAACTACTCCCCTGTTTTTGTTGTAAAACTTCTACCTTTACAGTTGTGACAGTTGCAATTTGTCGTGATAACAATTACTCACTATTGAATCATAAGAATCTTATCCCCATCTCTTTTCACCAGACACATCTAGACAAGATGAAAACTATTCAGTAGGGACTCTTCCCCCTCACACTTTTAAACTCCCTCTTGAAAACTTGTAAGCCAGTCACTTTGTGCCTTTATTGCCCCTTCATTTTAGGTAACCAATGTTTAAGTTGCCCGTCCCTATCTACCCTATATATAGAAGGGATAAGACTGACACTTGATGTGAAGACTCCTTCCCTCTCTGTTGGTATTTTGAGCTACTACATTCGTAACATAATAGGCCAGGTTCATCAAATTGTAGCAATTTACCCTGTTTCCTTTATCAAAAGTTGTTTTTTATCTTCCTCCAGTCGAGTTTTGATTATCAAGCCATTGAGGCTAGGTCAAATGGGTACTGTCTGCAAATTTGGGTGTTCTTGTACGTCTCCCCTCACTTCATATCAGCTGGATGCTTCACTTTAAGCTCTAGCCCTTTGTGGCTATGTCCTTGTACATGGGCTCAGGAGTCTCTAAGTCTCACCATGCTTTGGACCAACCAGCCCTTCCTCTTCTCTCTTTCATCTCCAGGTCAATGGGAGCCTATGTAATGTGGTTGAACACAGCCCATTTCTTCATTGCGGTCTTTTCCTTCTTCCAATCACCAGTAGACCAACATGGTTGCCAGCAAGCTTACATGCCTGCTCATGTATTCCCTCTGAGTATCAGTCTTAGAGGGGGGTTTGTCCTGAAAGGACTTGATTGCTTACCTTGATGGCTTCCCAGTGAACAACTTGCTTATTCTTGTAGTAGTCAATCACACTGCCATTTATTTATTTTTTTCCCTGCTGATCTTTCTTCTGTTGCTCTTGCTGTTCCAGGCTTGTCTACTTGTCCTTTCTGGGAATGTCCCACCTCAGAAGATTCTGGATGGGGCTCAGGATTCCACCTAATGTCCTGTATACTGCAAAGGCTCCGCAAGAGGCCAATTTCACTGGGAAAGTTGTAGACCCCTTTTAGGTATTCTAATCAGATATAGGCTGAAAACAGATTTACAAGCCTTCCTGACATCCTTTTCTATCCCACTTAAATGTCTATTTTACAATAGTAGACAAGGGAAACCAATATTCATAAGACCACCAAGCATTTTAGGATTATTTCCCCTCTTCAGACTATGCCTCAATCCCTGTATCACAGAGCCCTATTGTTCCAAGGTTGAGCATGCATCACTATTTACCTCTGTCCCATTTAGCCCATGGAAACCTGTTCTCAGTGTTCCCCTATCTACCTTTTCTTCCGCCCCTCCACTTTCTGTTCTTAAATTACCTTTTTTTTTTACTTTTTAAAGTCTTTATTTATAGTGTTGATAGTTTACAATACTCTTGCAAATCTTTACTAATTTAACATTACAACTTCCTGTCTTTCCCTAACCTCGTGTCATTTACCATTCTTAATTCCTTGTTTGTGGATAGGCTACATTTGCAATCCAATGAGTTTCTTTCTTTCTTTCTTTTTAATGTTTTATTGTGAATTATGTGATAGTTTACATGGGAGAATAGTAGTTTTACATTCATCCTATTGTATATTGTTTAATTGCCATCATTACAATCCCCTCTATGCATCATCAACCAACCAAAGGATACACCCTGCAAGCCTGTTGCCCATCCCTGTCTACTGTGTGTACCAAGGGGCTGGGAATGATCCTTGCTGTAAAGATTTGTTCCCTCTTTTGAGCTACTGCATCCATAGGTGTAGGTCAAGTTTATCAAATTGTATCAGATTATTCTTTTTTCCTCTTCTTTCTTCTTCTAGTTGAGCTCTGATCATCCAGTCATTGAAGCCAGGTTAAGTGGGTATTATCTGCAAGTGTGGGTGTTCTTGTGCATATGCCCTCTCTTCTTATCAGCTGCATGCTTCACTCTCCACTTTAGTCCTCTGTGGCTATGTCACTTACTCTGGGCTGAAGAGTTCCCAGGTCTTGCCAAACTTCTGGCCAACCAGTTCTCCACCCGGCTTTACCGGAGTCTGTTGAACGTTATAGGACTTAGCTTACAGCTTCATTGCTGTTTTTCCCTTACTTCCCCTTATCGGTGACGAACGTGGTCACCAATTAGAGCATGTATTCCCATTGAGTCTTAGTCTTGGAAGGGGGTTTGCTCTGATGGTTGGGAGTTTTTTGATGACCTGATCAATTCCTTTTTTTGTTATGGTTCTGTTCAGGTTTTCTACTTCACTCTTTGTAAGTTTAGGTAGGTTGTGTTTTACTAAAAATGTATCCATCTCTTCTAAGTTTTCAAATTTGTTGGAGTACAACTTTTCATAGTATTCTGTTATTATCCTTTTAATTTCCTTTGGTTCCATTGTGACATTGTCCATGTGGTTTCTAATGCGTGTTGTTTGTGTCTTCTCCCTCTTTTCTTTTGTTATGTTTGCCAATGGTCTGTTAATTTTGTTAATCCTTTCAAAGAACCAGCTTCTTATCCTGTTAATTCTTTTATAGTTTTTCTGTTTTCTATCTCATTTATTTCTGCTCTAATCTTTACTGTTTCTTTTCTTTTGTTGGCTGTAGGTGCCCTCTGTTGGTCTGTTTCTAATTGTTGTAGATGCTGTGTTAATGTGTTAATTTTGGTTCTTTTTTCTTTTTGGATGTGTGCATTTATTGCAATAAATTGTCCTCTCTGCACTGCTTTTGCCGTGTCCCAAAGATTTTGGTATGTTGTGTTTTTGTTCTCATTTGTTTCTAGGAACTTTGTGAGTTCATGTTCAATTTCTTCTACTACCCAGTTGCTTTTCAGCAGGGTGTTATTCAGTTTCCATGTATTTGACTTTATATCCTTGGTCTTCCTATTGTTGATTTCTAATTTGATATCATTGTGGTCTGAGAAGATGTTTTGTAGTATTTTGATATTTAAACTTAAGGAGGTTTGTTTTATGGCCTAACACATTGTCTAGTCTGGGGAATGTTCCATGTGCACTGGAAAATAATGTGTGTTGTGTTGTTGTTGGGTTGAATGCTCTGTACACATCTATGAGGTCCAGTTGGCTGATTGTGTTGTTTAGTTGTTCTGTGTCTTTGTCAAGTTTCTTTCTGGTTGTTCTATCCAGTTTTGAAAGTGGTGTATTAAAATCACCCACGATTATTATAAATTCGTCTGTTTCTGTCTTCAAATCTACTACAGTTTGCTTTATATATTTTGGAGCTCTTTCATTGGAAGCATAGATATTTATTATGGTTATTTCATCTTGTTCATTTGTCCCTTTAATCATGAGATAATGTCTATCTTTATCTATTTTGCAGTTTTTTTCATTAAAGTTTATTTTATCAGAGATTAGTAGTGCCACTCCTGTTCATTTTTTATTGCACTTAGCTTGGTATATTTTTTTCCATCCTTTGACTTTTAATCTGCTTTTGTCTCAGTGTGTAAGGTGTGTCTCTTGCAGACAGCATATTGAAGGATCTTGTTTTCTTATCCTTTCTGCCACCCTCTGTCTCTTGACTGGTGCATTTAATCCATTTATGTAGTT
>NW_006408648.1:3133552-3154308 GCF_000296735.1 Chrysochloris asiatica | reverse complement strand
CGAAACCGACTCGACGGCACTTAACAACAACAACAACAACAATATGAGTATGGCTTTAATGTCCTCTCTTCAGCTTCTTGCTTTCAAAGCTGCTTGAGAGATTTTGAGATGCCACTGTTGGTTGCTATGCTATACCTCAGGCTTTAATTTAATTTGTGGCCTATTTTGTTTTTAAACTCTCTTTCCCTCTCTACAGCCCTGTCCTGGCCTTTTATATATATATACACACACACAAATGTTCAGGGCCTGCTCTTGGGCTGAGTATCTGTGCACAAGCGTGGAAGAAGAACCCACCAGTGGTAAGGGTGGGGGTGTTCACTCACTCAGGCACCCCCTCTAGTCACCAGAATGGAGGTGCGCAAACAGTGGGGGTGGGGGGGGGCAATGACCAGATACTAAAACAAACAAACAAAAAATCAGAACAAAGCAAAACCAACAAAGTGTATTGTCCACCTTTGCTCTAAGGTTCCTGCTGTTTTTCCGTGATGTGTTTTTCCATGATGGGTCTGCTCTCCCACCTGGTCTTGCTGTTTGGTCTCACCCAAGAGGTTGACTATGGGCCTCCGAGCCTGGAAGATTCAAAAGTATGCAATTTCTTCCTTCAGCTTCAAATTCCAGTAGCTATAAGCCTTCAAACTTTAAAAATATTCCTATCTCTGTGGTTCTGAGTTTTGGAGCTTTGTCCTGGATCTGCTTTGCCTGGTATTCTGTGGTATGGATGATGATGAACTTCACTGCACCTCCACCCTAGCCGCCATCAAGCCCCGCCTTTCTGATTGTTTCCAGGTGGATGTGATCAGGATATGGGCTTCCCTTTTCACTCTTCTTATTGCTTAGCTCAGAGTAAGTTTTGCAGGTGTTGTCTGCCTCCCTGGTGTATGGCAGCTGGTATTGGTTCTTGCCTGGATTTTGGTGTTTTATAGATTGTGATTGTAGCTTGACTATATGATAGCAGTTGCTTTCTCTTCTTGGGTAATATAGGGAGAGAAAGAGTCCTCTTGTATTACTTTTAAACAACAAGAATTTTAATTTTAACTTTTGTATTCTAGTTTACTTATGCTTTTTTATGCCTGATTAAATCTGTTGTTATGCTCTTCTAAAATGTTTCTCACTTCAGTTATTATCTCTTTCAGTTGTAATATCTCTTTTTAAAAAGTTCACTTTATACTAGCATTATTTTTCTTATTTCTATTTTTTTTTTTCTGTATTTTCACTTGTTGTTAAGTGCTGTTGAGTCAATTCCATCTAATAGCAGCCCTATAAGTTTCTGAAGAGTGGCTAGTGGGTTTGAACTCTGTCCTTGCAGTTACACACATCCAGTGCTTATCCTATAGTGCCATACCAGTTTTCTACTTGTTTTTAAATTATGTTTAGTGTTTGTATTATATTCTTCCATTACTTATTTCATCAGTAAATACATTTTCATATCCCTTGTGATATTCATTTGGACGAACCATTGTTTCTCTGTGTCTTGTGATTTTATGTTGGGGCATTGGAATTTTTAGGACATTGACCCTCCCTACTATTTGGTGTTTTTTTCTCACACTACTGTCTTCAGGAAACTTAGGTGGGCAGAATCTTGTGTGTTTGCTTACTATTTCCTCTCCCTCTTTGTGATTGCTCCTATTCCCTCATTGGTTTAATTGGGATTTGAGCATTCCAGATCTCATTTCTCCACTCTTAGTCTTTCCCAAACACAGCAGACAAGATGCTGTGGTCCAGCTGTCCACCAGCAGGCACCACTGCTCAGATGTGGGAGTGTGTATCCTCTCCCACTTAGTCTCATTTGGGGCTGCCTGTTGTCCTCTGGGTTTGCCCAAAGTTTTCTTCTCTATTCTGTGGGTGCTGCTCATATTTGAGCTTTCATTCAAGAGCAGTACTGGCAGACTTTCTGTTTCAGGAGGGAGAGAGACTGCAATTTCCTAGTAGGATCTCCAAAGAAGTCTTGTTTGTTTCAATGCCCCAGTGGCCCTGTGGTTGGGGGAGAGTCTCTACTTCAAAGACCCACCTCCTGAACATCAGTTGGGGCTGGGTGGGTGGTTACACGCCAAATGGACCCCTAGAGACATCTGCCTTGTTACTGTCAAAGCCTGCCGAATAGTATGTTGGCTATGGTGTAACTTCTACTTAAGATGGCTGCTTCCTGGTCTCAGTCAGCAATCCGCAGTGCCATGTGTAACAGGGAGCAGACAGACCTAGACTGATCCTAGGGAGGTCTGTTCTGTAGGTTTCAGTGGTCTGAGCATGAGGTACACAGTGAGGCTTACTAAAAGATTTAATTTCCCTTCAGTACCCTTCTATAGCAATTTACAGCAAGTTTGCAGGTGACAGGATCCCCAGGAAGGTCTGTATTGCTGCTATCAGAATTCCCTGCTGGAGTCTGTTGGCTGTGTTATAGCCACCTCTGAAGATGCCAGCTTTCTAGTACACAATAGCCTCAGTCAATAATCTTCATTACCAATGCCAAATGAAACAGAGAACAGACAGACCTAAACTGAATCCCCTGCTCTCTTGGTTTCAAAGACCTGAGCTATGTGGTTAGCAGGGAGGCAGACTGAGTGTTGACTATAAAAGCAGGTTCCACTGCAGGAGGCCTTCTGTGGTCATTCACAGTAGGCTGACAATAGACAGTGTCTGAGTGGAGCAGATGCCAGCACACTACAAACAGACCTCCAGGAAGGTCTACTTTGTTGATTTTAGGGCAGAAGCTTGGCTTTCTGTTCCTTTGTATAGGCAGGGGTTGTGATAGTTAGGTAAACAGGCTCTTTTTTTTTTTTTTTTTTAAATCTAGGCTCCCTCTTGAAAGCTTATAAGCCAGTCACTTCTTGCCTTTGTAGCCCTCCCCCCCGCCCCATTTTGGGCAGACAATGTCCAAGTTGCTCATTCCTGTCTACCCTGTGTACTGAGGGCATGGGAATGATCCTCGCTGTGAAGATTTGTTCCCTCTTTGGAGTTACTGTATCCGTAGGTGTAGTTCAAGTTCATCAAATTGTATCAGATTACTTTTTTTTTTCCCTCTTCTTTCTTCTTCTAGTCGAGTTCTGATCATCCAGTCATTGAAGCCAGGTCAAGTGGGTATTATCTGCAAGTATGTGGGTGTTCTTGTGCATATGCCCTCACTTCTTATCAGCTGGATGCTTCACTCTCCACTCTAGTCCTCTGTGGCTATGTCATTGTTACTGGGCCCAGGAATCCCCAGGTCTTACCATACTGCTGGCCAACCAGGTCTCAACACAGGTTCATAGGAGTCTATTGAACATGGTTGGACTTAGCTTACAGCTTCATTGCTGTTTTCCCCTCATTTCTCTTTATCAGTGACCAACATGGTCACCAGTCAGACTGTATGCCTGCTCGTGTATTCCCATTGAGTCTTAATCTTGGAAGGGGGTTTGACCTGAGGGGACCCAACCACTTGCCTTGATGGCTCCTGGGTGAGCAACTTGCTTGTTCTTGTAGTAGTCAGTTGGACTGCTATTACTGTTTTTAATTTTTCCTGTCAGTGTTTTGTTCAAGAAGTATCTTCTGTTCTTCTAGCTGCTCCAGGCTGGTCTGCCTGTCCTTTCAAGTGGAGATTTCCCACCTTAGAAGATTCTGGATGGGTTCAGGATTCCACCTATGGTCTTATGTAACACAGAGGCTCCACAGGAAACCTCCTTCACTGGGCAAGTTCTAGCCCCCTTTAAGGTATTCCAATCAGTTATAGGCAGAAGACGGACTTACAAGCTTTCTGTGGTGATGTTTCTGGCTATTCCTTTCTCTCCCCCTCGAGTGTCTATTTTACAATAGTATGCAAGGGAAACCAAGATTCAAAAGACAGCCAAGCATCCTAATTAGGGGGCAGGCTTGCAGGGTATACCCTTTGGTTGGTTGATGATGCATGGAGGGGATTGTAACCATGGCAATGAAATGATATACAATAGAATGAATGTAAAACTAATGTTCTTCCATGTAAACTATCATATAATTCACAATAAAACATTAAAAAAAAAAAAAAGACAGCCAAGCACCTTAACCTTATTTTCCCTCTTTTACCCATTCAAACCATGCCTCAATCTCTGTATCCCAGAGCCCTGTTATTTCAAGGTTGTGCATACATCATTATTTACCTCTGTCCTGCTTAGCCCATGCAAATCTGCCTAACTGTTCTCCCATCCACCTAGTTCTTCCATTCCCCTCCCTCTTCTTGTGGATTGGCCAACCCCCCAGCTCCCAAGCTATCCTGTGTCTGTTCCCTACTCTGTGCTCCACCTTTCCCTCCCTCTCCTCACCTCACCCCAAACACCCTGATAACCAGCAAAGAACTCCCCGCACCTTTTAGTATGAGTTCTTTTTCTTAGTCTTTTACAATAGTGGTTCTCTGCAGTGTTTCTCCTTTTGTGACTGACTAATTTCACTAAGCATAATGTCTTCAAGGTTCACCCACGTTTTGTGGTGGCTTGCAGCTTCCTTGTTATTCTTCAAGGTAGCATAATATTCCATTGTGTGTATGTACCACAGTTTGTTTATCCATTCTTCAGTTGATGGGCACTTAGGCTCTCTCCATCTTTTTCCTATTGTAAATAGTGCTGCTATGAGCATTGGTGTGTATATATCTACTTGTGTTATGGCTCATATTTCTTGTGGATAAATACCAAGTAGAGGAATTGCTGCATCATAAGGTATTTCTATTTCCAGCTTTCTCAGGAAGCAACATATTATTTTCCAGAGAGGTTGGACCATTTTGCAATCCCACCAGCAATGCAGGAGCGTCCCAGTCTCTCCACATCCTCACCAGCATTTGTTGTCCTCTACTTTTTTGATCTTTTCTATTATTGCTGTGTGAGATATCTCATTTTTGTTATGATTTGCATCTTTCAAATGGCTAGTGATCATGAACATTTCTTCATATGTTTGTTGACTACCTGGATCTCCTCCTTGGTGAAGTGTCTATTCTTGTCCTGTGCCCATTTTTTAATTGGATTATTTGTCTTTTTCTTGTAGAAGTGTTGTAGTTTCCTATATATTTTAGAAATGAGTCCCTTGTCTGATATGTTGTTACAAGAGATTTTTTCCCATTCTGTGGGTTCCCTTTTTACTCTTTTGGTGAAGTCTTTTGATGCACATAAGTTTAAAATTTTCAGTATGTCCCAATCATCTGTTTTATGTACTTTTGTTTGTGTAATTTTCAAAATGTTTGGTAGTCTGTGTATTCCCTGAATTAGAGACCTTACATTTGTCCCTATTTTTTCATTGATGGCCTTCATAATTCTGGGATTCACATTAGGTTAAACAGGCTCTTTCCTTGAGACCACTGTACCAATTCACCAACTGGGGAGAAGAGCAGAGATGATAGAAGTGATTTTCCTACTGTATGCCACTCTTGATTTCTTAATTCTTGCCTGCCTAGTTTCCTGATGTTTTCTTCTGTATTTTGATTCAGTCCCTCAAAGGAGAGTACCATTTCTTTGTATTTCTTGTTGGGTATGTGTGACGATATGAAGGATCGTTTGGTTATGTCACCATCTTACCAGAATCTTATCTCCAGTTTTGGTGAACATATCCTGAAAGATCTAGCTGCACTTTTAGACAAATTTGTTTAAATGGAGTTTGTATGATTAATATTTTGAACCCAGTCCACTCTATATGTGAACAACAAACAGAGTCAATCAAGTATTCATTGAGTACATGCTGGGAACCAGACTGTGCTAGATGTGGACATTGTTCCTGCCCTCAGGATCACTGTGGAGATGCCACACTAACAAAAAGTTACATGGTTAAGTGTCAGATTCAAATGACCAAACTCATGAAATGTCCAGAAGGCAGGGTAGGCTGTCAAACCAGTAGTTAGACATTTAGGTCCTTTAATATTGTGAGAACAGTTGTCGATACCCTGGATACTGCCTTGGTTCCTTTGGAAACTGGTGAGTTGGTATACACCTCCGACTAGGACCTACCCAGATGAGTCTCTGCAGGGAGAAATAGGGTAGACTGTCTTATCTCGTATGAGGTCACCAATGAGTTACCAAGAGTGCTTAACCATGAATGCTGAAAAAATCCAGTCTGCACAATGAATGCTGAAGAAATCCAATCTGTACTCATTTTAACAATAGTGAGGCTTTATTATAGAATTTTGCAAAATTGGGCACCAAAGCCAGAAGACAAAGTGGGCAGGCACACAGTGTGGCCAGTTTACAAGTGTTTTTAACTCCTACCTTGGAAGTCCCTCTCCTGGTTCTTATTGACTGAGTACTATGGGGTGAACAATCTTCCTGGATGTTGCCTATTTCCTTTTGATGGTTGCATTCCTATTTTAAAGTTTCTGCATCTCGAACTGGCTTCCTTTCTGCTCCCCCTAACATATCCCAGGTGATTGAGCTCCTGTCCCTATCAATAATATATGCCTCGGTAATTAGCAACTTCCCAGATGCTTTGTTTCCTTATTCCTGGAGATGGACCAGCTTGAGAAGGATTTCTCACAGTATTTCCTCCAGGTTCACCATCTTCTCCCTTCTAGAAATAACTAACATTTGAGTCTGCATATTGAGCCACTATAAGCACTTTAATTGGTTAATTCATTTACCCTTTATGATGACCCCATGACATCAGTTCTGTTAATACCCCCATATTTCAGATGAGGAGACAGAGAGACGTTTACATACAGTGTTGAGCTGGTAGGCAGTAGAGTGAAGATGTGAACCCAGCAGTCTTTCTCTAGCGCCTACCTGGTTGGACCTTCAAGGGCCTTCCTGGCATGTATTTTATGGAGCTCCTTTTTCAGACATAGAGCAGGTAGAAGGAATATTGACATTTCTTTCAAGATTTTAATATGCAATTACACAAGCTCCAGTGTTTTAACTGTTTTTAATGCTAAATATGACTGCTTGTACATTTTGGCCTCACTTTAGCTCAGCTATTCTTAATTTCAGAAGAGGAGGCACAAGGCTGTGTTTAGTGACCAATTTAGACTGTCTCAGGGCACAACTTTGAGGAGTGAGCACACTGTGAGTACTTTAACAATCCATGGCAAGATGACAGCATCTTGGGCTCTGAGACAAGAATTATTCTCAGACAGGACTTTTTGTGGTGCCATAAATTTAACCAGCTGGAATTCTTTTCCATCCTGTTCAAGCTAGGAAGTCAGGAATTTTGCCTTTTATTAGGAAATCTGCATCTCATTGTATAGATAGAACACTATGTCCTTGGCTCTGTGATCCCCCAGAGAAGCTGGATCTTTATTTTATTTCATATTCTAAGTGTCATGAGGGCTCAAATACCAGCAAATCTGTTTCAGGCATAAGAGGATGGAAACTAATAATGCCCTGATCAAAGAACATGAGAGGTAAACCTTTCTCTCCAAAGCAACCAAATGCCTTCTATGGGAGTGCGTGGGAAGAACCACAAGTTGAGGACACAAGAAGATGTTGGCTGTTTAGCAGTGTGATTTTCACTAGGTCTCTGGTCTGGAGCCATCCAAGATGGGAGTGCAAAGGAGGGATATTTTAACCAACATACCAAAGTCTTCATTCAAACCACTGATGTTCTTCAAAATAGTCCTTTTTGGAGAATGTGTACGTATTCTGGTGATGCTGCCATTGTTCAAAAGATTTTTGGAATTTGAGTTTTAGAATTATGTTTAATGGCTTAGGGCAGTATTTTGAGTCTAAGTGATTCCTTCTTTCTTGGGGAGGCTGCTATTTTTAGGTGTATCTGGAAAATACTGAAAATTCTGTTAGTTAATGCATAATATTATGTATCTACCATTGCATTAAGGAGCTCTGGTAGCGTAGTGGCTATGAATTGGGCTGTGAACTGCAAGGTCAGCAGTTCGAAACTACCAGCTGTTCCATGGGAGAAAGATGAGGCATTCTGCTCCCGTAAAGATTTACAGCCTCGGAAAACCTGTACAGGGTTGCTATGAGTCGGAACGGACTCCACGGCACACCACCACCTCCACCATTGCATTGGAGTCCTGGTGCGGTGCTGTGGGTTAATGCGCCAGACTGCAAAGCTGTTTGAACTGTAAGGTCGGCAGTTCAAACTCACCAGCTGATCCTTGGAAACTCTATACAGGGTCGTTATGGTTTGGAATCGACTCAATGGCACTCAACAACAACAACCATTGAATTAGTATACAGAATGGTATACTGCCCTAAAACTACCCCTTGTTCCCCCTATTCATGCTTCCTTTCCTTCTCCTTTTTCTTTCTCTCTCCTGGCAACCTGTGATTCTTTACTGTCTCTGTAATTTTGACTTTTCCAGAATGTGATAGAGGTGGAATCAGACAGTATAACAGTATGCTGCTTTTTCAGCCTTAATTTATTTCACTTATTGGCATTGTTAAATGCCCTCGTGTTTGTTCTGACCCATAGCGATCTTGTATAGGGTTTCCAGGGAGTGGCTGGTGAGCTTGAACCACTGACCTGTGGTTCAAGCTGACCTTGCAGTCCAGCACATTCATTCACAATGAAGATTCTTATATGTCTTTTCCTAGCTTGATAGCTCATTTGTTTTGTTTTTAAACTTTTTATTGTGAATTCAGGGATGGTTTACAGAGAAGATAATAATTAGTGTTACATTCAACAAATCATACACCGTTTCAACCCATTTCCCCCCTTTGGTTCCTATTTCCATTTCACCCTCCTTCCTATCCCTTCTCAGTTTTGTTCTTTGATAAATGTCCTTTTGACCTTGAATGGTTGACCATTCCATGATGAGCATACCTTCCTAATGTTGTTGTCCCCCTTAAAATCTATCTACTGCTTGGCTGAAAATTGGGACACAAAGTTGAATTCTTTTCCAGACCTGAAGGGTAGTCAAGGACCTTAGTCTTGGGTTCCTATAGTGTCTTTCTGACCAGTAAGCCTGGTCTTTTAAAATTTTTTGAGTTTTGTCCACATTTTCTCCCACTTTATCAGGAACTTCCTAATGTGATCCCTTTCAGAGCAGTTGGTAGTGGTATCTGGGAACCATCTTGTTCTTCTGGTCTCAGAGTTCTGGAGAATGAGGTTTACATGTTCCATTTGTCCATTAGACTAGTTGATTCCAAGCATCTTCAGTTCTCATCACTCTTCTTTCCACTACACATAGAGAGACCAATAGCTGCACCTTAGATGGACGCCCATGAACTTTAAAGATCTCAGATGCTACTCACTAGGATATAGAACATTGTGGACTTTGTTATGCCAGTTGACCACGATGACCCCTTAGACTGATTCTGACCCTCTAGGTCTAGCAACTAGTTGCCCTAAGATGTTTGATAATATCTCAGAAGTTTTCATCATTTTGCCTGCTGTATGCTCCATCACATTCATAGCTGTGTTTGCAACAAAGATATGCCCATGTACACATATCTTCCTTAAAACCCTTATATATTATCTAAAAATATACATATATATGTATATTTGTGGATATACTCCCATGCTTCCTTTCATACCCGTTCAGCCTATGTATCTATCCATGTATCTACCCACTTAACAATGTTGTTCCAAGGTTGTATGTTTAGCACTATCCCTTTAGCCCTTGTATACCTCCCTGTGTCTTCATCTGTCTTCATCATTCTTCTGCCAAGCTTCTTCTTCTTGAATATTGCCCTTCCCATCACCTGAGTTAGCATATGTCTTTCCTCTGATAGTTCATTTCTTGATATAGCTGAATAATACTCCTTTATATGAAAGTATTTGGGAGAAAGATGAGGCTGTCTGCTCCCATGCAGATTTAGATTTAGTCTTAGAATCCCTAAATAGCAGTTCTACTCTGTTCTACGTGAGTTGGAATCTACTCAATGGCAGTGTTGTGTTGTGTTTTGTTTTTTTAAATGGGTGTAGCCACAGTTTATTTACCTATACACCTATTGAAGGACATCTTGGTTTCTTTCAAGTTTCGGAAAGTAGAAATAATACTCTTATGAAAATTTATGTGCAAGCTTTTCTGTGCACAAAAATTTTCAACACACTTAACTAAATATCCAGAAGTGCAACTGTTGGATCGTAGACAAGCCTATGCTTAGTTTAGTTTGAAACTGCCAGCCTGCCTTATAAAGTAGTTGTACCATTTTGCATTCCACCAGCAGTTAATGAAGCCCTAGTATGGTGCTGTAGGATAAACACTGTAGGATAAACCCACCAGATAATCTTGGAAACCCTACAGAGGGTCACTATGAGTCGGAACCGACTCAATGGCACAAAACAAAAAGCAATGAATGAGAGTTCCCATTGCTCTGTATTCTTGCTGGCATCTGTTATTGTCAGTATTTTGGATCTGAGCCTTTCTAATAAGAGTGATATCTCATTGTGTTTTAAATTCACAATTTCCAAATGATGTATGCTGTCAAACATATTTTCCTATGCGTATTTGCCATCTGTCTGTCTTCTTTGGTGAGATGTCCATTCAGAATTCTTGCCCATTTTCTTATTGGGTTATTTGTTTCCTTACTGTTGATTTTTAAGAGTTCTCACTACTGGTGTGGCGCTGTCGGGTAAGCTCTGGATTGCTAACCACAAGGTCAGTGGTTTAAGCCCACCTGCTGCTCTGCAGGAGAAAGATGAGGCTTTCTGTTCCCATAAAGATCAACAGCCTTGAAACCCCTACACAGGACCACTTTGAGTTGAAACTGACTCAATGGCACTTAACGTAACAACAAGAGTACAATTTAGGACTCCAGTCATTTTTCAGATGTGTGTTTTGCTGATATTTTTCCTAGTCAGTGGCTTATATTTTCATCTCCTTAATAATATCTTTTGCAGAGGAGTTTTTAATTTTAATGAAATCCAACTTACCAATATTTCTTTCATAAAGTTTTATTTTCTTGTTGTATCTAAAACCTCATTGCCAAACCACTTAGAGTGTCATGGATACATGATCTATCATGCATTTATCAAAATCCAGAGGAATTCATAATACTAAGAATGAACCCTAATGTAAACTTTGCACTTTAGTTAATGTTATTGTGTTGTTAAGTGTTGTCAAGTCAATTCCGACACTGTATAGGGAGAGTTTCAAAGGAACGACTGGTGGATTTGAACTGTTGACCTTTCAGTTAGCAGTCCAGTGATAATCCTATAGTGCCACACCAGTAATATATTAATATTTGTTAGCATTTGCAATAAATGTACCACACTAATACAAGGAGTTTATCGTAGGAGAAACTATGCAGGGATAAGAGGAGATATATAGATATATGAGAATGCTCTGTACTTTCTGCATTACATTATATATATGTATAATATATATATAAGCATGAGTCAAAATTATCTGCACTCCAGCTATGTTAAAACTCACGTCCACATCCATGGCTGATGACCACACTGAGTGTGTACGTGAAATGACTCTGTCGAATAGAGGAGTGACAGTGGATTATGTGGCAAATCACTTGCAAATTAACCACGACTCTAACTATGAAATAATTCATGACAGACTTGGGTTTAGAAAAGTTTATTTGAGATGGGTAATGAAACAGCTCACAGAAGATCATAAACAGAAGTGTTTGGACATCTGCAAACAAAATTTAGACTGATACTTGAAGGAAGGTAAAAGTTCCTTTTAAAAAAATTGTTACTAGTGACAAGACATGGATTCTTCACTACAAGTCTGAGAGTAAAGTGCAATGTATGGAATGGAAACATCCTCAATTGCTGACCAAGTAAAAGTTGAAAAGTCAACCCTTAGCTGGAAAAGTGATGTTTATAGAAGCCTAAACTTGGTGTTAAACACAGAGGACTGTTCTCCGAGGGCGTTGTGATCTTGCATGATAATACATGTCTGTACATCTCTATCCATACATCTCTGTCCATATAGTTGATACTCTGTAAAAAAAAACTTCATTTTGAGGTATTAAAGCATCCTCCCTATAGTCCTGATCTTGCTTCGTTGGACTTTCACCTGTTGGTCCCCAGAAAGCAGCCCTTTGAGGATGAAGATTCACCTCTGATGAAGAAGTGAAGATAATGGTGCATTTGTGGCTTGAAGCTCAACCTAAAATATTTTTCAATAAGGGAATATAAAAGTTTGTTGACAGATGGACAAAGTATATTGAAAAGCAAGGAGATTATGCCCCAAAAAATGATGTATTTGTCTTTTCTTAAAGTTGATTAAATAAATTCTATAGCAAGAGTGCATATATTTTTTTATTTTTTGATACATACACACACACAGATATATATATATATCCTGGTGTGGCACATAGGATAAGCACTATGCATGATTGGTTTGAACCACAAGGTTAATAGTTCAAACTCACCAACCACTCCTCAGAAACATATACAGAGTCACTATGAGTTGGAACCAATTTGATGGCACTTAATATAAATTTATTGTTTCCACCACTAGGAGAAATCACTGATAACAGTTTGGTGTCCACCCATATCAAAAAGCCAGATGATATGAATAATTTAACCTTTTGTCAACCCAAAGAGTCATAAATGCTAACTCATTGAGGTAGGGCATGTTTCCATGATTTTTGGCCACTTGTGAATTCTTTGTTCTTGCTCTTGGCTTATGTTTCTATTAGACTGTTGTACTTTTTCTTCTTTATTTATTGAAACTGTTATGCTAGTAATACTTAGATAGTCTTTTAAATATTCTGTACTATAGCACAGTTTCAGTCATCAAACATAGGTTAGATTTTTGGAAATGGGTGACATGTGATACGCTGAGTCAGGCTGACTCTACTTGAATGGTGTCATTCTAGTAACCCTATGTTTGGGAAAATGTAAGCCTGTCATGTATTTGGAGTCTGGCATAATCTGAAATATGCATAATGTGTTAGGAAGCATAATAATAATTGATTGATTAGTTGAAAAAGCTGATGAAAATTTTATGCATGCATACTGTAAAAATTGTAGCCTGAAATGTGTAACTTTAAACATTTAGTCACCAAATTTTTGGTGGGTTATAGACCTTTTCATTGCCTGTGGGTCCCCTGGTGGGAATCTGTGTCATCTTTCTTGGATACAGGGAGTCTGTGTTATCTTTCTTGGATACAGGACATTTGCTACAATTTCTAGTTTGCATTATTTAAAAAATTTGGAATGGATATTGTGGGTTGTTGTTGTTAAGTGCCGTCAGGTCAATTCTGACCCATAATGACCCCGTATAGCGTTTCCAAGGAGCAGTTGGTGAGCTTGAACCACCGACCTTGCAGTTCAAACGACTTTACAGTCTGATGCATTAGCCCACAGCACCACACCATGACTCCGGAATGGAAACTAGACTCTTTCAAAACAAACACAATGCAGAACTTTGCTTGATTTTTGTAGGTTTCCCCTCGATTTTTACAGCTGTCTGTTCACACCTAGTTCAACAGCCATTTTTTTTTTTTTGAAGTTTTTATTGTGAATTGAGTTATTCTGTTATTTTAGTTTACATGACAGGACATCAGTTTTGCACTGAACCAATTGTCTTTTGTTTCATTGCAATGATTACAATTCCTCAACTGTCGTTTTCAATGATTATCTTTAGCATTTAATTTTCATAGAAATAACTCATATTTTAATATCTCTCTAGAATATTTAAATCATATGTAAATTTAACTATATAATTGAAATAAGAGATACAAATGACAAATTGTTTTGGGGAAAACCCATCTGACTTTTGATAAGGAGGGCACTCAACAGAAAGGAATAGAAGTGTGTAGATGGCCTCAGGACTAGAGAATAATTTAATAAAGAATAGTTTCAGCATGATGTAAGTGTCAATCAGCATCATGTCCACAGGAAATAGAATGTATTGGCTTAAAGTGTGATCCTGTTAAGAAAGAGTAATTGTAAAGGGAGCAGCCAGAAATTCAAGCTGGATTCAGAAGAGGATTTGGAATGAGACATATCATTGCTGATATCAGTTGGATTTTGGCTGAAAGCAGAAACTATCAGTAAGATGTTTACTTGTGCTTTATTGACTATGTAAAGGGACCTGACTGTGTGGATCATAACAAACTATGGATAATATTGTAAAGAATGAGTATTCTAGAACACTTAATTGTGCTCATGAGGAACCTGTACAGAGACCAAGAGATAGAACAGAACAAGGGGATACTGAATGGTTTAAAATTAGGAAAAGTGTATGCCAGGGTTTTATCCTTTTACAAATTTTATTCAATCTGTATGCTGAGCAAATAATCTGAGAAGATGAATTAGATGAAGAACGTGGATCAGGATTGGAGGAAGACTCATCAACAACCTGTGATATGCAGATGACACAAACTTATTTTCTGGGAGAGGTGGGAACTTGAAATACTTACATACTAAAGACCACAGCTTTTGTTATGGGTTGCATCTCAATGTAAAACAAAATAAAACAAAACAAAAATCATCCTCACCACTGGACCAATAAATAACATCATGATAAATCGAGAAAAGATTGAAGTTGTCAAAGACTTCACTGCATGAATTCACAATCAGCATTCATGGATGCAGCAGTCAAGGCAAATCAGCATTAGGCAAATCTGCTGCAAAAGTGTTTAAATTTACTCTAAAGTATAAAAGAACTAAGATATCACTATGCGGAATAATGCGCACCTGATTTAAGCCATGGTGTAGCAACAGCTGGATGTGAAAATTGGGCAATGAATAAGGAAGACTGTAGAAGAATTGATATGTTTGAATTACAGAGTTGGCAAAGAGTATTGAAAGTGCCATGGACTACCAGAAAAACAAACTAATTTGTCTGGGAAGAAGTACAGCCAGAATGCTCTTTAGGAGCCAGGATGGTGAGACTTCTTTTCAAGTAATTTGGACATGTTATCAGGAGGAACTAGTCCCTGGAGAAGGACATCATACTGGATAAAGTACAGGGTCTCTGGTAGCGCGGTGGTTACGAATCGGGCTGTGAACCTTAAGGTTAGCAGTTCGAAACTACTAGTTGTTCTGCGGGAGAAAGATGAGGCTTTCTGCTCCTGTAAAGATTTACAGCCTCGGAAACCCTGTACAGGGTCGCTATGGGTCGGAACCTACTCGACGGCACTTAACAACAACAACAACAATGAATAGTAACAGTGATTTCAAACATTACAATTGTGAGGATGGTGCAGGACCAAACAGTTTTTCATTCTCTTGTGCATAGGGATCACTTTGAGTCAGAATTGACTCTATGGCATCTAACAACAAATCGAACTAACATTTATTGAGTGATAGCTTTGTGACAAGAGTGGTTAAGTGCTTTACAACTATTATTTCATTTAATCCTTACAACATTCTCTGTCTCCTTTTTTATAACTGAGAAAACCAACAGAGAGAAAAGTTTGACAGTTTATCCCAAATCACATATCTAATAAATGACTGATCCGGAATTTGAAGCCAAGCAGTTAGGTGCAGAGGTTATATTCTAAACTGCCGTATAAATAGACTCTGTGGTACCATGAATTTACTCAATATGAATTTTCTATCCTCAGTCTTATTAATGCCCACCAAATGACTGGGTTGTTGTTGTTACCAACTGCTGTTGAGTTGGTTCTGACTCATAGAGACTCTGTATATGGTTTCCGAGGAATGGCTGGTGAGCCTGAACCACTGACGTTGTGGTTCAAACCAACCTTGCAGTACATTAACCCGCAGCGCCATACCAGGACTCCCAAATTACTCTAACGCTGATTGGTTAGTTTTTCCATTCCTCTAGGTTTAAAAAGAGCCATCTCAGAGTAGGAACAAAGGATCCCAGAATCATCAAGAAAGAAGAACATGAGATCCTTATCCGGAAATGTGTTGGCAGCAGTGGCAGCGGCTAAGGCTGTGGCTTGGAGAGACAGAGCAGATGCAGGCCTGGTCCATGAACTGAGGAAAGCTGAGTGCCCATGAGCAGGAGACTGACTTGCAGAATGTGATCTTTGGGCATTTACAGGCTGGCTAAAGGAGCTTTGTAACCCTTGCCTGAGCAAGGCAGAGGCCACATGACTCTGAGGACAAAGAGTGAGACCTGCAGCATAGCAGAGGAGAGGCGTTCCTGACTGGAGAACTGCTGCATTCCGAGTTGTTTCTGAACTTGAATGTTACCTTGTTCACTTCCCTAATAAGCCTCATAATTGTGGATATTGTCTGTGAGTTCTGTGTGGCCATTGCAACAGGTTATTAAACACAAATGTGAAGTCAGAGGAAGCCAGACATGGCCTCCCTGCCACTTTTGCAGCTTCATGATAAAAATCAGAAAAGACAGGTGCAAAATTTGTATGTGTACATATATGATTAGGCATAGGATTTTAGGGGGATTGGATTGTGACATGTTAATACCACATTTTGACTAGTGAAAAGGTTGTATGCTTCCTTTATGCTCATTGTCATCTTCTTTTTAAAATTTATCATAGTTTGGGTAAAAGTTTACAGACCAGATTCGTTTTTCAGTCAACAATTCATGCAGTTTTTGGTTTTGTGACATTAGGTGCAATTCCTTCAATGTAACAGCACTCTTCTCATTTCTTCCATGGGTTTCCTGTTTTCATTTGTCCCCCTTTCCTGCTCCCTCTAGCCTTCTGTACTTGGTTTTTGGGTAAATGCTGCTCTTCTGGTCTCGTATGATTGTGTATTCTGAGGATTACATTCGTCCTAGGTGTTAGTGTTCACTTTATAGGCCTGCCTATTGTTTGGCTGACACGTTATCTGGGTGTGGGCTGGGTAGGTTCAGTTCTAGGTGTGAGAGATGTCTAAGAGTCGTAGTCTCAGGGTTCGACCAGTCTCTATCAGACTAATAAATCTGATTGTTTGTATGATTTTGAATTTTGTTCTACATTTTTCTCCCACTATGCCCAGCACCTTTTGTTGTGATTACAATCAGAGTGGTCAGTAACACACATTGTCTTCTAAGGGATGCCTATTCAGTTTGAGAAGACAGAAGGTTTTCTGGCAAAGAGTAGGTGGTTTGTACATATTAATTTAATCTGATTCTGGACTCTGCGATCAAGATTTTCGATAATAATGTTAGTGCACGGATCAGAGGGGATGAATTGGAGATTATATTGTTGTTGTTGTTTTTCTGTAGACCTGAATCAAGAGGTGGACAGACCTGAGCTTTCATGTAAAGGAAGGGCACACAAATCAGACAGGGTGAGTGCCTCGGCTGCAGCCAGATGTCATTTATTAACCTATTGCTGTAAGGTCTGTAATCTACTTTGTATTTTGGGTACCCAGTGAACAGTATACAGCCTTCAAGGCACTCATAGAGGTGGACGAGATATACAAGAAGGCTTCTATAAAGAACTTTCTAAGTAAAACAGGCAGAGGGCACTCTGGGAGAACCTAACTTAAAACACATATGCAGACAACAGAAGATCATGTGGGAAAAAGCTGTTCCAAGGAGATAGATGCAGAGGGGGAGAACGTGCGTGGATCTCAGGGAATGTGTGATGCTAGATGAGACCAGTTAGGATAGATCACATAGCACCATTTTGGAGAATTTGGACTTCATCCTGTAGTGAACCCTGGAAAGATTTCACATGGACAGTGGCGTGACCAGATGCTGTTGAGAGAAATCTCTCGGTTGATATGGGGGCGACATATTTCATGTGAAAAGAAGGTCCTGCTCTTATATTGTAGAGGATCAGATTACAGGTAGAGTCCTAGTTCCAATAAGAGTCCTGAAGTGAGGTCAGGAGGCCTGGCCTTAGGCCCAGCTCAACTGCTAATCAGTCATTTTCTCAGCACCTCTGAGTCTTAGGGGATGATATCCTGAATGCAGCCTACCTTCTAGGATCAAATGAGATCATGTATGTAAAAGCCTTCAAGGAAACCTGCTTGCCTGGAAGAAAAAGATCATGATGGGGTGGGGATAAGTGTTTGGTGAAGAAAGGCCAGTGGCTATCTCAGACTGTCGAAGGAATTACCTAGGAGACAAAAGGAGTGGGTGGAATGTTAAGAGTCTACATTTTTGGGGAACCAGCTCCAATTTTTCTTTTTGTAGTACTTTGAAGCCTCTCCCACTCTGGAGTCTTCTCAGTTCTCCTAAGTTCCACTTTACATTTTTCTGCCAATTATACCGTCTTCAAGGCCAAGGCCAATACCACAGAATCTAGGCACCATTACAAGTGGTAAAAATAAGCTTGACCAGCAGATAGATCCCCAGAGTCTCCATAGCAGTAGCAAGAAAACTACCAAGGCCTGGGATACTGTAAGAGACCCAGAATACAGTGAGGGCCCAAACATTTTGGTTCCTTGTTTGCATTATGCCTGCAGCTGAGAGTTTTAGGGCCAGAAGTACAGACAGAGAGTTGGTGGTGGTGGTCATTGTGTGCCACTGAGTTGAATCTGACTCATAGTGACCCTGCACAGGGTTTCTGAGACTGTAAATCTTTATGGGAGCAGAAAGCCTCATCTTTCTCCTGTGGAGTGACTGGAAGAGTCAAACTGCTGGCCTTGTTGTTAGCAGCCCAACTTGCAAACCACTATGCTACCAGGGCTCCTTAGAATTGTGGTTGTTGTTATCGTTAAATGCCATTGAGTTGGTTCTGACTTGTAATGACCATGTGTACGATATCCGAGGAGCGGATGATGGGCTTGAACCACCAGCACTATGATTGGCAGTCCAATGCTTATCCTACAGTGCCACACCAGGGCAGAAGGGGGAAATTACTATACAGTACCTATGTAAATACAGGTTCGTTTTGGAAGAAGTGCAGCAGAGAGCTCCTTGGAGGCCAGGATGGCCAAACTTTGTCTCTCATACTTTGAACCATAGCGACCCTGTATAGATGCAAATCAAAACAATGAGGTATCTCACACCAGCCTAACAGCAAAGTTCAAAAAAGCAGAGGACAACAAATGCTGGTGAGGGTATAGAGACTGGGACCCTCCTACATTACTTTTGGCACTGTAAAATGGTTCAACCACTCTAAGAAATGGTATGGTGCTTCCTCAGAAAGTTGGAAATAGAAATACCTTATGATCCAGCAATTCCTCTATTAGGTATATATCCACAAGAAATATGAGCCATAACATGAGTAGATATATGCACACCAATTTTCATAGCAGCATTATTTACAATAGCAAAAAGATGGAGACAGCCTAAGAGCCCATCAATGGAAGAATGGATAAACAAACTTTGGTACTAACACACAATGGAATATTATGCTACCTTGAAGAATGATGTTGAAACTGGAAAACACCTCATAACATAGGTGAACCTTGAAGACATTATGCTGAGTGACATTAATCAGTCACAGAAGGACAAATATTGCATAAGATCATTATTGTAAAAGCTTAAGAAAATATTTCCAATCTAAAAGAAAAATTATTTCTTGCTTACCCTAGGTAGGAGGGAGGGATCAGTAATTCATGGGTTAGGGAATAGACACATGATTGCTTGGGTGAGTTGTTATTGTTGTTGTTAGGTGCCATCGAGTTGGTGCCGACTCATAGTGACCCTATGTACAGCAGAACGAAACCCTGTCCAATCCTGGGCCAACCTCACTACTGTTGCCACATTTGCTCTGGTGAGAGGGAGGGCAATATACATAGAGTTTGTGGGCAATACAAAAGAAGACAGAGGGAGTAGATGAACAAGGAATATAGGGGTAGATTTAGGGAAGTATGCATGGACTAAATGGGATAGAGGTAAATAGTGATGTATGCACAACCTTTGAACAAGAGGTATACTGTGATACAGGGATCTAGACATAGTCAGAATGGGTAAAGGAGGGGAAATAATGTTCAGGAGATTGACTGTCTTCTGGATGTTGTTTTCCCCAACCTTCTATTGTAAATTAGCCATTTAATTGGGATAGAAGGGAATATTGGGAAATGTAATTACAGAAAACTTGTAAGCCTGTCTTTAGTTTATAACTGATTGGATTAGCTAGAAGGGGAATTAGTGCTTTCCTAGGGAAATAGGCTTTTTGTTAAGCCTTTGTGAAGTATGGGGCCTTAGGTGGTATCCTGAGCTCCACCCAGAACCTTCTAGGGTGGGAGGAACATTCCTGCTCGAAAAGACATGCAGATCAACCTAGAATGACTAGAGGAACAGGAAATATTTCTTAATAGAAAGACCAACAGAAATAATCAGATTTCTTTTTTTTAACTGCTAGAATATCAAGCAAGCTGTTTGCCTTGGCACTGAGAAAGGCTATGTGCCCGCAGACAGGAGGCTGGCTGTGCAAAGTGTGCCCTTTGGACATTTAATGAATATGTATTTTCTGTTCTGTATGTGTATATCCAAAAAAAGGGAGTGGCAGTAAATGCTGTTGACTGATGGTACATGGAGGGGATTGTAATCATTGCAGTGAAACAAAATATGGTTTATGGAATGTAAAACTGATAATCTGTCCTGTAAACACTTTCAATTCACAAAAAATATATATTTATGTATCTCTATATATGTAGTTAACAATAGTATCAGTTAAATTTTCTTGTGTGATAATCCACTCCACTTTACTAATTTAAAACAAGCATGATCTTACTCATCTCCCAATTATTTGGGTTGGTTGGAGAGTTTTCTAATTTTGGCTGGACTCTATCATATATCTGTGGTCAGCTGGTGGCTAAATGATCTTGTATAGCCTTCCTCACATGTATAGAAGTTGACTGTCTGCTGAGATACCTCCTTTTTCTTATAAATTGTCTCTCATCTTCCAGAACGCTACCATGGTGCTGTTCACAAGGTGGTCTCAGATTTCCAAGTGCAGCAAGAAAGCAGGACTTACTACAGTTTCCAGCCTCTGTTGTGATACGTTTGCTAATGTCACTTGGCAAGACTCTTGGCCAAGCCCAAATCCAAAGGTTGGAGAAATAGACTCCAACCCTTGTTGTTGTTAGGTGCCATCGAGTTGGTACCGACTTATAGCAACCCTATGCACAGCAGAACGAAA
>NW_006408648.1:3109180-3132527 GCF_000296735.1 Chrysochloris asiatica | reverse complement strand
TGCTGGTCTTTCTTTCACAAAGCATTTTCTGTTCTACTAGCTGCTCCAGGTTGGTCTACTTGTCCTTCCAAGTGGAAATGTCCCACCTCAGAAGATTCTGGATGGGGTTCTGGATTCCACCTATGGTCTTATGCAATGCAAAGGCTCCACAGGAAGCCTCTTTCATTGGGCAACTTCTAGCCCCCTTTAAGATATTCCAGTCAGTTATAGGCTGAAGACAGACTTACAAAGTTTCTGTGGTGATGTTTCTGGCTATTCCTTTCTCTCCCCCTCAATTGTCTATTTTACAATGGTATGCAAGGGAAACCAAGATTCAAAAAACAGCCAGGCATCTTTACATTATTCCCCTCTTTTACCCATTCAAACCATGCCTCGATGCCTGTATCCCAGAACTCTGTTGTTCCAAGGTTGTGCATACATCATTATTTACCTCTGTCCCACTTAGCCTAGGCAAACCTAACTGTCCTCCCATCCACCTTGTTCTTCCATTCCCCTCCCCTTTCGTGTGTATTGCCCACCCCGCCAGCCCCCAACACCCACACTTTCCTGTGTGTATCCCCTACCCTGTGCTGTATCTTCCCCTTCCTCCCCTTACCTCATCCCATACATCTTGGTGATCAGCAAATAGAGGTTTCCCCCCCTTTTAGGGTGGGTTCTTTTTCTTATTCTTTTACAATAATGATCCTATGCAGTATTTCTCCTTTTGTGACTGACTAATTTCACTCAGCATAATGTCCTTAAGGTTCATCTATGTTATATGGTGGTTTGCCGCTTCCTTGTTGTTCTTCAAGGTAACATAATATTCCATTGTGTGTATGTACTACAGAATTTGATTATTTACATAGCTGTAAATTTCAAAAGTTCCAGAGTTTAAAAGTGTTATTTGGGTTCTCCTAACTGCATATGATAAGGAGCTCTGGTAGCGTAGTGGTTACGAATCGGGCTGCGAACCTTAAGGTCAGCGGTTCGAAACTACCAGCCGCTCCGCGGGAGAAAGATGAGGCTTTCTACTCCCGTAAGGATTTACACCCTCGGAAACCCTGTACAGGGTCGCTATGGGTCGGAACCGACTCGACGGCACTTAACAACAACAACTGCATATGATAAAGGATTGTATAACAAAGAGGAATTAAGAAAGAAAATATTCACTTTGCAACCAAAATTTAGGTAGAATACTAAGATGGGGAGTGACCATTTCCAATTAAAAGGAATCTTAAGGCAAAGAGCAAATCAAGAATGTATCTGAATGTTAATTAGGTTTATTTAAAAACAAACAAACAAACAAAAAACAACTTTCAAGTTACCACAGGCTTCAGTTTTACCGGTTATTCTATGTCTGCTTAACATGTCTCCATTTTTTAAGTCTGCTAGAGAAGTTTGTTCTCCATTTTCCCAGCCTCTTAAAACTGTGTGCATCCTACTTTTCTTATCCACCACATGTTATAGTATTCCAAAGCCAATGCCAAATTTTTTTGGTTTTGTTATGTCAGTGCCTTACTCTTGGAACCAGTTTTTTTCTAATGTTTTATTGTGAATTATGTGATAATTTATATGGGAGAACATTAGCTTTACATTCATCCTATTGTATATCATTTCATTGCCATGATTACAGTCCCCTCCATGCATCATCAACCAACCACAGGGTATACCCTACAAGCCTGCCTCCTGGTCATCAGCACACAGTCCCTCTCCATCTCTGATTCTAAAGCCGCCAGCCACTTGGAACCAATTTTTGTATTCATCAAATTTTGCTGCATAGCACACCATGGTGGTGGTCTTGGTGTGCAGTGGAGTCAGTTCTGACTCATAGCAACCCTGTACAGGGTTTCCATGGCTGTCAATTTTTATGGAAGCAGAATATCTCATCTTTCTCCTGCAGAACAGCTGGTAGTTTCGAACTGTTGACCTTGAGGTTAACAACCCAATTCGTAACCACTATGCTACCAGAGCTCCTTGGCTTAAACCATAGCCATGTTAATTTATATTACACTTTCATTTCTGTGGGTTGGCTAGGTGGTTTTTCTGGTCTGAGACAGCACAACTAATCACTTATTATTTCTGTGTTAAGTGCCATCCAGTCTTTTCCCACATATAGCGATTCTATATTAGGTTTCAGAGGCTTTAAATTTTCGTGGGAGCAGAAAGCGTCATCTTTATGAGATGCAACTAAAGCAACTCTTTGAGGGAAATTTCTGGCCTTAAATGTGTCTATTGAAAATTTTCTAAATATGGAAAATAAGTTGAATATTGCATTATGTAAGAAGCGATTATCTGTGTGTAAAAGAAAATCTAAATGACCATGCTTCAAATTACCTAGAAATTTAACATTTGTCATGTAACAGGATGTTTGGAAATAAGCAGTCCAGGGCAGACATAGAGCCTCCTTGATATTGTCAAGATCCTAGTTTCTTCTTTGCATTAATCTAAACTTAGCTTTCATTAAACTTAGCTTTCATACTCACGATTGTTGCTTCATGCTTACAAGATGGCTTTTTCACTTCCAGCTTTGTATCCATATTCCAAGCATGATGGAGAAAATAAAAAAGTGTAAGAGATATGTACCAGCTGAGTCGGATCCCTTTAATTGAAGAGCTTTTCTGAAAGTTCTACCCAATAAGTTCCACTTACATACCATTAATAAAAACTGTGGCATATTGCATTTCCTAGTTACAAGGAATCCTGGGAACTATAGCTTTTTTTAGTTTTAGTTTTGTACATTGCCTTTCCAGACTCAATACTGGTTATGTTAGTAAACAAAAAATGGGTAAATAAACATTGTATAGACAACTAATACTATCTATTATACATTTTCATCTCCTGAAGCTAAAGTAAGAAGAGAATAAACTTTTAGAAAAGTAAAAGGATGGAAACAAAGATTGGAACACAAATTAAATAACATAAAAAACAATTTGAAGAATCAAAAAAGTGGCAAAATTGACAAATTTCCTCATAACACTTAATAAAAAAAAAGGGGGGGGAATCACAAATAATATTTTCAGTGAAAAGGGGAATATAACTACAGATATGGAAGATATAATCAAAATAATAAAACTATACTCTGAAAAATGTTATGTCAAAATTAGGGTTGGGAGAGGACATGGATACTTTTCTAGGCAAATATAATTTGTTATAAGTACTTCATTAGAAATAGAAAACTTCGATACACCAACATTAAACGATGTCAGCTGGCAATCAAAAGATTTTCTCCCCAAAGACCACCAGGTTTAGATGGTATATATATATAGTATTCAACTTTTAAGAAATTTGTTGTTATTAATTGCTATTGAGTTGGTTCTGACTCATAGTGACTCTGTATAGGTGCTCTGATCAGAAAGAACCTGATTACAGGATCAAAAAGCTTCAGCTTGCTCCTTTGGCATGGTTGGTGGGCTCCAACTACTGACTTTGTGGTTTGAAGTCCAGTGCTTACCCTATAGAGCCACTGTTCTTTCATTTCAGAAACAGAGAATACTAATTTTGTAAAACTGTTTTAGAGAAGAGGAAATGAAGAAAAGTTATCTAATTTTACAGTAATACTGTAGTCTTAATTTGAGGCACAAGACAAACTCAGACAAGAATATAATGAAAGAAACCAATAGACCAATCTCATTTATAAACATAGATGCTTAATGAAGTATTCAGAAAATTATTTCACATATTTGCATCCTGACTAAGTAGGGTTTTATAGTAGCATC
This sequence comes from Chrysochloris asiatica, assembly GCF_000296735.1. Taxonomy (NCBI): domain Eukaryota; kingdom Metazoa; phylum Chordata; class Mammalia; order Afrosoricida; family Chrysochloridae; genus Chrysochloris; species Chrysochloris asiatica. Next base: position 3,128,832 of record NW_006408648.1, on the reverse strand, counting down.
ACTACAGGGGAGTGGGAAGGTGTAAACCATACTTGTAGAAGGGGTGATACCAAAATCACTGCCTATGCAATTTTTGTGCGGTATTCCAGCCAAAGATGATTCTTGTTTACAAAAATATCCTATAGCTAATTATAAAAACAAAAACACTTTTCATAAGCCCAGCTTACATGTATCAATATACTTGTAAGAGTAAACTCAATTTGGTTTACTTTTTAAAGAAATTATCTTATTTACTTTTTGAACCTTCTAATGCATTTCAGTCAGAACTGTCATTATTAACCAATTACAATGATGCTTCAAGTCATGTGGTTTTGTCTGCACATGCTACAAGCTGTTGTTTTCATTGCTAGATTTTTTTTTTTTTTGTTTTTTATTTTTTCCCTTTTTTTTGTTTTTTCGGTTCCCTTTTTTTTTCGTTTGTTGTTTTTGATTCTTACGTTTTGGGATTGCGTTGTTATTTTAAAAAAAAAGAGAAAAAAAATTCAAATGTTTCCGCTCAGTTACTAATAATGTAACTAGTAATGTCATAATTCAATGTAGAAAGATTTTACAAAAGTTGGTTGGCAATCCCAACCAACCTCCAACTTAGAATCTGTACCTCTAATTGGCATGGTTCCACCCAATCACTGGAAGGGAGTTGAGAAGACTATGGCTAGAAGAGACATAGCAAGCCAATTCACCATACCACAATCTTAAATTATTCTGTGGTTAAAGTTGATAACAGACGTTAGTAAGGATTTAGTGTGGTCTACTGTGGCAGGAGGTTCATGGAGTGAGGGTGTGGTGTGAAGAATATTATCATCACATATTCAGCATTGTTCGGGAGGTCCTAGACAGTGCAATAAGATTTTTTTTTTTAAGTCTGAATATTGTAATGCAAGATCAAAATTTTTTTTACATACAGTATGATTTTCTTGGGTTTTATAGGTCAGGTAGAGACCTGGTGTGGTGCTGTGGGTTAATATGCCAGACTGCAAAGCCAAAGCTCACCAGATGCTTCTTGGAAACCCTATACAGGTTTGCTATGGGTTGGAACCGGCTCGATGGCATTTCACAACAACAAATAGGTGAGATATTTAAGAGGTATATACTGTGGTTCTGTAGGATAAGCAATGGACTGTGAACTACAAGGTTGGCATTTCAAACCAACCAGCCACTCCGTGGAAGAAAGATGAGGGTTTCTGTTCCCACAAAGATTTACAGCCTTGGAAACTGTATGTTATTATTGCTAAGTGCCGTTCTAGTTGGTTCTGACTCATAGTGACCCTATATAGGGTTTCTGAGAAGCAGCTGGTGAGTTTGAATTGCTGACCTTGTAGTTCAAACCAACCTTACCATCTAGTGCATTATCCCACAGCAAACCATATACAGGGTAGCTATGAGTTGCAACCAGTTTGACATCACTTGGCAGGAACAACAACGTAAGTGGAACGTATGTATAGATATATATAGTAAGAACTTGCCCAAGTCATTAGACACAAATTCAGCATATCAAAATTCTATTAAACAGTAATGACCAATTGTTAAAATGTATAGGTAAAGGGTTCTAATTTCAGTACTAGCAAAAGCCACAGAATACCTAGAAGTAAACAGAACCAGAAAATGTACAAGAGTGACTTTAGAGGAAATTATAAACAATTACTGAAAGAAAAAAAAAAAAGAGCTTTAATGAATAGAGCAAATGTTATGTTTGTGAAGTGAAAGTCTCAATAAAAAGATGTCAGTTCTTTCCAATTTAATTAAAAAATTAAATTCTCTCCAAGCATAGATGAAAATGTGGAGCAATAGAGTTTCTCTCACACATAGTTGGAAAGAATGTAAATCAGTAACAACAGCCTTAGGGAGCAAATTCTATTATACCCTTCACAGAAATTCTGGTTTTAAAAGGAGAATCTTTCTTGGGTGCATAAGGAGTCATGCATAAAATATTGTTGCAGAAAAAAACAAAACAAAGTCAGAAACAGTCTAGAAGTTCATTAGTAGGAGAAAGAATAATCAATCTCAAAATCAATGTTGCAGGAAAGAAGCAAGTTACAGACGGATATGACAAGGCCTAGAAAGCAGCTCTATATAGTGTTTATCCTTGTACTGTCTTTCTAGATGTCCATACAAACATGCTGAGAACGGTATAAACAATGAGTTTACTACTGGTGGCTGCCTCTAGGGAGGAAGGAAAAGGTCATGGAAATGGGAAGAGAGGGACCACAAAGAGCCTCAAGCGTCTCTGTTATTTATTCTTTTTACTAAAGGTTTTTTGTCTGTGTATTAGAAACTTTTGCCTTTAAAAAATGTTTTGTATGGAATGAAGTAAGGTATCCTGGACTGGGTCCTGGAACAGAAAAAGAGCATTAGTCAAAAAACTGGTGAAATCCAACTAAAGGCTAGAATTTAGTAAATAGTTTTGACAAACACACTGTGGTAATGCTTTTGGCCAAGATCTATCTGAATACAGCAATGATATCACTTATTTCATGTTTTCTTCTGAAAGAAGTTAAATAGGAGTATGTCATTTTGCTGACTAGTGTGTGCCGGACACAGGCCCATGGTCTATTTAATCACCACAAGTGACAGTTGGATAATGGAAAAGGAAAGCAGAAGAGTTGGTATTTTTTAACTGAAGTATTGGCAAAGAATACTGAATGTACTGTACACTGCCAAAAGAATGAACATATTAATCTTAGAAGAAATGCAGCCAGAATATTCCTTGGAAGTGAGGATGGAGAGTTCAACTCACTCACTTCAGACACATCATCAGGAAAGACCAATAGCTAGAAATGGATGTCATGTTTGGTAAAGTTCAAGGCCAGTGAAAAAGAGAGAAACCTTAAGTGGACCCAAGCTGCCCAATGATCATGAAGATGGGCGAGGAGTAGGCAACATTATGTTCTGTTATATGTAAGGTCACCATGAGTTGGCATGAACTCAGTGTCAACGAACAACACCAATACCATGGTAATGTAAGATGTTAACATTAGGGGATAGGTGAGGGATATACAGGAACTCTGTATCATCATTGCAACTTTTCTATAAATCTAAAATATTCTAAAATAAGACATTGATATGAAAAAGTGGAAAGGGACGTTTTTTTCCTCCAATCCCTACTCTCGGTACTCTTCACCTTGACCTCTGTCCCAGATGGCAGATTCACTCTTGACAAGTCCATGTGGGAAATACTTCCTTGGTTTGATTTTTCGAGTCTGATTGAATCCTGTGTATGGTGTGCATTGACACAGTGGTTTAGAAATCCCTGTAGACAAGTCTCTGGAAAGTCTCATGAGTTGTTTGATATTCACTTAAGATTTAGAGGTCTTAATCCTGGAAGGGACTGTAACAGAGCACTGTGTTCAGTTCTGTCATAGAGAGATAAGACAGTGGAGTGATCATTTCAAGGGCAACAGAGAGAGGCTAAAGATGCTTGGAACTTCTTGGGCAGGAAAGACTGGAACCCAGGACTTTTGCTACCTAGGATGATCTTTGCTCTTACCTCATGCTTCTCACCATAAAGGCAAATTAAGTTGAGCATCCTCCATTGTTTGTTTTGAAAACTGGAGAAGAAATTTCATATCCTCAGAAATGGCTTAGGTGAAAGAAGACCCTAGAGCTAGAGAGATCTTAGTCAAGGTGAGGTTATTGGATCTTTTTGTCTCTTTGCTTTTAAGCCTTTTTAAGATTAGAGACCTCCTAGGAGCTCTGGTAGCGTAGTGGTTACAAATCGGGCTGCAAACCTTAAGGCCAGCAGTTCGAAACTACCAGCCGTTCCGCGGGAGAAAGATAAGGGTTTCTGCTCCGTAAAGATTTACAGCCTCGGGAACCCTGTACAGGGTCGCTATGGGTCAGAACCGACTCGAAGACACTTAACAACAACAAGCCCCAGGAAAAGAGTCGGCTGAGGTGGGTAGGAACTAAGAGTTGTAGAAAACTCTATGCCCCTTAATCTTTCTCACAACACTCTGGATAGGTGTTGGTAGCTGCCGTTATTCTGACTCATGACAGATGACCCCATGTGTGCACAGTGGAGTAGTTCTCAAGGTTGTGATATTTTGGAAGCAGACCAACAGACCTGTCTTTTGAGATGCTCTTGTGTGGGTTCCAACTGCCAGCCTTTTGGCTAGTAGTTGAATACTGAACCATTTGTGTCACCAAGAGACTCCTAAATAGGTGTGATTCCTCCCATTTTACAGATGAGGAAACAGGCTTAGAAATGCTAAATGACTTCACCAAGATTAGTGAGGTAGATGCTATATTGTAAACAGCTAGGGCTGATTCTCCTTGGTGTTGCAAATGGTTTACTTTTAGCTACTAAGCTGAAGACATTATGGGTCATCATGAGTTGGAACTGACTCGATGGCATCAGTTTGGTTTGGGGTTTTTTAGGGCTGATTCAAAGAACTCATAAATACCGCTTGGAAGGCCAGGAGGATAAATTATGTGAGTATTATGGGGAACATGAGCCAAGACAGAACAACCAGTGTAGAACAGGCTGAGAACAGCTTTGAGGAGTAGGGAATTGCAGCAATCCTGCCAGTGCTACAAGTCACTGTTGATTCTTCCTTTGAAAGGAGAAAGCCATCCAGGTTTGCCGCCCAACCTCTCCTTTCCGCCTCATTGCTCTGTCCCATCCCGGCTGTGGGATTCGTGTCTGCTAGGCATTTCTGGGAGGTCTCCCTAAAAGCAAAGTCCTCATTTTGTCTCTGTTTAGTAGTAATGGCAGAGGCTCAGGTGATGAAGAAGACCCTTCAACAGCTTGATGGAAATGCTGTAGATGAAAGTAACCTGTAAATCACTATACACAAATGTGGGTGTTGGTTGAACACAATATAAACCTAGAAGATTTGTGGGGACAAGGAAGGAAAGTGCTTTTTGAGAGAGTCCTACTAAGAGAATATGAGATTAGTTGAGGTTCAGTGAGTTCCTTTGTTGCTAACATAAGAAGCATATTTGAAGGGATAAGCCTACACACTTAAAGCAGAGCATCCCAGCCTTGTTGCCATGGTGACAATTTCAAACAGAGGCTTAAAAACCAGAAAGCACCAGGTTGACGGGATTCCTTTGGAGCTGTGGTTCTCTAGTAGAGATCCCACTATTGTGTGCAATGGAAGGAGAGAGTAACGGAGTTTGAATGGCTTCCCTCCTTCCTGTCTCTTACTGTGGGGCTTTTGTTTTCTCTGGATTATTGATGTGGGCTTCAGAAAGGGGTTGCCTCCTTACAAAACAAAATGGTCATTAAAACCTGTGTCAGGTTTTGGAAGTAACTCTCTCCTTCTTGCCCTTATCTTTCTTGGATATTCTGTTAATCTGCCATTCTGGAATTTACAGGGTTCTCTGTAAAGCCAATCATCTTTTCCCTGCCTTTGTTAGAAGGTGAATCAGCAACAAACTGCACAAACTCTCTTCCCTGTCTAGTTCCGTGACTCAGATGCTCTCAGGCTGGCCTGTTCTACCTATCCCACAGGAGAGGGCTAAAAGATTAGCCTTACAAGCAGGCTAACATATGGGATGTGTCACTGGTCAGTTGACTTGCTTGACCTCTTAAAACTTCCTGAAATTGCAAGAAAATATTAAGAGACCCTATTGTTCCTTTTATTATTGTTGTTGTTGTTGTTAGTGACCCTGTATAGGGTTTTCAATGAGCAGCTGGTGGGTTTGAACTGGCAACCTTGAGGTTCATAGTCCAGGGCTGATCTTACAGGCTGATCTTACAGAAGGGCATCCATCTGCCCTTCTACAGCTCTGCTTTGACAATCTAGTTTGTAGAGTTTGGCCTGCTTTGACCCTTGAACCATTGAGAATCCAGTCATTGAATTACTGATGAGAGGTAAGGTCAAAATATCTAGATTCTCAGGTACTTCTTTTGGTCTCAGGTCCCTGCACGATGAGCCATGTTTTACTCACAGCACAGTATCCCAAGACTACACAGTACACATAAGAATCGATAAGTCCTACCCTGCAAGCGTCAGCATGGTGCCGGAATCAGCAGCATTCTTACCCTGGGATCCAGACAAATCTGTTTCAGACATGGTCTTACCTTTAGGTGCTTACCATCTAGTTATAGAAATGACACTAGAATGTAAGCTTTTCGGAACAAGGATATTTGTTTGACTTTGTTCATTAATGTATCTCCTCTCCTGTGTTTAGAACAATAACTGATATTCAGATACTTACTAAAAATGTCTTGAAGTTTTACACAGTGACCACAGAAATTTCAAAAGCAGGAAACATAGCAATGAGTCGAGAAGTTTCAGAGGAATGAGATATTAGTGAAGGAAATCAACAAATAAGTTGATCTTGTCTATTAATATTGACATCACTGTTTCAGGGATTTTGCAAACTGCCTACATGAGTGTTGTTGCTTTTGTTGTTGTTGTTAAGTGTTGTTGAGTCAATTCCGACCCATAGCAGCTGGTGAGTTTGAACTGCCAACCTTGCAATTCAAACCGACCTTGCAGTCTAGCACATTAACCTACAGCACTACATCAGAACTCCTATATATGAGTCTATATAGTATCTTTTAACTGGTGAATTTGGTCAGTTATCTTTATTGTTATTTCTGATATAGTTGGAACTGCACTTAAGTGTGCAGGGATTTTTGGTGATGTTTAGCATGTGAGACAATCTACCACGATAATATACTGTTGTTAAGTGCTGTCTAGTTGGTTCCAACCTTGTATAGGGTTTCCAAAGCTATGCATCTTTGTGGGAGCAGAAAACCTCATCTTTTTCCTTTAGAGTGAGTGGTGGACTCCAAGTACTGATCTTGTGGTTTGCAGTCTAGTGCTTATCAAAAAGAGCCACGAAGCTCCTTAATAGTATGTTGTTATTGTTGTTTAGTGGCGTTGAGTTGTTTTCAACTTATAGCGGTCCTGTATAGGGTTTCCGAGGAGCAGCTGGTGGGTTTGGACCGCCAGCCTTGCAGTGACCCTGTAGCCCAGTGCTTATCCTACAGTGCCACACCAGGAGGCATCTAATATGTCAGGTTCCCTTACAATGCCCTCCTCCAGGGGTTAAGTTGGAGGGTTTGTGTTGCTTTTGTCTAATTAGCTCCTTGAATACAAATGTTGTGTTTTCTTGATAATGCTCTAGCCCCTTTATCCTCCAGCATTATGGCCATTTGAATGTCCCTAAAAGAACTAGACTGATTAAAGGGAGATTAAGGTGTGGGTGGAAAGGAAATTGTGGCAGGCATTGATGACTCACTGAAAATTTGGACTGGAAAAGAAGGCTAGAATTGGGTATAGCTGGGGAAATATATAGGTCTAAATGAGCGTCTTTTCCAAGAGAGGATTCTAGAGGCTGAGAGAAAGTTAATGCTTGAAGATACCAATGGGGCAAGATTAATTGCTTATTGGCCAGAAGGAGACCAGGTGGCACAGGGGTTAAACACATGCCTGCTAACCGAAAGCTTAATGGTTCAAATCCACCAACAACTTCATGAGAGAAAAGACCTAGCAATCTGATCCCATAAGGATTATAGCCTAGGAAATCTATTAGAGTAGACTCCATGGCACACAACAATACCAACAACATCAGGCAAAGAGAACGAGATGTGCTAAATTATCAGTATGAACTCCATTGTTGTTGTTGGTAAGTGCCATCGAGTCGGTTCTGACTCATAGCAAGCATGTTTATAGTTTCTAAGGCTGTACATCTTTGTAGGAGCAACAAACATTGTCTTTCTCACAGAGAATAGCTGATGGGCTCAAACTGCTAACCTTGTGATTTGCCATCCAGTGCTTATGATAGAGATAAGCAATATGATTTTTTCAATGTCTCATACATCCTCACTGAATCTTGGCTCTTACTAAGCACTAGTTAAATCAGCTGGATTTTATTTTCCTACATTTTTTTAGCACTGAAAAGAGCCTTTAGTGTCATCTAGTCAATATTCCCATCTAAGGTAGGAGACACTGTGTAGCATGCCTGACTTGTTGAGTACTTGTGGTTTTGAAGAATCTAACCATCTCAAATGGGAACTGGCTGTCTTTGCCTAGAGATCTGATAATATGAAGCTTTTAAAAATTATATTTTTTGTTGAGGTGAAATTCACATAACAAAATTAACCATTTTAAAGTGAACAATTCAGTGACAGTATTTTATTCTATGAGCTATGTTGATCTTAAGTGTTGGAAACTGGCTCTACTAAGTGTTCTTAACCAGTTCATGTTTTTATTCTTTCATTGTTGTTGTTCTGAAGTGCCATCAAGTTGGTTCTGGCTCATAGCGACCCTGTATAGGGTTTCCGAGGCTTTAAGTCTTTGCAGGAGCAGAAAACCTCATCTTTCTCCTGTAAAGCAGCTGATGGACTCGAACCTCTGACCTTCTGGTTCACAATCCAGTGCTTATCCCATGGAGTCACTGCACTCCATTTATTCTTTCATATATTTTGCTAATTCTTGTCAATACAATATGATTTATGACTGTTTGTCTTATAGGTAAAAAGTTCCTTGTTGTCTTATTGCTTTGATTTCTTTGTGATTTTCAACCCCCCTGTGCTGTGTCCTAAGAAATCGGACTCACTGCATTCCATGTTAGATGGCACACTGGTTATCCATAGTGTTCCTCCTGGATTCTAATGGTCTTCCTCAGAGTTTCTGTACTATCTCCTCTGTTATAAAGTGACACACAAATAAAGCCTGTGGAAATTTCTTCAATGTGAGAATTTAGGGACATTTTCCCCAGAGGCAGTAGACAAATCCACAGGAATTGTGTGACAGTCTAGAAGATGCTTCTTCTCTGCAGGGAATACACATGTGCTTCTGGGGTGCTGTGTTCCCAAGCACTGAGAGACCTCCTAAGTAGCTTTTGATGTTTCTGTTATGGAAGAATTCCCAAAATTTATTAAGAGAAAAAGCAAGGCATAAAACAGTGCATATAATTAACTATCATTTGCATTTTTTAAAGTGGGGGAAATTTTATGTGTTTTTACAACTTAATTCTGAAAGACAGTGAAGACATGTCTGGCTGTGAGGAAGGGAAGTGGAGTGGGAACCTAAGAAGCAGGGTAAGTGAAAGGTTTTCACTGTATACTGCTTTCAAGTTATCCAATGTTGAACCATGTAGACATATTGGCTATTCAAAAAAGAAATACAAGTGAAATTAAGAACAAAATCCTTCTAGGATTATTGTGTCAAACTTGAGACTTTCTTTATTGTTGTTGTATATCATTGAGTTGTTGGTTCTGACTCATAGCCCTGTATCTGAGGCTGTAAATCTTTACAGGAGCAGAAAGCAGCCTCATCTTTCTCCCTTGGAGCAATTGGTGGATTTGAACTGCTGACCTTTAGGTTATCAGTCCATCATGTAACCATGTAACCATGCCACCAGGGCTGTATGTAATCTACCCTTTGTCTCCACTTTTTATCACTTTTGTCTTCCTTTTCATGCCCTGAAACAGCCCCCTTTCGAAAAGTCTTTGAAACGTGACACAGGAGTGAGCCTGTATTTCTAAAATATCCCTTGTGACTGATTGCCATGTTGGCCCCAAGCTTTCTAGAGCATTGCCATCACCTGAGGGTCTTCTTAGCAAACAGTTTGCTGGCTTCTACCCACACCTGATTCAGCAGGTCTAGGGTGGTGGTGGTGAAGTGCCGTCGAGTCGGTTCTGATCCATAACGACTCTGCATAGGGTTTCTGAGGAGTGACTGGTGAGCTTGAACCACTGACCTTGCAGTTCAAACAGCTTTTCAGTCTGGCGCATTAACCCACAACACCACACCAGAACTTCAGGTCTAGGGTAGGATGTGAAAGTTTTCATTTCTGACAAGTTCCCAGGTGATATTGTTTCACCATACTTACTCAACCTGTATGCTGAGCAAATAATCCGAGAAGCTGGATTATATGAAGAAAAACATGGCATCAAAATTGGAGGAAGACTCATTAACAACCTGCGATATGCAGATGATACAACCTTGCTTGCTGAAAGTTAAGAGGACTTAAAACATTTACTGATGAAGATCAAAGAGCACAACCTTCAGTATGGATTGCATCTCAATGTAAAGAAAACAAAAATCCTCACCACTGGACCAATAAACAACATTCTTATCAATGGAGAAATGATTGAAGTTGTCAAGGACTTCATTCTTCTTGGATCAACTATCAACACTCATGAAAGCAGCAGTCAAGAAATCAAACAATGTATTACATTAGGCAAATCTGCTGCACAAGACCTTTTTGAAGTGTTGAAGAGCAAAGATGTCAGCTTGAGGACTAAGGTGCGCCTGACCCAAGCCATTGTATTTTCAGTAACCTCATATGCATGCGAAAACTGGACAGTGAATAAGGAAGACCGTAGAAGAATTGATGCTTTTGAGTTATGGTGTTGGAGGAGAATATTGAAAATGCCATGGGCTGCCAAAAGAACAAACAGATCTGTGTTGGAAGAAGTGCAGCCAGAGTGCTCCTTGGAGGCCAGGATGGCCAAACTTCACCTCTCATACTTTGGACATATTGTCAGGAGGGACCAGTCACTGGAGAAGGATATCATGTTTGGAAAGGTGGAGGGTCAGAAAAAAGAGGAAGACCCCCAGTGAGATGGATTGGCCAAGTGGCATCATCAATGGGCTCAAGCGTGGCAACAATTGTGAGGTTAGTCTAGGACTGGGCAGTGTTTCATTCTGTTGTGCATAGAGTGGCTATGAGTTGGTACCACTTAATGGCATCTAACAAACAACAACTATTCAAGAACTGCTGTTCCAGTTAAAATGTTTCTCCTGTGTTGTTTTGATGTACGGTTTGGGCTTAACTATATCCTCATGTACACATGTGAACCACCACTCATCTGTCAGTTTGTTTTACTGTGGTGGCTTGTGTGTTACTGTGATCCTGGAAGCGATGCTACAGGCATTTTAAATACCAGTAGAGTCACCCATGGTGGACAGGTTTCAGCTGAGCTTCCAGACTACGATGAAGAAGGAGGGGCGGACTACTTCTGACTGTTTAGCTACTGAAAACCTTATGAATAGTAGAAGAACATTGTCTAATGTAGTGCAGGAAGTTGAGCCCCTCAGGTTGGGAGGCACTCAAAATACCGCTGGGGAAGAGCTTCCTCCTCAAAGTAGAGTTGACAGTGATGATTCAAATGGAGTAAAACCTTCAGGACCTTCATTTGCTGGTGGGGCACAAATCAAAATGAGGAGAAACAGCTACATTCATTACTAATCAGAAAGTGGAATATGTGAAGTATGAATCTAGGAAAACTGGAAGTTGTAAAAATTGAAATGGAACGCACAAAGATTGATATCCTCCTAAGCATTGTTGTTGTTTAAGTGCCATTAAATCGGTTCCTACACATAGCGGCCCTGTATAGGATTCCTAAGGAGCAACAGGTGAGTTTGAACCACCAACTTTGTGCTTCAAACCAACCTTGCCATCCAATACTTATCCTACTGCACCACACTAGTGTTAGTGAGCTGAAATGAACTGGTATTGGTCATTTTGAATCTGACACTTAACATTGTTTACTATAATGGGAACAACAAAATGAAATATGGCATCACATTCATCATCAAAAAGAACATTCAAGATCTATCTTGAAGTACAGTGCTGACTGTGAAAGGATAATATCTATATGTCTACAAGGAAGATCAGTTAATGCCATTATTATTGTTGTTAAGTGCCATCGAGCTAGGTTCTACTCATAGCGACCTTATATAGGGTTTCCGAGGAGCAGCTGGCTTATTTGAACTGCCGACCTTGCAGTTCAAACTGACTTTGTGATGTAGTGCTATCACACAGTGCCACACCAGGACTCTTATTATTAGGAGAATATTAAAACAACCATGGACTACCAGAAAAACAAACAAATGTGTGTTGGAAGAAGTACAGTCCGAATGTTCCTTAGTAACCAGGCAGTAAGACTTCATCTCTCCTACTTTGGACATGTCCTCAGGAGGGACCATTCCCTGGAGAAGGGCATTGTGCTTGGTAAAGTGGAAGGTCGGTAAAAAAGAGGAAGACCCCTCTCCCAATGAGATGGATTGGTACTGTGGCAACAGCAATGGGCTCAAGTGTCCCCACAGTTGTTTAGATGGCACAACTCAAAAATGGCAGTGTTTTGTTCTTCTGTGCTTATGGTCACTATGAGTCAGAACTAATTTGACAACAACAGCTACATGAGGAGATAAATTCAGGAGAGGTGTACAAGGGGCCTTAAAAAAAAATTGTAGAAATTGCGGAGCCTTTGCAGTGTATAGGACCTTAGGTGGAATCCTGAGCCCCATCCAGAACCTTCTGAGGTGGGACATTCCCACTAGAAAGGACAAGCAGACCAGCCTGGAACAGCTAGAGTGACAGAGGAAACATCTTCAAAGAAAGATCTACAGGAAAAACCCAGAACAAAAATGACAGTATGATTGGCTACTAAAAGAATAAGTGAGTTGTTTACTGGGAAGCCATTAAGGTAAGCAATCAAGTCTCTTAAGGACAAAACCCCCTCCAAGACTGAAACTCAAAGGAACACATGAGCAGGCATGTAAGCTTGCTGGCGACAACATTGATCTACTGGTGAGTGGAAGAGGAGGGAAAGGCAGCAATGAAGAAATGGGCTAAGTTCAACCATATTACATAGACTCCCTTTGACATGGAGACAACAGAGAGAAAAGGAAGGTCTGATTGGTCCAAAGTGTGGTGATATCTAGGGACATAGCCACGGAGGGCTAGTGCTGAGAGTGAAACATCCAGCTGTCATCAGCACCCAGCTCCTCTCCCTCTGTGTCTAAAGTCCCCAGATGCTCCATCTCTCCACATCATCATCTCTGCTTCCATCTCAGGCATCACTGAAGCTTTAAATCTTTGTGGGAGCAGAAAAGCCTCATCTCTTTCCTGCAGAGCTGCTGGCAGGCTCGAACCATGGACCTTGTGGTTCACAGTCCAGTGCTTATTGTATGGAGTCACTGCACTTCCTAAATAATATAACTATAACCAACAAAAGCATACCAGAAAGGCATAATAATAATAAACAAATAGGAATTGTAACATGATATCTGCAAATCAGTTAAAAGACATCAGTAATCTGTGAAAAAAATCATAATTAGAAAAACTCAAAAATGTGGTGTCAAACACACAGGAATTAGATGTGAGAGAAAAGATATTTTAGTAATGAATTCTAAAATTAAGTACTTGACAACTGACCGTGGGGTCAGCAGTTCAAACCCAGCAGTCACTCTCTGGAGACCCTGTACAGGGTCACTGTGGATCAGAGCTGACTCGATGGCACATATCAACAACAATTAAAATAAAAGGATCCCAAGAGTAAATAAATACAATAATGCTTTTTTTCCTCCCCATTAAATAAACTCTTTTATTTTCCCTTTCCACCCAAAATTTACAAACACCCCTATACATAGCACAAACCCTTAAAATAGAACTGGTTGGTAGGTTGAAAAAAAAGTTTGTAGAAAAATGAAATAAAAAGAAAAGATAATAGAATTTTTCTAAAAACTTTTTGCAGCACTCTTGTATCTCTTCCTGTGGGCATGCCCCTAGTTCGCTGTTATCCAGCTTTCTGTCTGGCTAGCCGTACCCTTCAGGCTCAGCCTCAAAAGACAATATGCACTTCACTGACCTATCAGAAGCCTGGCATCTCCCTTCATCTGAGCTCCCCAGAGCAGACATTTTTGTGGTCATTGCTGTCAAATCTCTGTGAAGACTTAATTGCTATTTTAGTGGAGGCATTAGAAGAATCATGCTAATTACCAATTCTCTTTCTAGTGTTTCTCAGCAGGGATGCTATTAACATTTTGGGACTATTCTTGATAATCTGGTGCCCTGGTGTTGTAATGGTTATGCAATGGGCTGCTAACTGCAAAGTCAGCAGTTTGAATCTACCAGCTACTCTTTGAGACAAAGATGAGGTTTTCTGTTACAGTAAAGATTTGTAAAGTGACCCCATGTAGGGGTCACTATGAGTTAGAACCTACTCAATGGCACACAACTGCTACCACCACCGGAGTCTTGATGTGGCATTGCAGTATAATGTACTGGATTGACTGCAAGGTCAGTTTGTGCTGCAAGGTCAGCGGTCCAAAACCCACCAGTTGCTCCTTGGAAACCCTATATAGGGTTGCTATGAATCAAAACCTACTCAATGGCACACAACTACCACCACCACCATTCTTGCTAATGAGCATTCTGTTTAATGTAGGGCGTTCAGTATTCTTGTCCTGTCCCCCATCCTCAGTCACTGTGACCACCAATAATGCTTCCAAAGATCCCAGTATCTATCTCTCCGCCTCCTCTTGTCAGGACGAGTGGGGAAGGCAGCATCATACAACGTTCCACAGTGAACAATGCAATGTGTATCAAGACCAAGCCTCTCCAAAACCACATCACTTTAACTCCTTGCAAAAACTAAAGTCATGGTTTAATGATATTACCCTTGCTTATCAGATGTTAACATTAAAATGTAACCACATAGTAAATGTAGTTGTTGTTAAGTGCAGTCAAGTCAGTTCTGACTCATACCTGTGTAGGGTTTCTGAGGCTGTAAACCTTTGTAGGAGCAGAAAGCCTCATCTTTCTCCCAAGGAGCGACTGGTAGACTTGAACTGCTGACCTTGTGATTTCTCAGTCCAGGAGGGCTCACTGTACAGAGCAACCATGCTGCCCCCACAGTAAATACTTAGTTCCAAAAACCTTTTGGATGGAATTGTCCATCCTGATGTTCAACCCTCTCTGTAGCATCTCCATTTGGAGTTTAGGACGGGAGGATCATGTTTCCTGATGATGTGGCTCTTTGTTTCCTCCTGCAACCAGAAGTAAGTGACCCATCATCCTATTTCCTTTTACTTCATATGCCAGAGAATGCAGAGATAGATATAATGCTTCCTAAGACAAAATTCCAAACCCACTGCCATCAAGTTGATTTTAACTCTTCGCAACCCAATAGGACAGAATAGAACTGCTCCACAGGGTTTCCAAGGCTATAAATCTTTATGGCAGTATACAACCTCATCTTTCATCTGCAGATCAGCTGATGGGTGTGCAGCCCAATGCTGAATGTGCTGCATCATCAGGGTTCCTAATGCTTGGTTGTTGTTGTTGTTGTTAAGTGCTATCGAGCTGGTTCCGACTCATAGTGACTCTGTCCAGGGTTCCTAAGGAGCAGCTTATGGGTTTGAACTACTGACCTTGTAGTTAGTTTATCCTACAGCCCTAGATCAGTATTCCTAATGCTTTGTAGGGTTGCAAAATTAGCTTAGCAAACCATTTCCAATGTATAACAAGCTTTTGTATAGTTTTAATTTTTAAAATTAAGTAGCGTAATTTTTTGCTCTCTTGTGAGTGACTTCAAGTCCTTTTAGAAATGTTGTTGTTAAATACTGTTAAATCAGTTCCTACTCATAGCGACCCTGTGTAGGGTTTCTGAGGAGCAGTTGGTAGGTTTGAACTGCCAACATTGTGGTTTGCAGTCCAGTGCTGATCCTACAGTGCCTCACCAGGAGTTGATAGAGTATAAAATGTTTATGGTGCATGTTGAGTTGTAAAATGATTATAGCTGTGAGTGGCTGAAACAGCTGGATAAAAAAATGGGAATGCCCAAGTACCCAGGTCATACACTTGAGGGTGTAGTAGGAGCAGCAGATGGGGAAGCTCTTCTGGCTGGCAGAATGTGGAGGGGTGGGCAGTGAGGATGCAGTACCCAGGGTGCTCAAGTTTGAACGAAGACAGAAATCTGGAATCAAGATGAAGGAACCACGGTGAAGGAAATAGGCATTCATGTGGTGCTGTGGGTTAATGTGCTGGACTGCGAGGTCTGTTTGAACCGCAAGGTCAAATACTTACTGATCTTCATCAGTAAGTATTTTAAGTTCTCTTCGCTTTCAGCAATCAAGGGTGTATTACCTGCATATTGAAGGTTGTTAATGAATCTTCTTCCAATCCTGATGCCACGTCTTTCTTCATATAACCCAGCTTCTCACATTAATTGTTCACCATACAGATTGAATACGTATGGTAAATGAGCACAACCCTGGTGCACACCTTTCCTGAATATAAATCATTCAGTTTCTATGCACAGGTTCCTCATGAGCACATTTAAGTATTCTAGAATACCCATTCTTTGCAATGTTATCCACCGCTTATCATGATCCACACAGTCAAAAGCCTTTGCATAGTCAATAAAGCACAGGTAAACATCTTTCTGGTATTTTCTGCATTCCGTCAATATCCATCTGACATCAGCAGTGATATACCTTGTTTCACATCCTCATCGAATCTAGCTTGAATCTTTGGCAGTTCCCTGTCAATATACTGTTGCAGCCATTTAAAAATCCTCTTTAGCAAAATTTTACTTGCATGTGATATTAATGATATTTTACAATGATTTCCTCATTCCATTGGGTCACATCTCTTTGTAATGGGCACAAATATGGATCTCTTCCAATCAGGTGGACATGTAGCTGGCATAGAGGAGTGAATGCCTGTGGTGCTGCAACAGTTTGTTCAGATTGTTCGGTTTGCATTCCATCAATTTCTGCAACCGTGTTCTTTGCCTGTGCCTTCAGTTCTTTGCCTGGACTTCTTCCTTTAGTACCATTGGCTCTTGATCATATGCTACCTTTTAAAATGGTTGAACATTGACCATTTATTTTTGGTAAAATGACTCTCCCTGTATTCCATCTTCTTTTGATGCTTTCTGCATCATTCAATATTTTCCCCCTAGAATCCTTCAATAGTGCCTAGAATCCTTCAATAGTGCAACTCAGTGTTGGATTTTTTTCTTCAGTTTGTTCAGCTTCAGAAATACTGAGTGTGTTCTTCTTTATTGGTTTTCTAACTCCAGGTGTTTGCACATTTCATTATGATATTTAACTTTGTCTTCTTGAGCTGCCCTTTGAAAATTTCTGTTCGTCTCTTTTACCTCTTCATTTCTTCCATTTACTTTAGCATCTCTACAGTGGAGAGCAAGTTTCAGACTCTCTTCTGATATCCATTTTGGTCTTTTCCTTTTTTCTTTTGACCTTTTTTCTAATGACCTTTTGCTTTCTTCCTGTATGATGCTCTTGATGTCATCCTACAACTTTTCTGATCTTCAGTTGTTAGTGTCTAATGCACCAAATCTCTTTTTAAGATGATCTGTAAATTTAGATGAGGTAAGTTTATGGTCATATTTTGGCTCTTGTGAAACAGTTTTCATTTTCTCCAGCTTTAATCTGAACTTGCATATGAGCATTTGATGGTCTGTTCCATAGTCTGCCCTGGTCTTGTTTTGGCTGATGGAGCTCTTTCACCGTCTCTTTTCACAGATGTGGTCAATTTGATTTGTGTGTATTCCATCTGGTGAGCATCATGTGTGTAGCTGTCTTTTATGTTGTTTAAGAAAGATATTTGCAATGAGTCAACTATTGGTCTTGCAAAACTCTTATCATGTGATCCCCAAAATAGTTTCTCTCACCAAATCCATATTTTCCATTACTTATCCTTCCAGTTTGTTTCCAACTTTTGCATTCCAATGACCATTACTTATCAGCACATCTTGACTGCATGTTTGATCAATTTCAGGCTGAAGAAGTTGATAGAATTCTTGAGTTTCATCATCACTGGCTTAGTCGTTGGTGTGTACATTTGAATAATAAGTTATTAACTGGTTTTTCTTGTAGGCATATGGATATGATTCTATCCCAGACAGCATAATACTTCAGGATAGATCTTGAAAGGATTTTTGGATGATGAATGCAATGCCATTCCTTTTCAATTTTTCATTCTTGGCATAGTAAACCATATGATTATCAGATTCAGAATGGCCGATACCAGTCCATTTCAGCTCACTAATACCTAGTATATCGATCTTTGTGTGTTCCATTTAATTTTTGACAACTTCCAAATTTCCTACTTTCATACTTTGTACATTCCATGTTCCAATTATTAATGAATGTTTACAGCTGTTTTTCCGTCTTTTGAGTTGTACCCTATCATCAGATGAAGGTCCCAAAAGCTTTACTGCATTCTCGTCATCATGGTTAATTCTACTTTGAAGAGGCAGTTTTTCCCCATTCTTATATTGAGTCCTTTCCAACCTAAGGGACTCATCTTCTGGTAGTATATCTGACAATATTTATAATGTTTCAGTATTCAATATTCTCATGCTATCTGACTGGTTATAGTTAGCAGTCCAGTGCTTGTCCTATATTGCCACACCAGGACTCCTCTGGGGGCCTAGTTGGTCCCATTTTCTCTTCTCAAAGTGGGGGGGGGTGGTGGGGGAAACCACAAACCCTCTGTGGAGGAAGAAAGCTCTTTGATCTTGTTCTCCTTGTACCTATTGTTCCTGAACTCTAAACCTATAAACCACCTCCTTCCCACCCTCCTCCCCCCACCTACACACTTGCACTGATAAAAGCAACCTGTTATCATCTTTGGGACGTTTTCGCGCACCCTCTCTAGATCTCCTGAATGATACATAAAGGATCTTTCTGTCTGAAAGTCTCCCAGCTGAAATTCCATTATAAGAACTTGGCTGCCTTTGGGTCTACAAACTATGCTTTACAAGTTAACCCACCTTCTGGAAGGGTTACACATTAAGGGCTCAGAGACAAATTCTGTGCACCTTTGAGAACACGGGTTTGCTATTTATCATAGATGTTTGTTTTTCTCTTGGGAAGTAAGAGAGATTTGGCCCCTGAGGGAAACTAAAGTTACTAAAGGAAGGAGAATGGTGTTTGGGCCAGGCTGAGTGAGTGGGCCCTGGGGGATGTCTTCATATGGGCTCTTGGGGAGCAGGGGACATAGGCTGAGCCTGGGGAAACTGAGGTTGAGGGATTCTTTCATTTCTGGGAACAGTCCTCTCCTAGTATGTGGGCATTTTCTTCTTGTTCCATCAAGCTCTCCATCCTCTGACCATGTTACTGAAGCCAGGCTCCTGGGTGCTTAGGAACCTGCTCTTTCCAGAGGGCTCTGACAACTACCTGCTTGTTACCTATGTGGAGACAGCCCTAACCCCTTCCAGGGTCTTCCCCTAGACCCTAAGAGCGGTGAACCCTCCACAATTCACCTGCATCACCCCTCTGTGGAGGAAGGAAGCTCTTTGTTCTTTGTCTCCTTGTACCTATTGTTCCTGAACTCTTTAAACCTAAATCCCTCCTTGTTCCTCTCCCTTCTCTCTCCCTCCTACACACACTCCACATGAAATGTCTTTGGGCTATTTTCACTCAGCCTCTTTTGTGAATGAGGTACTCCTTCCAGCTGCTCCTATGTCCCTTTGACCTGTCTGTCTCTAATTTGGCTTTCCTTTCTCTCTTTCCCACCCAGGCACCATCCAGGTAACTCCCCAATTAGCTACCTCTGCTGCAGTTCAGAACAACTCCTGGAACTTTCTTGCTGAGGGCTCCTGATCCTAAGGAAGCTGACCGCCAAGACTTCCTTCCTTGTCCTCTCAGCCCAGTTGCCACAACAAATAGCAGAGAAGACGTTGGTGAGTGGACAGAGTTTAAATTATGCTGGTGACCATTTCTCCCCAGTCTGCCTTGGGAAGACTGCAGAGAGGGGAACTGTGCACATTCTTGGGCAGCCAGGAGAATGGAGCCCCACCGTGAGGTGATACCTGGTCAGGTGCCCAGGCAGGTAGGGATAAAGGCAACATGCTTTGGCATTATCTATTGGTTTAGGCTTTGTTGTTGTTGTTGTCAGGTGCCATCGAGTCGGAACCGACTCATAGCGAC
>NW_006408648.1:3105931-3108049 GCF_000296735.1 Chrysochloris asiatica | reverse complement strand
TCTGTCAATGTATGATTGTAGCCGTTTCTGTATTACCTTGAGCAAAACTTTGCTCGCTTGAGATATCAAAGAGATTGTCCGATGATTTCCGCATTCCAGTTTAGGCTTAGCTGGTCAGAATTCTAGAACTGGCAAAGATGGTGGGAGCTATCATTGAGTTAGCCATGAAACAAAATTGATTAAGTGCCTGCTGGGTGCCCTGGCTGCTGCTAGAAACTGCTCATAGTGTGGTACTCCATTATTCCAAAGAGGCCAAAAACGTCCATCTCCTGCTACCCAAGGAGTTAAGAACTCCATTTAGTTATGATTTCTCCTTTAACTCCATGTTTCCTTAGCAAGCAAACATCAGCAGTGTTGGAGTACTGGTAGAATTTGATGTTATTTTGGCTCAAAGCATTCATTAGCTCTATGGGACAAGCTTTTCCAGATCCTGACCTAGCGCTCACACGGACACTGCTCACTCACAGTCATGGTCATCTTCATTCTGTTCAGAGAGAAGTCCTGGAGAATTATGAATTCCTAAGTCTGTTTAACAAATTTAGTGCCTTCTTTGGGCAGCTGCACAATGGTAAATAGCTCAGTAATATTTTGAAAATGTAGCTGACCCATTGGGATTTCAAATGTGTAATTTGGGGTGGGGGCATTTCATTGCTTTCTGTAGCTTTGGCTAGTGAGAAGTCTAGTCTCTCTCCTCTACTCTTGACCGTCACCTTAGGGTACCAGTTACAGTGGGCAGGGGTCCTCAGCCTGGGTCAGTCTGTTCACTCTCACTGCAAAGGAGGCTGACAGGGCCAGGACTAATTCCACTGAAGCAAAGAAGGAGGGAAGAAGGAAGGAAAAAGGGGAAATCATGCAAGAAATGACCTGTGGTGGTCCTGATTATTTCCCTCATAGTTTTACACCTGCTTTGAACTATGGTCCCATTCTTGAAGCGAGGATAGCTTCTTAGACTACTTTAAGGACAAAACCAAGTGTGTAGGTTATGCTCTTTTGTTATAATTATCCCATGATGTCAAAGGGATTTTTAAAATGTGACTATGAGCTTAGACTTTATAAAGTGACAGATAAAGGAAAAAGCAGTGCGCTACGATGTGTTCCCTACAATTGCGGGAAAGAAAATGGAGAACCTATGGCTGAGATGAGAAGCTTTATGTTAGGATTCTGGGGAGTCTGGATCAAAGTCAACACTGTGCACATACAAGCATGCCTCATTTTAAAGGTCAGGCCATGAGACTTCTTAACATGGTGAATTATGTAGTGTAGGAAGTGGGATAATTATTACAAAAAGGTATCCAAGGTAATCCCCCAATAGCTTACCTTAAGAATCAATGAGTATCTCTAAACTAGAATTTATCATGGGCATGGAGTCTTGATCTAACACTGACTGATGTTATAGTGGTAATAGCTGGGGACACAGGAGCGCACCATGTCTAGTTAATTCCATGGTTTTAGGAAGAAAAGGAGGCACTGGCAACTTTGTATTCACCAGCTTCCCAGTAAGCTGCCTGGGGTGAGTTGAAATTGCATTGAACATTTCATTATCCTAAAATTAATCTGGAGCACATATGAGGGGGCTTCAAAAATTTTGAGAGAAAATGGAGTTAAAAGATAATGGAATCTTTCCATGAGCTCTTTGAATCCCCTTCATATACAGCAATATTCATGCTTCTGTGCCCCCATTCACGCAGCTGTGTTCTCACTGTAGTCTGCATTGCTTTGGAGTATAGCTTCAGTGGTCCTAGACCTGATTTCTCTGGAGAACGTGAGTATTCTTCTTACGCCTTCTTCTTAAGTGCACACCTAGGTGTCCTGCTGACCCTGAAAGGCATACCCTTCATGCAATGTATTCCATTTGTATAGGGGATCAGGATGAAAGCTCTGTTCACTGTTATTGGGAAAAGATGAACAGAAAGCAAAAGATCATCTCTTTATGACGTTGAGTGATGAAGTGGCTGGAGACTTTGGATCCAGAGAGGGATTGGAACTGTGTGCTGAAGACTGAGGAGGGGTTGGGGAGTGTAGAGGGCAGGTTTGTAGGGTATACCCTTTGGTAGGTTGATCATGCATGGAGGGGATTGGAACCATGGCAATGAAATGATATACGATAGAATTAATGTA
>NW_006408648.1:3092485-3094422 GCF_000296735.1 Chrysochloris asiatica | reverse complement strand
AAAACCCTGACACACAACTTTCTTAATTTTAAACCATTCAGTGTTCCCATGTTGTGTTTGAACAACTGTCTCTTGTACAGATTCCTCATGAGCACAATTAAGTGTTCCAGAATACTCATACTTTACAATGTTGTCCATAGCTTGTCATGATCCACACAATCAAAAGCCTTTGCATAGTCAATAAAGCACAAGTAAACATCTTTCTGATATTCTCTGTTTTCAGCTAAGATCCATCGGACATCAGCAATGATATCCCTTTTTCCACATCCTCTTCTGAATCCGGCTTGAACCTCTGGAAGTTCTCTGTCAATGTATGCTTGCAACCATTTTGTATTACCTTTAGGAAAACTTTACATGAATAGGTTATCAAAGAGATTGTCAGATGATTTCAGCAATCCACTGGGAATTGGGCACAAATATGGATCTCTTCCAATCAGTTGGCCAGATAGTTATCTTCCAAATTTCTTGGCATAGATGAGTGAGTGCCTCCTGTGTCACCTCACTTTCTTGAAAGATTTCAATTTTGATTCCATTAATTCCTGATGCCTTGTTCTTTGCCCATTCCTTAATACTTCTTGGACTTCCTTCTTCAGTGTCATTGTTTTTTGTTTTTTTTTTAATGTTTCACTTTGAATTGTGTGATAGTCTATGTGGGAGAACACCAGCCCCACAGCCATCCCATCCCACATCGCCTCATTGCCATGGCCAAAATCCCTTCCAGGCACCATCAACCAACCAAAGGGCACACACCACAAGCCTGCCCTCAGGCCTTCAGCACACAGCCCCTCTCCCTCTCTGTGTCCAAAGTCCCCAATGACTCCACCCCCCGCCATGCCACCGCCCCTCTGGGCAGGGTCCTGCCCTCTGTCTCCCTCCCACGATGGTCCCAGGGACCTCCACTCCCTAGCTGAAAAGTCAACTGCTCCCTTCCCTGCTACAAAACGTCCACCCCCACACTTCCAACTTCCACAAGCAGTCCTGATAAGAACCATTCACTATTATATCACAGTAGATGAACGTGCATTTCATTTCATCAGCCCCACCTAGACAGATTGGATATCACTCAGTGGAGACTCCATCTTCCTTCACTCCCTCTGAATCTAGTGTCCCCCTTGAAAGCCCACAAGCCAGTCACTTCTTGCCCCTGCAGCTCCCCTCCCCCTTTTGGGTAGCCAATGTCCAGGTTGCCCATCCCTGTCTACTCCGTGTATGGAGGCAGTGGGAATGATCCTTGCTGTAAGGATTTGTTCCGTCTTTGAGCTACTGCATCCACAGGTGTAGGTCAAGGTCATCAAATTGTATTAGATTACTCTTTATTCCGTCTTCTTTCTTCTTCTGGTTGAGCTCTGATCATCCAGTCATTGAAGCCAAGTCAAGTGGGCATCATCCACAAGTGTGGGTGTTCTTGTGCATATGCCCTCTCTTCTTATCAGCTGGATACTTCACTCTCCACCTCAGTCCTCCATGTCCACGTCACTGACTCTGGGCCCGAGAGTCCCCAGGTCCCGCCACACTGCTGGCCAACCAGGTCTCCACCCGGGCCCACAGAAGTCCACTGAACACTACATGGCCCAACCCGCAGCCCACTGCTGCCCTTCCCTCACCCCCACTTGGCGACAAGCGCTGCCACCAATCAGAGCAAGCAACTCCCAGTCTCAGTCCCAGAAGGGGGCCTACGCTGAGGCGACCCGACCACTTGCCCTTTTGTCTCTTGGGCAAGCAACTTGCTTGTTCTTGTAGTAACAGTCAGTCTGCGTATGTTGTTTTGTATTTTTCCTGTAGGTCTTTCTTTTTTTTTTTTATTAAATGTTTTTATTTTGGATTGAGTGAAAGTTTACAGGGCACATCATCAGCTTCACTTTCAAACATTCATATAGCTTGTTTCATTACATTGATTATTATCCCCTCCATATATCATCAGTTAACAGTGTTTCTCT
>NW_006408648.1:3086752-3092385 GCF_000296735.1 Chrysochloris asiatica | reverse complement strand
TTTTCTTCAGCTTCAGTTTAAATTTGCATATGAGCAATTGATGGTCTGTTCCACAGTCTGTCCCTGGCCTTGTTTTGACTAATGATACAGAGCTTTTCCATCATCTCCCTCCACAGATGTAATCAGTTTGATTTCTATGTGTTCCATCTGGTGAGGTCCATGTGTTTAGTTGTCTCTTATGCTGTCTAAAGAAGGTACTTGAAATGAACAAATCATTGATTTTGCAGAATTCTACCATACGATCTCCAGCATCATTTCTATCACCAATTCCTTATTTTCCAACTACTGATCCTTCTTCTTTGCTCCCAACCTTTGCATTCCAATCACCAATAATGATCAATACATCTTGATTGCATGTTTGATCAATTTCAGATTGAAGAAGTTGGTAAAATTCTTCTATTTCATCCTCACTGGCTTTAGTGGTTGGTACGTAAATTCGAATAATAGTGGTATTAACTGGGCTTCCCTGTAGGGACTGATCTGGTATGTCTCTGCTATTCATAAGGTTTTCAGTGACTAAATATTCAGAAGTAGTTCGTCACTCCTTCCTAGTCTGTCTTCGTCTGGAAGTTAATTTGAAATCTGACCACCGTTGGTGACTCTGCTGGTATTTAAAATACCAGTGGCATAGCTTTCAGAATCAGAGCAACTCACAAGCCACCATAGTACGACAAGCTGACAGACAAGTGGTGGTTCTCTTGATAGTATCCCACAGAAATCTTAGGCTTCTTCAGATTTGTTTTGATTCTTTTTTTTAAATTTTACTTGTAGCAGAAAGATATTGAGAGATTTTTCTGCAAGCTCTGTATTTCAGTCTTCCACTAATTCAGTTATATTTCTTTGCCTTTACAGTGTATTGTCTATTTCTGAAGTCTTAATGCTAATCTTCTGACTTTGTAATTGCTGTTTTTGTATGGTTCCAAGGTTTTCAATTATTGTGTCAGTTTGTTTCCTGAAATTTTCCATGGTTTTGTCTGTCTCTCTTGATTTAATCTGTAGTTTCCTCAGTCTTTTTCACAATTCATTGAAGTTGCCTAGTTAGTATACTTTTGATTTCCTTAACAGGTAGTTCCCACACCATTCCTGATATTGTATATTCTGACTCTGTACTTTGGTCACTTGTTTGAGGTACTCTGTCTTGTTTATTTGTATAAGCTGAAATTGTTTCCTCCATGACATTGTAGTCATATTTATATGTAGTTGATGATTGTATATTGGTGTATTATCAGACACTCACTACCTGCTTCCTGGTGGATGTGGTAGAGATTGGAAGTGTAAACACAGTTATTCTCTCTTCACTGTTTGTGTACTGTCATCTAGGGCAGGTTCACATACTTGGAGAAGCAGGGATGCTTATGCCAGGCACCTCACCACAGGCAGAGCAGAGGCTGTGAAGTAGGGAGTGCCATTGGCAGTTGGGTTGATGCAGGCAGGGGTTGGCCACACCCCTGACCCCGGAAGAAGAGAGAATTGCACCCCTTGCTGCCAACCTTGTCATCCTGTGCCCGCAGGCCACTGTATCAACAACTGCTTGCAAAAGTTCGAGATGGTCATGCTGTTCCACACCAGCTCCTATTCTGCCCGCTTTTCTTTTCTCTCACTGCTTCTGTTTAACTTTCTTTCCAGTCAGCACTGAATTCACCTCTCTGTCCTAAGGGTTCAGGGGTCAGCATCTGTATCGGTTTCACTTGGTCTCTCATGTCTTTGGTGCCGACGGTCAGTTCAGTGCATTTGTTTACTCTGTCATCTTGCCCCAGGACCTAGATCATCAATTTTGCATTCAACAAATCATACATTTCATTTCAGCTCAATGATCGCAATCCCCTCAATGTAGCATCACTTATCCTACTTGCTCCCAGTATTTCTTGTTTCCATTCTTCCTTCTTTCTCAGCCCTTCTGAATTTTGTCCTTAGGTGAAAACTGCCCTTTTGACCTCAAATTGTTGGCTGTTCTATGATGTGCATATCTCACAAGTGTTGTTGTCCCCACTATATACCTATCTTTTGCTTGGATGAAAATTGAGTGATGGGGTGAGTTCAGTTCCCGACCTGAAGGGTGAACAAGGGCCATAGTCTTGGGGTTCAACCATTCCCTATCTGAGTAGTAAGTTTGGTCTTTTCTATGACTTTGAGCTTTGTTTCACATTTCCCCCATCCTAACCAGGACATTCTAATGAGATCTCTTTCAGAGCAGTTGGTAGTGGTAGCTGGGCACCATCTAGTTCTTCTGGCCTCACAGTGTGGAGATTGATGTTCACATATTCCATTAGTCCATTGGATTAATTGGTTAAAAATGTCTTCAATTTTCATCACTCTTCTTTAATTTGCACATGGAGAGAGCAATAGTTGCATCTTAAATGGCTACTCATAAGTTACTTCTCTTGATGGTATCCCACCCAAAGCCTAGGCTTTCTTTGGATGTTTTTTCTTCTTTTTTCTGATTGTTCTTCTAACAGACTAGTATTAAGAGATTTGTTGTTATGCTCATTAATTTAGCCTTCCCTTGATTAAAATCTACTCATACCTTTGCATTATATTATTTATTTTTGAAATCTTAGTAGTAATTGCCTGCATTTCTATTTTCAGACTTTGCATTGTTTCCAATTTTTCATTTATTTTGTCTGTTTGTTCTTGTAGTGTTTCCTGAATTCTTCTAAAGTTTTTTTTCTGTGTTCTCCTTGCTTACATCTGCAGCTTTCTTGATTTTTTTTCTCACAATCCATTGAAGGCACCCACATATCATTCTTTTAAATTCTTTGTGAGGTAGTTCCAATACCTTTTCTTCTGCTAAAACATTTTCTCACCCTGCATCTTGAGCCACTCTATCTTGTTTCTTCATCTGACTGAAAGTCTCTTTCTTAGAGACATTGTGGTGGTGCTGTAGTTATATTTAACTGATAATTGTATATTGGTGTCATTTTAGGCACTCACCACCTGCCTCCTTGTGAGTGTAACTAGAAAATGAAAGTGTGTGCACAGTCCTCTGTTCATCATTTGTGTGGCCACACCCATCATGTAGGGTGGGTGTGGCTAGTGTTAGCAGCTGTCTACTCTTCATTAGGTGATATAGAATCTGAGATTGGCTCTTGCCTAGTGGGTAGGACTGTAGAGGGCACGATTGTGGCTTGGCCGTGAGTGCACAATTGCTGTCTCTCATCAGGCGGGGCAAGAAGAAAAAACACACATATTAAGAAAAACAAATACAAACAAATAATCAACAGGAAGTAATAAAAGAGACAGAATAAAAGGGAAAGGAAAATAAAATAGTGGAAGAGAAAATTAAAAGAAAGTAAACACATTAAAAAAAACTAAGGAGAGAAAAGAAGAAAAGAGAAAGAGACCAGGTAATAGTTAAAAAAAAAAAAAAAAAAAAAAAAGGGAAACAAACAAAACAAAGAATAAAGGAAGTGAAGTAATTATTTTTAAAGAAATGTGGAAGAGGAAAAAAAAAAGGGAGGGAGGAAGAAAGAAAGAAAAACAAAAGGAAAAAACTAGATGGGGTCTGGACTCAGAGAGGAGAAAACTCTGGTAGGCTCCTGCCAGTCAAGGTACTCATGAGTAGGGAAATAAAGGGATGAGAAGGCCGTGTGCTAAGGTCAGGTCTTTCAGACCCAGAGGGCAGCTGGAGGCAGGATGGCTAGTTATGAGAGTTTCTGATAGTTTAGGGCTGCCCAGGGACTGGCTCTGTGCGTTTTTCAGGACTGAAGAAGAGAAGCTCACCTGCTTTCATGTGCTGGGGTGATGCACCCAGCATCTGAGTCACAAGAATAGCAAAATCTGTGTAGGGCATGGATGAGGGTTGGAGCTGGCCACACCTCTGACACCGGGGAGGGTGGAGAATAAGAAAGAATAGCACATTTCTTGTCACCAGTCATTGGCACACATCTGCATCAGCAGGCTGCAGTCTGTTTCCAAAGCTGCTTGTAAAAGGGTCTGTGTGCTGACAGCCGAGAGGGCAGGCTTGCAGGGTGTGCCCTTTGGAAGTTTGGTGATGCATGGATGGGATTGTAATCATTGCAATGAAATGACATATAATAGGATGAATGTAAAGTTAATGTTCTCCCATGTAAACTATCATTTAATTCACAATAAAAACAAAACAAAACAAAAAAAGTTCACGATGACAGTGCCAAGTCAGGCCAGCCACAGTTCATCCATTTGTCTCCTTTCTCAGTACCCCTGCTTAGCTTCTCCTAGTTACTTACTCCATTTCTCTATCTTTTCCTCTGAAACTCAGGCTTCCAGGATTATCATCTCTATCTGTTTCATTTGGTCTCTCATATCTTTGTTGTAGAGGATCTCTGTAGTATGCATGCCTAGTCTGCCATCTTGCTGAAGTAGCACAAATTTATCTTGAGTACCTCATGCACACCTGACATCCAAACTGCCCAAGTCAGAAACATACTGTTCTCCCAGCCTGCAGACAGAACAAAAACTCCCTCACAGGAACTTTTCTGAACATGCTCTGTAATGGCTACTGGGTCACATGGTTGTGATGTCATACCCCAAGGGGCTCAGAGGCCATCTTTAAGCGTCCCTATTTACTGTATGCCCCTCTGCTTGTGTAGCCTGGTCTGCATATGTGACACACTGCTGTCTTAAGTCATGGTTGTGGGAGGAATTCCTTTGTTCTCTGTGACCTTTAAAAGGTCACAACATGTGGATGTAGAACTTTGGATTTCATTGTGGTGACATATTAATGATTTCCTTATCCATGGTGATCTATGTTTGTTTTGTCTTATTCTTAATCCTGTTTAAGACTTAATAAAGAGTCTCTGTACTATATGTGAGGAGATCTGGTGTGGTGCTGTGGGATAAAGCATTGGACTTCAAGGTTGGTTTGAACCACAAGGTAGGTGGTTCAAACTCACCAACCGATCCTCAGAAACCCTTTACAGGGTTGCTATAAGGGGAAACTAACTCGACTGCACTCAATAACAACAACAACATAATCTATGTAGAGTCCTGGTATGGTGCTGTAGGATAAGCACTGGACTGCTAACTGCAAAGTTGGCAGCTCAAACCCACTCTTTGGAAACCCTATACAGGGTCCTTATGAGTTGGAACCAACTCAGCGGCACTTAACAACGGTGATACATATATTTTGAAGATGGGGTCTTCTCTCCCCTATAACAACTTGATTTCAACTCTTAGATCCTAGGCAGATGTAGAAATTGCAATTCGCTAGCCCACAAATCAGATGAAGATATAAGCTTGCCATGAGTTTTCTACAGTACAAGCACTGTGTCTAATATTATGGATAAGAATCTAGATTGAGGAGGGTATACCTGGTCTGTTAGTTGGCACTTATGCAGACCAGGTAGAGAGACACCCTGTGTGCCTCAGCGAAGGGAACATAGAGGAGAGGGCTTCAAATTTAAGATGTGGTTGTTGTTAAGTACTGTGGAGTTGGTTCTAACTCATAGTGATTCTGCACAGGGTTTCCGAGGCTGTAAATCTTTACAGGAGCAGAAAGCCTCATCTTTCTCCCACGGTAACACTGGTAGTTTTGAACTGCTGACCTTGAGGTTGGCAGCCATATCTCCCCATAAAAGAACATTGTTGTTGTTGTTGTTAGGTGCCATTGAGTCAGTACCGACCCATAGTGACCTTATGCACAGCAGAATGAAACA
>NW_006408648.1:3075619-3081932 GCF_000296735.1 Chrysochloris asiatica | reverse complement strand
AGGAAGGCAGGGAGGGAGGAGATCGGCTGGGGACCCCATATGCAAGAAGTTGGCAGCCCACCTGTAGGTCTTAATTTCAAGAAGTATCTTCCGTTCTTCTAGCCACTCCAGGCTGGTCTGCTCATCCTTTCAAGTGGGAATCTCCCATCACTGAAGATCTGGGTGTGGTTCAGGCTTCCACCTATATCAATGGCTTTGATCATATGCTTCTTCTTGAAATGGTTGAACATCAACCATTTCCTTTGGTACAGTGACTCTGTGTATTCCTTCCATCTTCTTTTTGATGCTTTCTGCATCATTCAATAGTTTGCCCAGAGAATCTGTCAATAATGAAAGTCGAGGCTTGAATTTTTACTTCAGTTCCCCCAGCTTGAGCAATGCTGAGTGTGTTCTTCCCTTTTGGCTTGGTGGACTGACAGACAAGTGGTGGTTGTGTACATATTTTGCACTTAATATATGCTAAGTATTATACTAAGAAATAGTTAAAAATTGTTTGGATGCTTGTCAGATATCAGAATCAGATTTGAACCTTGTGTTTGCCTGATAGGCCTGCCTGCCGAGTTTGTCTGAGAAACCAGACGCCCACCAGAGGGTCCTACACACCTTTTCTTGTCACCCTGGCTCTTCTGCTCTCACTGTCAGTTCTGTAGCATGCCTGTCTTAGAAGCTAACAGCTTCCCAAATGTGGTCTCAGTTAGCCTGTGCAATTCTTCACAAATTGACTTATTTAATTCTTACAATTAAGACTATCACTTTTTTCTGTCATGAAAACTGAAGTTTGGTGAGTGTTGGAACTGTGATCCAAGCCTGAGCACTTAACCACCATGTAACTGGGTTTTCTGTTCAATCTGCAGGGCCAAGGTGATAGTAAGACTAGGCATAGTAGGTGGAAGGATTTGGAAACCATGCCAGTAGGAATAGTTGAAGGACTTTAGATAAGTTTGTTCTGATGAAGAATAAAGGAGAGTTCATGGCTGCCTTCAAATACTGTAGACATGTCTTTTAGAAGAGTAATGTTTATTTGGGTGACTCCAAGAGGCAAAATTGGGTGGAGGGGAGACACATATTCACTCAGCAAAAATAATTCTTGTTTAATCCAATGTCCCATCTTGGAATGGGCTACTTGTGGAGTGAGGACTTGCTCCCATCAGACTTTCTGAGTGATTATCTTTTAGACACACCCTGACTGGGATTTGTGACAGTCCCTACAATAAACACCTCTGCTTCTAGTATTTGAAGGAGCTGAGCAATGAGAAGGGTGGTCTTTCCTGAGGTGCTATAGATCTTTCCTGAAAGAGTAGACTACTGAACTCCTTCCCCTGCCATCTCTTCTTGTGCCAAGTCCAAGCCTCAGACCCTGTAAGAATGTTCTACTATCAGATACCAGAGAGGGGTCCTGCATGTGTGAGGTGGAGGCCTTTAGTCTGGTGAACCTGTGCCTGTCCTAAGAGGACTAGAGGAGTTTTTCTCAGCTGCATCCTACTTCTGCCAGCTCCTGATATTCTCAGGCCTGCCCTGCCTCACAGAGACCCATCTAGATCTTGACAGTCCTTTCTCTAACCCTGATGGGTTATCATTCCATCCTGATGGCCTGGCCATGCACACACTAGGCTCAAAGTTGCTCAGAATGAGATACAACAGGAATCCTCTCCTGAGTGGGAGACTGACTTAGAAGGCCTCTTTTGTCTCTTAGCTGTTTCTGTGGTTCTGTGACTCACTCTTCCCTTGTAAAGTAGTCCAAGCTTTCAAAAGCAAATGGGAACAGTTTGTTGTGCTGTGTCCACTGGATCTTTAGAATGACCTAGCTATTGGCTTCATGGTAACTCCCCTGGTCTTGGGCAGTTTCAGTTCTAAGCTAAGCAGGTATGATCCAGATATTGGTTCAGAGAATAGCCCTGGGCAAATAAATGGAGGAAGGTGCTTGGAGAAATGGTGAGAAATACGAGTGGTAGCAACTGGTTTAATGGCATCTTTCCCACTCAGCTGAAACTTCTGTTGTAACAGTTTCCCAAATGTGGTCTCAATTAGCCTGTGCATATCTTTAAAAGAATTACATTTTCATCAAAGGGTTTTAGAGAGTGATGTTTAGCATAGTGTAAAGGGCACGGTCAGGATCTGATCCTTAAATAATGTCTTTATTATCCCAGACGTCAGGAATAACTAAAAATATACTTGTAATTCTGAGGAATCCTTTGCTTTATTGCGTCCATCTCTCCCTTTCACCCTCCAGAAAGTGAGAGAGTGAAATTAAGCCAAAAGTCTTTAATTGTCCAGTCTGTTGACATTTTATCTGCACCACTGATACTAAATCTGTCTAGCATTCCATTTAAATCACAATGCTACAACCTTTGCATATTTGGGCCTCGGTCCTTGTGTTGCTTGTGGCCAATGTTCTGTTTTCCACATCACCATCTCCCCTCCACACCGACTTCTTCAAATCCGGAGCTCTGTATGGCACGGGAAACAATGTGGAATGTGGATACCTCAAGAAAGTCCCTGAACTATGTGCATAATCCCAAGTTCTATTCTCTCCTCTCCTCATATGGCCTTTGTGGTTGAGCTGCAGAAGCCTGGTTCAGTGTGAGCAGCTTGCCATAGTCCTGTCATTGGCAGTAGAGGGGAAAGGAAAGAAAGTCTGGATGGCCGCCTCCCCGCCACTTACGTACGAATGAACTTTTTCCTATTAAATCCTTAACTTTTCCGATAAGTCAAATGCATCTTCAATTTTAGTTTCATTCTCTGAGCTGTGGCCTTTTCTTCTGGTTTAATTTTGACACAGCCAGCTAATCTTTAGCTCTCACTTGAGACTTCTGTTCCTGCTACACCTAGGGCACAATTGTTGAGGGCTTCCTGGGTGCCACACACTGTGCTGAGTGAGGGCTTTAAGTCTCATAACCTCTTAAAGCAAGTGTTTTTCATTTTACAAGTGAAGATGCAGGTGTAGGGAGATGATTACACAACTTGCTGAAAGCCCCACAGCAGAGCCAGGATGAAGCGGCAGGGTGGCACAGAACTTGGCCACTGTCAGTCCCTATCCACACCTCCTGTCATCCTCTGCTGGGCCCACACCAAATGTTTCCACTAATCCTCATAACAAAACCTCCAGGGAAGAGTTGGTACCGTTGTAAAACTGCATCCTCAGTAAATGTCTATTGAGTGTTGACACTCTGCCATGGGAGATACAAAGATGTCCAAACCTGAGTCCTGCCTGTAAAGTGCAAGAGCTGGGGCAAGCAAACCTCAACAATCAGAATGTGAGCTCAGCCAGGGTAGGGCCTTTGTTTGTCTTGTTCACTACTGGGTGTCCAGGGACCAGAACAATGCCTGACAGGTTGTAAACTCTCAATACATATGTGATGGATATAGGAACTGGACTTAAACAAAGCTGGCAACATTTAAAAAAAATTAATGAATGAACACATTAATTTAAAAAGATATGAAGGGTATAAACTAAGATTAAAGGGCAATCCTTTATAAACATTGTAAGCAGAGCTCTCCACATTAACCATCATTTTTCACATTTTATCAGCTTGCTGAGAACCTGGTCATGGATGGGTGCTTGTGAACCCACGTCATACATCTTGCTAGAAAGACCTTAGAGAAGAGAAGGACCGTGAGATTTGAATAGGATTCAACTGAGTAGGAAAGACTGCTGAGGGCATTCCAGAGGCAGGGTTATATTGAAGAGGGCAGGAGGCCCTGCCCTTGGATTAGTGTGTACCTTCATGTTTTTGCTTGATAATTACAGTTGTTTTGAACTTTATAACTCCTTGGACTCTGGACCCATTCCTGTCTTGCTCAATCCTTACCTTCCTCCCCAAGCCTTGCTAAATGTGGTTGATATCTAAGTGCACTTCCCTTTAAACCATGCAGAAATTTCTGGACCTGGAGCTTGCTTGCCTGAGCGTTGACACAAGATCAAGAAGATCAATTCAACTGGGATCGAAAAAGAGAGTAAAATGTCTGAGGACACATGTGTCAGGCCAGTAGGTTGACAGAAATCAAAAGGACTCCAATTTAAGGGCCATACAAATTCCATGAACTTTGACTCAGTAGTAAGAATCAAGATTTGTACCTTGGGGGAAAGGAAAAGTTATGTCCATGAGACTGTGACTTATAATGTTTGTTTTAGTGAAAATGGGAGCAACCTAAATGGAAAATCACATGGTCATATAAATTATGGTTCATCTACTTGATGAATTATTATATAGTCATTAAAATGAAATTTATGAAGAGTATTTTATAGCTGGGAAAATGTTTGTGGTTTAGCTTGAGGAAAAGTATGATACATGAAGGTAATAATGTGTATGTACACTTTCGTTTCTAAAAGCGCATATATTTTTATCCTGGTGTGGTGCTGTAGGCTAATATGGACCACAAGGTCCATTTGAACTGCAAGGTCAGCAGCTCAAACCCATCAGCTGCTTCTCGGAAACCCTATACAGGGTAGCTATGAGTTGGAACCTACTCCAAGGCACTAAAACAACAAAAACATATAGAAAAAAGGATTTAAAACATTTTTTGCAAAAATAGAAGTATGCTAGAAACCCATAATTTATTCATAATCCTACTACTCACAATCTTTTAGCAAATATTGTTTATTTGTTTTTGTTTGTTTTTAGAAAAATAGTACTATCTTAGAGGATGGAACAAGGGGACAGGGGTATGACAGAAGTTCATACAAATAGCAACAGCCTTGCCTATCTAGATGTGAGAATGTATCCAAATACCAGGGGACTTCACAGAGTTTGTGGAAAGTTCCATTATCTTTTTTTTTTAAGTTTTTATTGTGAATTATGTGTTAGTTTACATGGGTGAACATTATCTTTACATTCATCCTATCATACTTTGTTTCATTGCAATGATCACAATCCCCTGCATGCATCATCAAACACCCAAAGGGTACACCCCACACTCCTGCCCCCCAGCCTCCAGCACACAACCCCTCTCCCTCCCTGAGGCCAGAGTCCCCAGCCACTCCTTCTGTCCTTTGTCGTTGTGTCATTGCCTCTGACTCCATCCCTAGTGTCATTGCCTCTCCGGACACGGTCTTACACATCTCTTTTGATGGTTTCAGGAATCTCCATTCCTGGACTGCAAAATCAGCCGCTCCCCTCCTTTTGTTACCAAACGTTTACATTTACCTTTCCAACACTCACTGTCAGACCTGATAGCAATCATTCCCTACTGAACCACAGGAGTCCTTTCCCCATCACCTTTTATTAACCCTATCCAAACAGGTTGGAAACAATTCAGTGGAGGTTCTACCTTTCCCTGTATCCTCTAGAGCTATGTTCCCTATTGAAAACTTGTAAGCCAGTCACTTCTTGCCTTTATAGTCCCCCCATTTTGGGTAGCCATTGTCTAAGTTCCCCCTCCCTGTTGACTCTGTGTACCAAGGGGGTGGGAATGATCCTCACTGTACAGATTTGTCTGCTCCTTTGTCATACTGCATCCACAAGCATAGGTCAAGATCATCCACTTATAGTGGGTTACTCCTCCCCTCGCCCCTTCTTTCTTCCTCTAGTCATGTTCTGATCATCCAGCCATTGCTGCTAGGTCTAATGGGTACTGTCTGCAAGTGTGGGTGTTCTTGTGCATCCTCCCCTCTCTTTATATCAGCTGGATGCTTCACACTCTGTTCTAGTCCTCTGGGGCCATGTCTCTGCCCCTGGGCCCAGGAGACCCCAGGTCTCGTCACTGCTGGTTAACCAGGTCTCAATTCAGGTTAACAGGAGTCTTTTGAATGTGGTCGGACTTAGTTCACAACTTCATTGCTGTTTTCCCCCCTCTTCTCCTTATCGGTGACCAACATGGTCAGCAGCAGGACCATATACCTACTAGTGTATTCCATTTGAATTTCAGTCTTGGAAGGGGGTTTATCTTGAGGGGACCTGACTACTTGCTTTGATGCTTCCTGGGGAACAGCTTGCTTGTTCTTGTAGTAGTCAGTTGGACTGCTGTTGTTGTTGGGGTTTTTTCTTTCGGCTGGTCTTTCTTTCAAGAAGTATCTTCTGTTCCTCTAGCTGTTCCAGACTGGTCTGCTTGTCCTTTTACATAGGAATGTCCAATCTCAGAAGATTCTGGATGATTATCAGGATTCCACCTATGGTCTTGTGCAATGCAAAGTCTCTGCAGGGAGCCTCCTTCACCTGGCAAGTTCTAGCCCCATTTTAGTTATTCCAAACAGTTATAGGCTGAAGACGACTTACAAGCTTTCGATGGTGATGATTCTGGCTATTCCTCTCTCTCCCCTTCAAGTGTCTATTTTACAATAGTTGTTGCTGTTGTTAGGTGCCATTGAGTCAGTACC
>NW_006408648.1:3061924-3068429 GCF_000296735.1 Chrysochloris asiatica | reverse complement strand
CAATAATTCTTAAGTTATTCCTCTTCATGTTATCCAGCATGAATCTTAGACTCTCTTCAGATTTTTTAATCCTTTTTTTCTGCTTGTTCTCCTATCTTAGCAGTATTGAGAGATTTGTCTTCCAGCTCACTGGTTCTGGCTTCCATCTCTTCCATTCTGCTCGTTTGCCTTTTCAGTGCACTCTCCATTTCTGATATTTTACTATTATTCATCCGGACTTCTTTTTGCAGGTTTTGGATTGTTTCCAATGCTGTATTTATCTTGTTTGATTGCTCCTGTAGCTGTAGGTCACCATTTGAACAAACCTTCTAGATTGGGGGGGGGAAAAACAAACAAAACACTTCAGTTGGGAAAAAAACTGGGGCAGAATGTGGGAGAGGGTAATTGTGTGAGTAAATGGAGGATAGAGATAGATATTCTAGAAGTTAGAAGTGAGCTGTGTGTCCTATCTCTTTCTGCAGCACTTCTCTCACCATTCTGGGATGAGTCCATGTCCACCACACTCTATTTAAACTGCTTGCTCACTCTGTCTGTGCTTGTAGTGGGTATTGTTGGAGTCCACTGTGTAAACACACAGTAATGCATGTAGCAACAGATTGTGCTTCCTGATCCTTCAGCTTTGTTGGGCCACAAACCAGGTCAACAAATGTCTTGATGGACCCAGATGATCAATATGGAAACTGACAATGTAAATTATTCTAAGTAGTCAGAAGGGAGTCCCATCTTCTCTACATGTTTTTGTTCCACTGTGGAGTAGGCTTTTTAAACAAACACTGGTGGTCTAAGAAGTGGGGATCTGGAAGATGATTTCTATAGATGTGAACCACAGGAATGAACAAACTGTTGGAATTTCCTTGTAGAGAGCAGTGTGAATGCTTGTGGCTGTGACTTTTGGCTACCGTGTATACGTTCTGCTTCCTGGTATATGAAGTTGAGTTAATCACTAGCAGACTTACAAGCTGGTCTCAGAACCAGAATTAAGGGTGATTGTTGATGGAGTTCCATTAGCATGCTCTGTCCTGTTCACAGATGAGAGGGTTAGGGTACCTTCTGTAAGTTGCTATCTGGAGAGAAAATTGTTTGATGTACCTGAGGGTGCTCAAGCTCACAGAGAGGCTGAAAGACATGCACACACAGTTATAAATTGTTTTGTGCAGGAGAAATGTTAGAGGCCCTTCAACCTCAGAGATTACAGGATACTGCCTTAGTGTCTTCCTGTTAATAGATCCTGTTGTTGAAATCTCATGGATCTGACCTTAAGCCAGTTTTCATAGATCTCAGTTTTCTAATCTATAGAATGATAGATGAATTAAGGACTCCTGGTGTGACATTGTGGGTTAATGCACCAGACTGCAAAGCTGTTTGAACTTCAAGGTTGGTGGTTCAAGCTCACCAGTTGCTCCTCGGAAACCTTACACAGGATCGCTATGGGTCAGAATCGACTCGGCGGCACTTCACAACAACAACAAGAACAAGGTCCCTTTGAGAGTTCAATAGCTTTATGTGGTCTAGTGGCAGATCCAAGACAAGATACTAGGATCCGGGACTCCAATTCACAGCTCCTCCTTGTGGCATCTCTTACTACTACGATGTTTCAGCAAGGATTTGGACTTTGGAGTCAAAGACCTATGTTGAAAGCCAAGTGATACTAAGTAGCTTTTATCTAGTAGTCTTTAGATTATAGATATATTATTGCTTAATTTCTGAGTCCTTAATCTTTAAAATGAAAATAATGCCTATCTTACTAAGTTACTTTGAAAATAAAAGTGAATTTTTAATAAAATCCTCAGTATAGTACCTAGCCTCTAGCAACCACTCAATTAAACAAGTTGGCTGTTTTTATTGGTAACAGTCGATATTATGATTCACAGTCGCTTCACTTGTGTGGCTTTAGGTTTCCTTTCTGTAAAGTGGAAGGGTTGGACTGGACCAGTATCTCTCAGGCTTTGCTATTCCCAAGGGCAGCAGAGAACACACACACACACACACACACACACACTCAGGTATTTTAGGGGAAGGAACTTGATATATAGCCTGAATAAATTTGCAGAAGCATTTCTTTGAAATCCTGCATTTATTTTTTGAATTGTCTTATATTTGACATTGTCTGCAATGATAAGAATAGTGAGTTTTCTGCTTTCTATTGAGGTAAAAATATACACCAGAATGTATTGATTTAATATACAAAGCCAAATCTTTGAATAAAATTGATGTTCCAGGATGAAGTGACCTCATGTAACCCCAGAGAACACACAGCTGTACACCTTGGCATGGAGATGGGATTGGATTGAGAATAAGGTCCCTACTAGCTCTGACATTCCAGTTTCCAAGGATAAGTGTTCTCCTACACAAAGGACCTGAGATTGGTTTGGACCAAAAAATCCTGAAGGAACCTCAGAGAGGCAGTCTTCCTTACACCCCAACCCCTAGTGGGTGCTGAAGCAGAGCTAGATGTGGTGGAACTATCAAAAGGAAAGACGAGGACACAGCCTCGCCAAGTGAAGAAGCCTTGAGGAGGAGCGGGCTGTGTCTGAGCCTGACTTTTTGGCTCTTGGACTGATAACCCTGACTGGGTTGGGTTGGCAGCCCTCCACCACCTCCAGGTTTGTCCCATGAAACACTAAGCCATTGTTTCTTGTGCACAGCTGGAGGCCATACTGTGAAAGAGCCCTCATATCACTGGAGGGTGGGTAAGGGCAGGGGTGAACTGCTGGTGGTAACATTAGGCTTTCAATGCTTTGTCAAGACATTCTCCTGACAGTTCTGATGCAGCACCAAAGGCTGGGGTTGTGGGTTATATTTGGCCAGAGGTGGGAGGGAAAGGGGAGCCTGGAGAAGAGCAGCAAGCTTCTAGGGAGAACACACATTTCTCACCGGGACTGGGAAGAGATAGTGATCTCTCAGTCTTTGGTGAGAATATCTGTGTGTGGGGGAGAGGCATATCCACTAAGGATGGAGTCAGCCCCCCAGATGTTGATGAGAAATCTTTTTAGGATGCATGATCTTTCCTTCAAGCATGAGGGATTGAAATGAAGTCACCTGTTTGTTTAGGACAAATATAAGGACCTTTTTTGGGCAAAGGATTCAATCCATTAGTCAAATTTGTACCCATCAGATATTGCAATAAAATCTAAAGGAATAGCACCAAATGTGTTATATTGAAATTTTCTTGTTGGGCATGGTAGTTATTATAATAAAAGTTTAAAACATATCTTGATAAGTCCTTCCTGAGCATAGAACCAAATTGAGCAAGGATTTGGAGTTCAGAAAGACTGGATTCTATGTGACCTTAGACAAATTACTAGACCTCTGAGCCTTAAATTTCCCATCAATTAATTGGGGTTAATAATATATCTCAGAATGATGCAGTGGAGTTGAAGTGAGATTTTTATTAGGGAACCATTTAGTAAGTCCTTAGCTAGATGCTAATTTTAAATAAAAAAATAGTTTTGTTCCATCAGTAGATTTTTTTGACAAGAGTTCTAAGTCCACCCAATGGGGGCAACAATCTTTTAAATAAATGATTCTGTGATAACATAATTTCCATAAGCAAAAGAATGAACCTGAACTCATACCTAACACCACATATGAAAACGGACTCAAAATGAATCAAAGACCAAATGTAAGAACTGAAGCTGTAAAACTCTCAAGCTGAAAATAACTGAAGAAAAAGTCAAACCTTGTGTTGCATGCAGCATTGATAGATTTTGTGGGGAAAAGATTGAATGACACAAGAGGCATCAAAAGAAGATGGAAGGAATATGCAGAGTCTCTGTACCACAAAGAATTGTTCAACATTCAACCATTTCAGGAGTTGACATGGGAACAAGAACTGATGGTATTGGTGGAAGAAGTTCAAGCTGCACTGACAAGACTCCAGAAATGGACAGAATACCAAATGAGATGTTTCAACAAATGATACGACCCTGGAAGTGCTCACTTGAATATGTCAAGAAATTTGGAAGACTGCTACCTCTTCAATCAGTTGGAAAAGATCATATTTGTACCCATTGCAAAGAAAGGTGATCCAACAGACTGTGGAAATTATCAAACATTACCATTCATATTACATGCAAGTAAAGTTTTTCTGAAGATAATTTAAAAATGGTTGCTGCAGTACATTGACTGGAAACTACCAGAAATTTAAAATGGATTCAGAAGAGGACTTGGAACAAGATATACCACTGCTGAAGTCAGATGGATCTTGGCTGAAAGCAGAGAATTCCAGAAAAATGTTGACCTGCATTGCATTAACTATGTAAAAACATTTGATTGTATGGATCGTAACAAATGATGGATAACATTGCAAAGAATGGGAACTCCAGAACACTTAATTATGCTCATATGGGACCTGTGTATAGACCAAGAGGCAGTCTTTTGAACAGAACAAGAACATGATTGATTTAAAATCAGGGAAGGTGTGCATCAGGGTTGTTTTATTTCTCCATACTTACTTCATCTGTATGCTGAACAAATAATCCAAGAAGCTGGTCTGTATGAAGAAGAATGCAGCTTAAGGATTGGAGAAAGATTCATTAACAACCTGCGATATGCAGAATGAAACAACATTACTTGCTTGCTGAAATCAAAGAGGAATTGAAGCACTTACTGATGAAGATCAAAGACTACAGTCTTCAGTATAAATTTCAACTTAACATAAAGAAAACAAAAATCATCACAACTGTACCAGTAAGCAAGGATGAATGGAGAAAGGATAAAAGTTGTCAAGGATTACATTTTACTTGGATCCCTAATCAACGCCAATGGAAGCAGCAGTCAAGAAATGAAATGACATATTGCATTGGGTAAATGTGTAGCAGAAAACCTCTTTAAAGTGTTGAAAAAAAAAAAAAAAGCAAAGATGTCACTGTGGGGACTAATGTGTGCCTGACCTGAGCTATAGTATTTTCAGTCACCTCGTATGCAAACAAAAGCTGGGCAATAAATAAAGAAGACCAAAGAAGAGCTGATGCATTTGAATTATGGTGTTGGTGAAGAATATTGAATATACCATGGACTGCCAGAAAAACAAACAAATCTGTCTTGGAAGAAGTACAGCCAGAATGCCCCTTAAAAGTGAGAAACTTCATCTCATGTACTTTGGACATGTTATCAGGAAGGACCAGTTCCTGGAGAAGGACATGATGCTTGGTAAAGTAGAGGGTCAATGAAAAGAGGTAGAACCTCAATGAGATGGACGGACACATTGGCTGCAATAATGGACTCAAACATAGCAATGATTATGAGGATGATGCAGAACCAGGCAGTGTTTCATTCTGTTGTATTTAGGATTGCTGTGAGTTGGAACTGACTTGATAGCACGTACAATAGCAATGCTTTAGGACCTAGTTTTTAGCAATGGATTGTTAGATATGAAAACAAAAGCAGCAAAAAGTCAACATAGATAAATGAGACCTCATCAAAGGGCTTTATCAAAAAAGTGAAGAGAAAACCTACAGATTGTGAGAAACCTTTTGGGCTTGGTATGGTGCTATGGAATAAAGCACTGAACCGCAAGGTCGGTTTAAAACACAAGATCAGCTGTTCAAACTCACCAGTTGCTCCTTGGAAACCCTATACAGGGTTGCTATGAGTCGGAACTTAGTTGATGGCACTTAACAACAACCACAACCACACTTCAGGTAAGATTTAATATCCACTACATGTAAAGAACTCATATAACTTACAACAATAAGATAAACAACCTCAACAAAAATGAGCAAAGGATAAGTTGAATAGATACGTATTTAAAGAAGAAATACAACTGACCAATGTTGATGTTGTTGGTAAATGCTGTCAAGTTAGTTCTGACTCATAGGGACCCTGTTTAGGGTTTCCAAGGAGAGACTGGTGGGTTTGAACTGCCGACCTTGAGGTTCGAAATCCAGTGATTATCTTACAGAGTCACACTAGTACTCCAAATGGCCAATAAGCACATAAAATAATAATAAGCTCAACTTTATTAGTTATTTGTTGTGTGCCCACAAGTTGATTTGAACTTACAGTGACCCTGTAGGACAGAGTAGAACTGCAGCCATAGGATTTCATAAGCTGTAATCTTTATGGAAAGGAGCTCTGGTAGCATAGTGGCTACAAATCGGGCTGCGAATCTTAAGGTCAGCAGTTCAAAACTACCAGCTGTTCCGCGAGAGAAAGGTGAGGTTTTCTGCTCCCATCAAGACTTACAGCATCAGAAACCTTGTACAAGGTTGCTATGGGTCGGAACCGACTCGACGGTACTTAACAACAACAACAATCTTTACGGAAGCAGATAACCAAGTATTTTATAATGTGGAGCCACTGGTAGGTGCGAACTACCTTTTTAAAAAGTGTTTTATTGTGAATTATATGATAGTTTACATGGGAGAACTTTAGTTTTACATTCATTCCATCGCATATCATCTCACTGCCATGGTTCCAATCCCCTCCATGCATCATCAACCACCCAAAGGGTATATCCCAGAAACCCACCCCCTACACTTCCCCTTCCTCCCCCCAGTTTTCG
>NW_006408648.1:3059742-3061179 GCF_000296735.1 Chrysochloris asiatica | reverse complement strand
CCACTGACTCTGGGCCCAAGAGTCCCCAGGCCTCTTCACACTGCTTGCCAACCAGGTCCCCAACTGGATCCACAGAAGTCCACTGAACATTGTAGGGCTTAGCCTGCCGCTTCATTGCTGCTTTTACGGCACTTCCCCTCATCGGTGATGTGTGTGGTCACCAATCAGAGTGTGCATTTCCATTGAGTCTTAGTCTTGGAAGGGGGTTTGAGTTGAGAGGACCTGGACCGTTGCCTTGATGTTTCCTAGGGAAGTGATTTGTTTGTTCTTGTGTGAACTATCTTTTGATTAGCAGCCAAGCATTTGCACTAACAGGGCTCCTCTTCATTAATCATTAGGAAATGCAGATAAAAACCACAATGAGGCATCACTTCGCACTCACTAGGATGGCTGTGATTTTTTTTTTTTTTTAATGGAGAACAGGTGTTGGCAATAATATGGAGACAATGAAACTCTTATCCATTATTGGTGAGTTGTAAAGTTAAATAGAATTGCTGTATGGTCTAGCAATCCAGCTACTCAGTTTGTTAAGGTATATACTCAAAATAATTTAAAGCAGGAATAGGAACAGATGTGTACACCATTCACAATAGACAAAAGTTGGAAGCTGCCTAAATGTCCATCAACAGATGCATGGATAAACAAAATGTGGTATATCTATCTATACAATGAAATACTACTCAGCCAGGATGAGAAGTGAAATGGATACATGGACAAATCTTGAAAACATTATACTGAATAAAGTCAATCACAAAAGGACAAATAGTATATGGCCCAACTTATATGAAATACCTAAAGTAGACAAGTATATAGAGACCCAAGTTTATTAGGGATTACCAGGGACAGGAGCAAGGGAGAAGGAAGACTTAGTGCTTGGGGAACACTGAGCTTCTGTTAAAGGTGATGGGAAATTTGGGGAATGGATTAGGTGGATGGTTGAATAACATGATGAATGCAGTTGAACTGTATTCTTCTAATTGAACTGTGAGTTGTTGAAATATCAAATGTTTGTGAAGATTGTTGAAATATCAAATGTTTTCCTATATGTATACTTACCATACACACACAAAATCATTTCTGTATTCCATCCTCCCACAACCTAATCTCAATCAAGTAAATAACTATATTTCCCAAGACTCCTCTTGTTGATATCAGATTAGTTTCGTAGCTCTTATATACATGTTAGAGTCCTGGTATGGCACTGTAGGATAAGCACTGGACTACAAGGTCAGTTTGAACCACAAAGTCGGCTGTTCAAACTCACCAGCTGCTCCTTGGATAGCATACAAAAGGTCAAAATCTTGATTGTGTCAAAATCTTGATTGCGTGTGTGATCAATTTCAGATTGAAGAAGTTGATAGAATTCTTTTATTTCATCCTCTCTGGTGGTTGGTGCATAAATTTGAATAATAGTGGTATTAACTAGGCTTTCTGGTG
>NW_006408648.1:3054590-3058995 GCF_000296735.1 Chrysochloris asiatica | reverse complement strand
TATTTCATCTCTCATACTTAGGACATATTGTCAGGAGGGACCAGTCACTCACTGAAGAAGGATATCATGTTTGGTAAGGTGGAGGGTCAGAGAAAAAAAAGGAAGACCCCCAATGAGATGGATTGACCAAGTGGCAGCATCGATGGACACAAGCGTGGCAAAAGTAGTGAGGTTGGTCCAGGATTGGGCATTGTTTTGTTCGGTTATGCATAAGGTCGGTATGAGTTGGTACTGACTCAGTGGCACCTAACAACAGCAACAATGAGTCAGAACCGATTCGATGTCACTTAACAACAACATATACATGTTATCCCTCCACCCTCACCCCTGAAATCAGCTCTATACTAAAGGTATAGATTATCATGGTCTATTCTCCATGCCTTGCAAACTTCAGAGAGCCCTACCCCAACTTTGAAGATACATCAGTCCACTCTGATCTCCAGTTTCTTTATTTGTAAAATTAAGGTGTTGGACTATATGACTTGGGTTTCCTTCTGGCACTGGTATTTTTGGAATTCATCTATATTCTAGTGAGCTAGTGGTAAGTAAAGATGTCTTTTTGTTGACTAATGTGACCCCACCCAAGCCATTTTTAATCTCCTCATAAGCAAGGAAGAATTGTACTGTGAAAAAGAAAGAATTGATGCCTTTAAACTCTGGTGTTTGTGAAGACTATTGAATATACTTCGGACTGCCAAAAGAACAAACAAATCAGTCTTAAGAAACACAATCAGAATGTTCCTTAGAAGCCAGGGTGGTGAAACTTTGACATAATTACTTTGGACACATCATCAGGAAAGACCAACTGCTAGAAATGGATATTATGTTTGGTAACATAGTGGGCCAGTGAATTTAATTGAGAATCATGAGCTTGGTGCTGGATTGGGCAGTGTTTTGTTCTGCTATGTATAAGGTTACCACGAGGCACAGCAGTCTCAACAGCAACTAACAACAGCGCCAAAGGTAAAGCAGAATTTGAGAACGTGAGAGCAATGCATGTTGTCTAGCTAGTTACAAGTAATTCACAAAAATAGACCCAAGAGCATGGATTAGTAATCTACTTTGTGATAGATATGACAATATTTGCTATAACATTTAAAGGAATTAGAACATCCAAGAAAATGTGAAACGTCTGCTTCTTCATTATAATTGACTATTTTCATATTACTTAAGTGTTTGCTATCATTATAAATTACTTTGCATATTGCAGTTATAATGAACTGAATATTCCTAGTATCTACTTGAAGTTGCCTCTAATGCTTATTG
Source organism: Chrysochloris asiatica (assembly GCF_000296735.1). Classification (NCBI taxonomy): domain Eukaryota; kingdom Metazoa; phylum Chordata; class Mammalia; order Afrosoricida; family Chrysochloridae; genus Chrysochloris; species Chrysochloris asiatica. The sequence continues at coordinate 3,057,729 of NW_006408648.1, read as the reverse complement.
TTGTTGTTTTCTTGTTGTTGTGAAGTGCTGTCGAGTCGGTTCCGACCTATAGCGATCCTGTATTGGGTTTCCAAGAAGCACTTGTTGAGCTTGAACTGTCAACTTGCAGTTCAAACGGCTTTGCAGTCTGGTGCATTAACCCACAGCGCCACACCAGAACATTGTTGTTGTTTGGTGATATCAAATCAGTTCTGACTCAGCGAGACCCTGTGCACAAGAGACTGAAACAATTCCTGGTCATATCCCATTCTTACCAGTGTTGTTGTTATGTTGGAGCCCATTGTTGCAACCACTGTGTCAATCCATTTCATTGGAGGTCTTCCTCTATTTTACAGATCCGCCACTTTACCAAGTGCATGAGTAATTTATCTTAGAAAGATCAGCACAAGACTGATCCCGAGGAGTTAGAGGTTAAAGATACCCCAGCTGTTATAATACGGGACATGTTATAATATCACTCCATAATCCTTAATATCAATCACCACTTCTCCCTTCCCTCAAACCCCAGAATTCTGCAACATACTCCAATGGGTTAGAAAACTCACAATTGTCACAAGAAATGACTCAAGCAGTTATGGAAGCTGGCAAGTCCCAAATCCATAGTTCAGAGATGGGTCTGGAAAACTCTTCTTACTTACAGAGTCTCTGGAGCTGAGGAACCCAGCAGGTCAGACATTGATGCACGAGTCTGCAGGAGCTGGTGAATCAGGCCAGATGATAGACAGAAAATCTCACAAACTGGAGATCAGACTTAATAAGCCAGATGCAAGATCCGGGGCAAAACAGCTAACTTGTCCAAAGTAGTATATATTGGAGTCAGTATATGCCCCCAAGGAAAACGAAGGATGGTGATTTGAATGAAACCCTCTAGTAAGGTGGGGGGCATCTCTAATCCTTTGTTGTTGTTGTTAAGGGCTGTCTCGTTGGTTCCAACTCATAGTGAACCTGTACAGGGTTTCCAGAGAGTGGCTGGTGAGTTTGAACTGCCGACCTTGTGGTTCAAACTAACCATAGGTCACAGTGCTTTATCCTACAGCCCCATACCAGGACTCCCTTAATTCTTAGTTCCACTGTAATCTCTGTTCCTTAGCCCTACCTTTATCTTTACTCCTCAGCAACCCATAGCAAAATGGATCCATAATGACAGGCATAGAGGCTAGAATTTATAATATATCACAAAATGGAGAAATCTGGCTAGAAAGGCCATGACAAATAATTACCAAGGATGGTGTCTTCCTCCAAAGACAAACATATCCACATTATGAAAGACAAAGTCTCACCATTCTTGCTTCTAAGTAGCATTCTGACTGAACTTCTTCCAAGACAGCATTGTACTTCAAGAGACTAGTGTGAGTCAAAAATTATCTGTTCTCTGACTGTAGAATTTGTTTTAATCAACTTTTAGAAGACAAATGCATCATGTTTTGACATAATCTCCTTGCTTTTCAAAATACTTTGTCCATCTGTCAACAAGCTTTTAGATTCCCATATTTAAAAAAAAATGTTTTAGGCTGAGCTGTGAGCCACAAATGCACCACTGTCTTCACTTCTTTATCAGAGGTGAATCTTTGCCTTCTAAGGGGTGCTCTCATGGCACTGTACAAGTGAAAGTCCAATATAACAAGATCAGAATTATAGGGAGGATGCTTTAACACCTCAAAATGAAGTTTTTGCAGAGTATCAACAATGTGGGCAGAGGTGTGTGGACGTGCATTGTCATGCAATATCACAGTGCTCTTGGATAGCTGTCCTCTCCTGTTTAATCCCAAATTTAGGCTTCAGCTCTTCAGTAAGCCTCTTACTGTAATGAGCACTGTTGATTGTTAAACCTTTTTCCAGATAGTTATCCAATACTGGCCCTTGAGAATCCCAGAAAACTGTAAGCATCAATTTTTCAGCTGATGGTTGACTTTTGAATGTTTTCTTGGTTGTTGATTGAGGATGTTTCCATTCCAAACTCTGCCTTTTACTCTCAGGCTCGTCGTGATGAATCCAGGTCTCGCCACTGGTAATGACTTTTTTAAAAGAAACTTATACTGTCCTTCAAGTATTGATCCAAAAATTGTTTGCAGATGTCTAAATGCTTCTGTTTATGCTCTTCCGTGAGTTGTTTTGATACCCATCTCACACATACATTTTGAAACCCAAGTCTTTCATGAATTATTTCATAGACAGAGCTATAGCTGATTTGCAAATTATTTGCCAGATAGTTTACAGACACTCGTCTATTCAAAACAGTCATTTCATGTGCACATTCAATGTTGTCATCAGTTGTAGACATGGTTGGATATCCACAGAATGTGGATAAGTTTTGACTCACCCTTGTAAATCTTGAAATGCTCTTTTTGACGATGAATGTGTTTCCATTCCTCTTCAATTTATCATTCCTAGCATATTAAATTATATCGTTGTCTGATTCAAAATGGTCAATAACGGTCCACTTCAATATTCTAATACCTAGGATATTGATCTTAGGCATTTTAATTTCCTGTTTGATGACTTTCAGTTTTCCTAAATTCATATTACGTACATTCCACATTCTGATTATTATTTATTTATTTTTGGCAGCTGTACATTCCAAATTCTAATTTTTTTCCCCCCATTTTGAGTTGTGCCTCCATCAACAAATGACGTTTAAGTCCATTCACGTCACTTAGGTCAACTCTACTTTGAGGAAACAGCTCTTCCCAAGTTGTATTTTGAGTGCTTTCCAATCTGAGGGACTCATCTTCTGGCATCATATCAGACAATGTTCTACTGCTATTCACAAGGGTTTCAATGTCTAACTATACAGAAGTGCTCTCACTTTCCTTCTTCCTAATCTTAGTCTTAGGCACAACTCAAAATGAAGAGAAACAGCTGTAAACGTCCATTGAAAATCGGAACATTAAATGTACGAAGTATGAATCTGGGAAAATTGGAAGTTGTCAAAAATGAAATGGAACACATAAACATGGATATCTTAGGCATTCGTGACCTGAAATGGACTGGTATTGGCCGTTTTGAATCTGAAAACCACATGGTTTACTATGCCGGAAATGACAAATTGAAGTGGAATTGTGTTGCATTCATTGTCAAAAAGAACATACCCAGATCAGTCATGAGGTACAACACTGTCTGTGATAGGATAATATCCATG
>NW_006408648.1:3038689-3050815 GCF_000296735.1 Chrysochloris asiatica | reverse complement strand
TCTGGAAGCTCCTCTGAGACCTGACCACCATGGGTGACCTTGCTTTAAAATTGTGTGTTGCTATGATGCACAGCCTCCAGCATCATCGCAACACACAAGTCACTACAGTACTGAAAACTGACAGATGAGTGGTGGCTGATCCCATTACCATGCTATGAAGCTGGTAATTAAATCCCAATTTTAGAGATGCAGAAATTGAGGCTCAGAGCAATTGAAGTAAATTTCCTAAGGCTGTCCCACTTCTAAACGGCAAAAGTCGAATTCAAGTCCAGGCATGTGTGACTACAAAGCTTGCCATGTGATCCCTCTATTGAAGGTCATGATCTGCAACCACCATCTAGCTTCCTCTTGGGTTGTAGCTTGATTGCTAAGACTGATGGTTGCTCCAGTTATGTTTATGAAAACCCAACTGGGATTAGCATCTTCCCTCTTCCGGTACGTTGGAGACACCAGTCTCTGCTGTCTATTCATTCCCCTCTTTTTGTGCATCTTCCTCTTCTCTCAGGACTAACCAAGGGTGGAAGGCAAACAAGGAATTGGTAACACTTTTTTCCAGGCCTTGGGCTTCATGCCAGAGGAGGCAGACTGTGTTGATGGAAGTAATTAGAAAACAACTGCCAACTCATGTCTTAAATCCCAGAGCAGTGAAGTTGATAAGTCAGGCTGGCTCACGCTAAGTTTTCCTCTATTGTGTCTCATGGGAAAGATTTGGAAAAGAAGGCAGCCCAGTAAGAGAAGCTTAAGTCAGCCTCCAGACTTGGTAGAGACAGATGGGCAGCTGCCGAGGGTCCAGCAGTTGCTTTGGAAGACCTATTGCTGGTGATGATCTTCAAACACAGCCTTCCCTCTTATCTGCTGGGTCTTGCTGTTCACAGTGTTTCCCTGCTGCCCCTCTTCTTTGAGACACAATTTCAGCTGAATGTTTGAGATTCTCACATGAAATGACAGGGACTCACACAAAAGGGTCCTCCTTGTTCATTTCCCTCAAAGCAGACAAGGTTTAGTCTAGTCACAGAGCTAATATTTTCTCAGGAGCAACAACTCATGGGTTTGACATCTCCCCTAGGCCTTGTGGAGAGGAGCAGGGACCCAGTTCAGCAGGCAGGCCTGGGTGAGTGCTGCCCACAGCTCACATGGGTCTGTATATTCCAAGTCGAAGGCTTCTTGAGCATAATGTTTTCTGGGCCTGTTCCTTTAGATAATCTCCAAGGGGCCAGCTCCCTGTAGAAAGCAGAGTGGAGCATGTTTTTCAGGACCAGACCAGGCTGGAGCTAGAGAACCTGCCCAGAGTGCCCGCTAGAGAGTGACGTGGTCAGCAGAATCACAGACTTTAGTTTCTTCTGAGCCTTCTTTTCCATAGTAGGCTTTCGTTGATGTTGTTGTCAGCTGCAGCTCACAGTGACTGTGTATGCACAACGGAATGAAACACTGCAGTGTCTTCATGATCCATCACTGATATGCTCAAGTGCACTGTTGTAACCACTGTGTACTTTGAGCGCCTTCCAACCCAGGGGCTCATATTCCAGCACCATATTTGACAGTATTCTGTTGTGATCCATAAGGTTTTCATTGGCTAATTTTTGCACCTAGATCACCAGACCTTTCTTCCTTTCTTCCAACCTTATTCTGGAAGTTCTGTTGAAACCAGCCCCTCATGGGTGACCCTCTGGTATTTGAAATACCAGTGGCATAACTTCCAGCATCACAGCAACATATAAACCACCACAGTAGAACAAATTGACAGAGATGTGATGGGACTTTCTTAGACTTCTCTAATAACCATTATTGGAGGAGAAGAACAGGGTAGACTCATGCCCCTTTCTGGCCCTCCCCTATAGTGTGCCCCAATCCATCACCTTTCCCTCTCACCTGCCCCTGCTCGCCTTCACAAGATTTTGGTTTAAAATAATTCAAATGACTAAATATTGATTGAAGAAAGTGGTAGGAAGAAAAAGAATATAATGCATTTATTTACTTTACAAGTGAATGATATTCCCCAGGCCCCTTCCCCATTAATTCTCTTGTTAATATTTGCCATTAAGTTAAGAGATTGAATGCAGTAAGTCACTTAAAGGGAGTCCTGGTGTGGTACTGTAGGATCAGCACTGGACTGCTAACTACAAGGTCAGTGGTTCAAACCCACTAGCTGCTCCTCAGAAACTCTATACAGAGTCAATATGACTCAGAACCGACTCAACAGCACTTAACAACAACAACAAGTCACTGAAGGCACTTAGTACAATGTCGGGCACATAGTAAATACTTAGTAAACAGTTATTGTTGTAATTAGGTGCCATCGAGTGGGTACTGGCTCATAGCAACCCCACAACAGAACAGAACACTGTCATGGCCTTCACTACCTCACAGTTGTTGCTACGTTTGAGTCAGTGGCTGCTGCCACTGCTCCAGTCCATCTCGTTGGGCGTCTTCCTCTTTTTCTCTGACCCATCACTATAGCAAACATGATATCCTTCTCCAGTGACTGGTCCCTCCTGACAATATGTCCAAAGTATGAGAGACGAAGTCTAGCCATCCTAGCTTCTAAGGAGTACTCTGGCTGTACTTCTTCCAACACAGATTGGTTTGTTCTTTTGGCAGTACTTTTACTATTCTTCTCCAACACCATAACTTACATGCATCAGTTCTTCTATGGTCTTCCTTATTCACTGTCCAATTTTCACATGTATATGAGGTTACTGAAAATACCATGGCTTGGGTCAGGCACACCTTAGTCCTCAAACTGACATCTTTGTTCTTGAACACTTCAAAGAGGTCTCGTGCAGCAGATTTGCCTAATGCAGTGCATCATTTGATTTCTTGAATGTTCCTTCCATGATTGTTTATGATCGATCCAAGTTAAATAAAGTCTTTGACAATTTCAATCTTTTCTCCATTTATATGGATGTTGTTCATTGATCCAGTGGTAAGGATTTTTGTTTTCTTTTTATCGAGGTGCAGCCCATATCAAAGGCCTTTTATCATCATCAGTAAGTAAGTATCTTAAGTCCTCTTTACTTTCAACAAGCAAAGTTGTATCATCTGCATACCACAGATTGTTAATGACTCTTCCTCATATCCTAATGCCATGTTTTCTTCATATTATCCAGCTTCTCAGATTTGCTCAGGATGCAGATTGAATAAGTATGGTGAAAGAATACAACCCTGGCACACATCTTTCCTAATTTTAAACAATTTGGTGTTCCCTTGTTCTGTTTGAACAACTGCTTCTTAGTCTACATACAGGTTCCTCATGAACACAATTAAATGTTCCAGAATACGTCTCCACAATATTGATCATAGCTTGTCATGATCCACACTATCAAAAGCCTTTGCATAGTCAATAAAGCACAGGTAAACATCTTTCTGGTATTCTCTGCTTTCAACCAAGATCCATCTGACATCAGCGATGATATCCCTCATTCCATGCCCTCTTCTGAATCCAGTTTCAATGTTTAGAAGTTCTCTGTAAATGTATGGTTGCCGCTGTTTTTGTATTACCTTTAGTAAAACTTTACTTGCATGTGATACTAATGATATTGTCAGATGATTTCTGCATTCCATTGTTTCACCTCTCTTTGGACGAGCACAAATATGTATCTCTTCCAGTCAGTTGGCCAGGTAGTTGTCTTCCAAATTTCTTGGCATTGATGAGTGAGTGCCTCCAGTGCCACATCAGTCTGTTGAAAAATTTCAATTTGTATCTCATCTATTCCTGGTGCCTTGTTCTTTGCCAGTGACTTCAATGCACCTTGGACTTCTTCCTTGAGGATCATTGACTCTTAATCATATGCTTGATCATATGCTTGATCATATGCTACCTCTTGAAATGGTTGAACATTAACCATTTCTTTTTGGTACAGTGACTCTGTATATTCCTTCCATCTTTTTTTGATGCTTTCTGCATCATTCAATATTTTGCCCATAGAATTCCTCAATACCACAAATCGAGGTTTGATTTTTTTTTTTTTTTTTTCTTCAGTTCCCTTAGTTTGAGAAATGCTGAGCATGTCTTCTCTTTTGATTTTCTAACTCTAGGTCTTTGCACATTTCATTATAATATTTGTTTTTGTCTTCTCTAGCTGGCCTTTGAAATTTTCTGTTCAGCATTTGTACTGCTTCCCGTCTTCCATTTGCTTTAGCATCTTTATGCTGGAGAGCAAGTTACAGAGTCTCTTCTGAAATCCAATTTGATCTTTTCCTTCTTTGCAGTCTTCTTAATGACCTTTTACTTTCTTCCTGTATGATGTTCTTGATGCCATTCCTCAACTTCTCTGGTCTTTGTTGTTTAGTGTCTACTGCATCAAATCTGTTCTTCAGATGTTCTCTAAAATTCATATGTGATATATTTAAGGTCATATTCTGGCTCTTGTGAACTTGTTTTAATTTTCTTCAGCTTCAGCCTGAATTTGCATTTGAGCAATTGATGGTCTATTCAACACTCTGCCCCTGGCCTTTTTTTTTTTTTTTGTCTGATGATCTGGAGCTTTTCCATCATTTCTTTCCACAGATGTAGTTAATTTGATTTCTGTGTAATCTATTAGGTGAGGTCCATGTGGGATAGTTGTCTTTTAGGTTGTTTAAAAATTTATTTGCTCTGATGACATCATTGGTCTTGCAAAATTCTGTCATGTGATCCCCGGTATGGTTCCTATCACCAAAGCCATATTTTCTCACTACCAATTCTTCCTCTTTGTTTCTAATCCTTTGTTCCTCTTTACATTCCAATCACTAATAATTATCAATACATCTTGACTGCATGTTTGATCAATTTTAGACTGAAGAAGTTGGTAGAATTCAATTTTGTCGTCACTGACTTTAGCGATTGGTGCATAAATTTGAATAACAGTGCTATTAACTGGTCTTCCTTATAGATGTATGGATATTATCTTATCACAGACAACGTTGTACCTCATGACTGATCTTTATATGTTCTTTTTGATGATGAATGCGACTCCATTCTTCTTCAATTTGTCATTCCTGGCTTGGTAAAGCATGTGATTGTCAGATTCAAAAGGGTCCATTTCAGTCCATTTCAACTCACTAATGCCCAGGATATTGATGTTTATGTGTTCCATTTCATTTTTGACAATTTTCCTAGATTCATACTTTATACATTTTTTGTTCTGATTATTAATGGATGTTTACAGCAGCTTCTCTTCATTTTGAGTTGTGCCCCATCAATAAATGAAGGTCCTGAGGGCTTTACTTCATTTGCATCATCTTGGTCAACTCTACTTTGAGGAGGCAGCTCCTCCCCAGTCCCATTTTGAGTGCCTTCCAACCTGAAGGGTTCATCTTCTGGCACTGTATCTGACAGTATTCTGGTGCTTTTCATCATGTTTCAATATTCAGTATTGTGGTGGTGATAGTGTTCCACTGCCATTCATACGTTTTTTAGTGATTAAATATTCAGGGTAGTCTGTCTGTCCTTTTTCTTAGTCTGTCTTAGTCTGGAAGCCCATCTGAAACCTGTTCACTTTGGGTGACCCTGCTGATATTTAAAATACTCAAAGCATAGCTTCCAGAATCACAGAAACACAAAAGCCACCACAGTGCAACAATCTGACAGATGAGTGGTGGCAGTGGCATTGGAGGAGTTAGGGTATCTAACACTGGCCCAGTCTGTGCTGGGTCTTACAGGTATGCCTCAAGGACCAGGTACCACTGCCTGATTTAGCTGCTGGCCCTGTGAAGCCCAGTTTGTTGGGTCTTAAACAAAGCTCTTCTTCTGGTGGGGTAGACTCCACCTTTCTAATGGTGTCCCATAGCCTCTTGTTCCTGCTCTGGGCTTGGGTCGCCTCATGGCACTGCTACATGCAGTGTGCCCAGTGGAAAAGACCGTGGTAGTCCTAGTGAGAATGGTGACCAGGGCTGGATGGTGTCAGAAAGAGCATTAGGCCATCTAGAGAAAGAGGACCAGAGGAGGAAGTGACTTTCCTAAAGTCACACAGGTGGTGTGCTAGAGCCATGGTGAGCCCTGGATTCTCTCCTGTGCTAGTTCACCCTCCCTTGCCTGCTGCTGCCTTGGCCAAGGCTGCTTTTTTCCCCCTCCAAGCTTCTGAGAGAAATAATAATCACAACAGCCACATTACCAATTGCAGCCTTTGCATATTGAGCATCTATCTATTCTGTATGGGAGGCTGGAAGAGGCTGCTTTTCATACATTCATAATAACTCTGCATGGTTGTTTGTTGTTGTGTGTCGTGTGCCATTGAATTGTTTCCAACTCATAGCAACCCTGTATAGGGTTTCCGAGAGTACCTGGTGTGTTTGAACTGCCAACCTAAGTCCAATGATTATCCTACAGCGTCGCACCAGGGCCCCTTTGTTGTTTAGTGCTGTCAAGTCGGTTCCAACTCCAACAGGCAGCTGGTGAATTTGCGCCTCTGACCTTGAGGTTTAAAGTCCAGTGCTTATCCTACAACGTCATCTCAGGACCCCTTTAGGTGGGTATTAACAAACATGTCTGTTGCCATGGAGACCATTTGAACTCATATCGACCCTATAGGACAGAGTAGGACTGCCTGTAACAAAGACTCCAATCAGTACAGAAGCAGACCGCCACATCTTTCTCCCATGGAGTGAACTGTGCTTTGGGGCTGTTGACTTTTCAGTTGTCAATCACACACTTTAACTCTGTGCCACCCATTTTACAGATAAGCAAACTAAGATTCTAAGAGATTGTCACTTGCCTAAGATTACACAGTTAAGACCTTTTTAAAGTGTTAAAGAGCAAAGATGTCAGCTTGAGGACTAAGGTGCGCCTGACCCAAGCCTTGGTATTTTCAATTACCTCATATGCATGCGAAAGCTGGACAATGAATAAGGAAGACCATAGAAGAATTGATACTTTTGAGTTAAGGTGTTGGAGGAGAATATTGAAAGTGCCATGGGCTGCCAAAAGAACAAACAGATCTATGTTTGAAGAGGTGCAGCCTCTTGGAGGCCAGGATGGCCAAACTTCATCTCTCATACTTCAGACATATTGTCAGGAGGTACCAGTTGCTGGAGAGGGATATCAGGTTTGATAGGGTGGAGGGTCAGAGAAAAAAGGAGATGGATTTACGAAGTGGCAGCATCAATGGGCTCAAGCGTGGTAACAATTGTGAGGTTGGCCCAGGACAAGGCAGTGTTTCGTTCTATTGTACATAAGGTTGCTATGAGTCAGTACCGACTCGATGGCACCTAACAACAACAACACAATTAAAGTACCTTTTGTCTAGTTGATTCTGACTCCTAGCAACCGTACAGGATGAACTAGAGCTGTTCCAGGTTTCCAAGGCTGTAATCTTGATGGGAGCAGACTGCCACTTCTTTCTCCTGAGGAGCAGATAGTTAATTCAGATTTTCAACTTTTTGGTTTGCAGCTGAGCGCTCAATCATTGCACCACTAGGTTTCCTTTAGTTTCACAATTTGTCGGACTGAGTCAGTTTGTTTCCAACCTGCAGGGTGTCCTGGGGATGGAAGGTGTGAATTCAGTTCCTGTTTCCGGAGTTGATTTCCTGTGCTCCAGTGAACTGGGTCTACCCCTGAGTCCTCACAGTACTATCTCATAGGGTTCAAAAAACGGGAAATAATTGGTTTCATTTAGCAGAATAGAGGGAGAAGATGAGATACTTGAGAAGGGGATGGTGGTGGTGGGAGTTGAATAAACATGTCCAAGCTTCCACAGGGTGATACCTGATTACGAAGAGTGAGTTTCAGGATTGTTGCTAGATTGTGATATGAATGTGCATTTTGCTGATTTAGCTATTTATAGTTTTTCTGACTCTGGTTTTGATTTCGTTTTTGCACGTGACTTTTATTTCAGGAAAACTTCTCTCAGCCCGTTCTCATTATATCCCAAATTATGCCAGAATCCTGGCAGGAATATAGCAGTTCCAAGAGACCAGGCCTCATGCGCGTTTTCACTGTGTGTGCAGTTAGGTGTGTTTATTTGATTTTATCTGTATATGTATGTGTTGTGTTCCCCTTTAAATTTTTTTTTTTTTAAATAACTCAGCCAAAGTGTGGGCACTCCGGGCTGTGTGTTGCTGAGTAGCTGTCCTCCTCCTACCGTGGTCCGCTGCTCTGATCACGTGGCCTGGCTGACGTGGGCAGCTCTTCTGCCTGCAGAAGTCCAACTACTCCTTCAATGTGTTTTCCCAGAGGAAAAGTGCAGGAAGCTATGCAGGGGGAAAGGCCCTGTGGGTAACAGAGTGCACTGGCTTTGTATGTTTTCTCCTGGGAACTCAGAGATGCCAGCAGGAAACCCGGAGAGTGTACCCAGGGCATGGCATTATTATACCCATTTCATGGACAAGAAGACTGAGAAGAAGAGAGCACCCAGAGTTACATACCAGGTTTACCCTAAAGGAAGAGACATTTTCATTGTTGTGACCTGTTGATTTATTTTTGTTCTTCCCCTGTATTCTCTCTTTCCATCCACAAAATGCTGCATACAACAAAATAGAGTGGTGTGACAGTCTGGAAGTGACTTTTTGTATTTCCTAACCCATATTCCTATTCAGTTATCCATTCCACAAGTATTTATTGAGAATTTATTGTGTGTTCATTAATACTTTAGGTGTTGGGAATATTTTTTGTTGTTGTTAAGTGCTGTCACATTGGTAGTGATTCATAGCCACCCTGTATAAGGTTTCCAAGGAGTGTTTGGTGAGTTTGAACCACAAACCTTGTGGTTTGCACTTTGAAGTTGAGTACTTATCCTACAGTGCCACGGCAGGAGAAACAGTAGTGAAAAATACACAGGCTGGAACAAAACATACCTGGTGGAGGAATCAGTTGTTAATCAAATAACCTACAATTACACAACTGCCTACTATCATATGTGGCATGAAGAAAACATGAAGCATTTAGTGATAACTCCTAGCATGGAATTCTGGGATAATCCCAATGGGGCAAAAGTCTTTGTTCAGTGTTTCCAGTCAGCCAATTGTTTTGATTTGGGTTTTCAAGATCAAGTATGGGAAGTAAGATTGCTTTCATGTAAACTTCCCCTCTAGCTCCAGTCCATTTTGCTGATCTTTCAGGGTTGTAGTTAAGCTCCAAGAGGCCAGTCATCGTTTTAGCTGTTCCTATATACTTAATGTCACCCACAGATTTTATGGATATATCTTCCAGGTTTTGGTCCAAATTATGGTCCTTGGTTCTGGACAATTCAAAGTGACTTTCCAGTCTTATTGCCCGTTATCAGAGACCTCTAAGAATGCTGAGATCTGGGCTTGCTGCATTCTACAGTGGTGTACAGCATTGTTTTCTGGATTCATTCATTCCTTTGTTGTTGTATGCCATTGAGTCAGTTCTGACTCATAGCGACCCTGTATAATGTTTCCAAAGAGTGGCTGGTGAGTTTGAAATACCGACCTTACATTTCAAACCAACCTTGTATGCTTATCCTATGGCACCAAACCAGGACTGCAATAGGTATCATATTAAAAGTCTTCAAGATCCTGGGTGTGTATTCAGTCATCATCATGGATTTCATTGACTTACAGGTATCCTCTTCATAAGCTATCTCTCTTAGGCTTCAAAGATCTCTGGTCCATATTTGTTCAACCCTTCTCTTATTTATTTATTTTTGAAATTTTTATTGTGAATTGAGTAATAGTTTACATGGGAGAGCATCATCAGCCTTACATTCATCCTATCATATTTCGTTTCACTGCAATGATTACAATCCCTTCCATGCATCATCATTCAATAGCATTTGCTTTCAGTCCCTCTGTTTTTTGGTGTTTTGTGTGTGTGTTGTTTTTTTATTTTTTTATGTACACTGAAGCACTCAGGAATATATAGCCATTCAAACAACCAAAGAGTATACCCTGTACACCAGCCTTCTGGCCACCAGCACACAGCCCCTCTCCCTGCTTGAGCCTAGTGTCCCTAGCCGCTCCATCTCTCCGCATCACTGTTTCTCTGGATAGGGTCCCGCACTCCGTTCTTCTTCTTTGATAATCCCAGGGTCTTCCGCTCCTGGACTGAAAGATCAACCACTCCCCTCCTTTTGTTACAGAATGTCTACCTTTACATTTGTAACACTCATAGTCAGTCTTGATAGCAATTTTCACTATTGAACTACAAGAGTCTTATCTCCGTCTCCTTTCACCAGTCTCATCTAGACAGTTTGGAAACCACTCAGTGGAGATTCTACCTTTCCCCACACCCTCTGAAACTAGGCTCTCTCTTGAAAATTTGTAAGCCAGTTAGTCACTTCTTGCCTTTGTTGTCTCTCCTCCCCCCCCCCCCCCCATTTCTTAAGTTGTCCATCCCTATCAACCCTGTGTACAGAAGGGGTGGGAATGATCCTCGCTGTAATGATTCATTCCTTCTTTTAAGCTACTACATCCACAAGTATAGGTCAAGTTCATAAAATTGTAGCGGATTACACTTTTTTCCCTCTTCTTCTTCTACTCAACTTCTTTCACCCAGCCATTGAAGCTAGGTCAAATGGGTGTTATTTGCAAGTGGGTGTTCTTGTGCATCGCCACTCACTTCATGTCAGCTTCAGCTCTTCTATTTAGAAGAAGAGATGGAATAAAATTAGGTATTGACTCACCTTCTTTCCCAGTCATCCTCCAAAGCTGTATAGCACTACTTCTATACAACAATACTTCCTTTTTTTCACGTGGGTATTTTAAGAAGACAGAATGAGGGTAGACTGGTGAGTAGGGGGATCAGCTAGAGAAGCAGCTATCAGGATGTGATTGGTTCTTAGTCCAAAGAACACTCTTCAACATTTTTTTGTAAAGTTGGTCTGGTCGTTATAAATTCCTTTTATTACTGTTTATTAGGAAATGTCCTAATTTTGTCGTTGTATTTAGGGGACAGCTTTGCTGAGTATCTGATTCTTGATTGGCAGTGTTTTTCTTTCAGAGTTTTGTGTATGTCATCCCATTGCTTTCCTGTCTGCATGGTTTCTGCTGAGAAAGCAGAGCTTAGTCTTATTGGTTCTCCTTTGTAGGTAACTTTCTTCATTTTTCCCAAGCTGTTCTCAGGATTCTTTCTTTGTCTTTGGAAAGTTTGATTATGATATGTCTTAGTGATTTTCTATTGGGATGTATACTGTTTGGGGTTTGTTTTGCATCTTGTATGCTTATCTTTTCATCTTTCACGATGTTAGGGACATTTTCTTCCAACAAGCCTGTGCTTTTAAATTATCTCTTCCTGTTCTGGAATTCCAGTTACCTGTAAGTTGTTCCTTTTCATGATGTCCCACATAACTCAGGCTTTTGGATTTTTTTCTTTTCTTTTTTTTTTGATTGTCCTTCTAACATACTAGTATTAAGAGATTTATCTTCAAGCTTGCTAATTCAGGCTTCCATTGCTTTGAATCTACTCCTTTGCCCTTTTAATATATTGTCCATTTCTGAAATCTTAATATTAACCTTCTGGATTTCTAATTGCAGGTTTTGTATCATTTCAAAATTTATATTTATTTCATCTTGTAGTGTTTTCCTGAATTCTTCTAAAGTGTTTTTTCTGTGTTCTCCTTGCTTTCCTCAATCTTCCTGTCAATCCTTTGAGGGTACCTAAATATCATTCTTTTGAATTTCTTTTCAATTAGTTTCATTACCTTTTCTTCCTCAAAAACATCTTCTGGCTCTGTATCCTAGCCAATTGTTTGTGCCATTCTCTCTTGTTTCTTTATGAGAGCTAAAATTGTCAGTTGTCTTCAAGATATTGTGGGGTTGTTGTATTTGTATTTAATTGATCATATGTTGATGTGTTCACGAGCTCTCACCAGCTGCCTCTTGTGGATGTAGTTAGAGAATGGAAGTTTGTACATCATTCTCTTTCTCTGTTTGTGCGCCTCAGTTTAGAGTGGTCTTGGCTTGTGGTGGCTGCTATATTTATTTGATCAGGTGGCATACGAGCTGGTACTGCCTTTTGCCCGGGTGAAGCTGCAGAGGGAACAGTTGTAACTGGGCTGTATGGGCACAATTTCTGTCTCCTGTCAATTGGGAAAGAGAAAAGCCTATCCCCAGAGGCACATGAAAACAAAACAGAAAAAACAAACAAAGAACCAACAATGAAAAGAAAAAATAAGAAAGAGAAAAATGAGTTAAAAACAGGTTGTTGTAGTAGGTGCCATCGAGTCAGTACTCACCCATAGTGACCTTATG